>NC_050449.1:80771323-81088823 GCF_903995425.1 Onychomys torridus
ATAACCAGAATCTTTGCCTCTAAAATATTTTAAGGAGTGTATGTGGCTTTTTTCATGAGTCTGTGCAAACTTGGTATGTTCATTCAAAGAATTTATTCCATGATTTGGAAAAGGAAACTGAAAATCAAAAAGATCTGGTCCAAATGCGTTATATTTCTGAATATGTCCCTAAAACAATTGCATTCAGATCCATGGGAGCTTTGGTGGGTTGGTTTGTTCAGCAAGCACACATTTTGCTCACAACCCACAGTTCCACAGAATTGGTCAAAAAGAAAGGAAGGAAGGAAGGAAGAGACAAAAAGAAAGTCCTGGATATATATAATACTTAAGCATGGAACAGTCTATAACTGACAAAAGGTATACCCTGTCATTCCAAATTCTACTTTTCTTACAAAAGCATATTCAAAGCAGAATACCACCAATTCTACCTTAGGGGATTCAAAAGAATTATTTTAGCATGCTTCACAGAAAGACTGTTTCTTTTGTTAAATGGGGTATGAGCACAGTCTTATCAGTGTCTTCATATGACAATGTGACTTTCATCATGACAAGGTCATTGTTCAACCAAATCCAGGACACTTGCTGGGCTTCAACACTTAAGGCTGAGCTCATGACAAGTGGAGAATGTCACAGAGTACTTACTTCTACCTGCTGGGTGTGGCTTGAGGAATAGTATTTTCATGTAGCCACACACAAATATTTTCATATTTAAAATGGAAGGAAATGTGTCATTTATTATAGATGACTATGCATATTCTTTTTAAAATTTTTGTTTTAATTTTTTATTCATTTTAAAGCAACCACAGTTGCTTCTCCTTTTCCTCCTGCTCCCCCCACCTCCCCACAACCCCACCCTCATCCACTACCCAGAAATGGTAAGGTCATCCTGAGTGAGGTAACACAAACCCAGGAATGCAAACATGGTATGTACTCACTCATATGTGGATATTAGGTGAAAAGCAAAGGATAACCAGGCTACAATCCAAAACCCCAGAGAACCTAGGTAACAAGGAGGACCCTAAGAGAGATGCATGGATCACACTAGGAAGGGGGAATAGATGAGATCTCCTGGGTAAACTGGAGCCAGGTTGGGGGTGGAATAGAGGGAAGGGATGGGAGATGAAAATATGAGGGCACAGATTGAGTGAGTTAGGGGAGAGAGAGAGAGAGAGAGCGAGCACAATGGAAGAGACATCTTGATAGAGGAAGTCATTATGGGGTTAGAGAGAAACCTGATGCTAAGGAAATTCCCAGGAATCCACAGAGAAGAGTTAATTACAGACAAGTTTGAGACCAAGTAAGAGCCAAGGAATTCATTTTTTTTCCATACATTCTGTTCAGTGTTTGAGCTAAGAACTAAAATTCATCAGTCTAATGAATAGCATTTAATATCTAATGCTTGAATTTAATAAATTACCCAATGTCATTTAATGGAGAGTATGCATAGTAACTGATGCCAAAGTAAGACAACAGGTCCACTTCTCCTGGACAGGGATTATGTTGAAAAATGTCATGCGAAATCAATATTTAATTGCAAATTTCCTTATTAATAAAGAGAAATTATGAAGACAAAAGAGATGAATGAGAAATATTGATTGACAAAACCAAGGAATTTCTCAAAACCTCAGACAATACTAAACAAGGAAATTCTGCTTTCTTCTACTCACTCCTTCCCATCTTTGTCCTTTTCCTCTAGTTCTTTCTTCTTCAGATTCCATGGGCAGTTAAGGAAAAGAGAACATTACAAACGTTTGCACCAAAGTCTGTATCTCCCAAATATCCCGGGGCTTTGGCAAAGCCCTGGAAAGGGCTTATGGTTTTCTGCTGTCATTACTACAAACACTAGCAGAGAGTATGCACTAACTCCTCCTTGAGCTGTGACTTTGAGATTTGCCTTCTGACAGCATTTTCACAAGCATCTTCTTGCTATTAGCTAATTCCAGTATCTTATTCACAAAAGAGGGCTCCTTGATGAGAGAAACACCATAGAAAATGAAATTGCTGTGTTTTTTGATAGTTTGCTTAATAGTTCATTCTTCTTTTGAGCAAGTGTGAATAACTTACTTATATACCTATAATTCACCATTGAGAATTGTCACAATATTAAATGAAAATGCACAGATTTTTGTGCACTTGAATCAGACTTTGAATTCGTCAAGACCCTGGGCAGATTTCCTAATTGTTCTTATTCTTTGGTTTTTGTGTTTTATTGGGGTTTCTTTTTGTACAAAACTAAAGTGAAGGTAAATTCGTAGCATCACCATATATGAGTATGGCTGGATGCACAAAGCGCTTGGCACTTGCCTCGGGCAGCCTTCCGTAAATGATGGTGATGACCCTGTTAGAAGGGTAGCCTTCGCAATGTATGGTGTCTGGTACAGAGGCAGCCTTCAATGAATGGTGGCTGTAATATTAGTACCCAGGGGCATGAAGCAGTGCCACATCATCACATTGGTGCTTGGTAACCTTGGCAAAAGTAATTGTCAAAGATGGCATAATATCCCCTAATCAAATTTATCTCCCTAGGGCTTTGTGAACTTTGGGCCACTATGGGTTGCATACATGAGCTAAATCACTTTGTGATAAAATGTTCAAAACCAAATATCCCTTCAACACAATAATTTAGAGATAGCAAGCATTTGTGTGTCGGGGGGGGGGGGGGGATGTTGACTAAACTTAAGAAAGTGTACATGTGTGCACACACATACATGTATGTGTTGAACTTCCAACTAATTTTTTTCTAAGAACACAGCAGTGGAAACCAAACTCAATCATCTGGATTCCATCATGGTACATTTCACTTGTATCTGTGTGTTCTGTAGTATACACCCTTTTCATTGTGTATACATATGAATTTCACTAAAGTTTTAAATTTTAAATAATGGCAGCAACGCAAAATTCTCTCTTAAAATTACATTGAATCCATATTTATTGATTGATTGAATTTGGTGCGTGGGCAAGTGTGATGGCTGATCTTGATTGTCAACCTGAGTACGTGTGGAATTCTCTGGAACCCAAGCTGCGGGACATGCCTGTGAAGGATTTTCTTAATAAGACTATTTGAAGTGTGGAGACTAACCCTAATTTGGTTCCTATCTTCTGGTGGTAGCTCAGATAAAATAATATGGAAGAAGGAAACCAGTTTTGCCTGATTCTCCTCACTCTTGCTGGCAAGTTCATCTATCTTATTGCAGCAGTTAGAAATAAATCCAACTTCTTCAGAATTCCATTATAGTATAAAGACCAGCAGCTATCCAGCAGTCGGTCCTCTAGGACTTTGACAGCAGATTTGGATTACTGGAACACTCATCCTCAAAGACTAAATGACTACCAGCCTCTTGGCCTTTTCATCTTGAGACAGGCATTGCTAGACAACCAGCCTGTATGTAAGTGAGTCTAATAAATTCTCTTTATATATATTCAGTTCTGTTCCTCTAGAGAGCCCTGACTAATATAGATTGTAGTTCCAGAAGTGGGATCCTAGAGAAACAGAATTTTAAAGAGGAATTTTCTAAGTATCTATAAAAGGCTTTCCAATTCACCAAAACCTACAGTTACTGAAGCCTGTTATAGTAGCATAAAGAAAAATAGAAGTTTTTGGTGTGAAATATTTTTAATACATAAATAAATGCATTTTATAATCCTGATCCACCTATTGTGAGGAGCAAGGATTTTAATGTCATAAATAAACATAAAAGTTTTGAAAATTTGTGGAAAAAATAGGGAACATAACTATGCTGGTTGATTGCTTCTAGCATCTTTGTCTAAACAGTCAAAGGAAAAGAATGAGATCCAGAGGTACATAAGCAGACTAAAAATTTCTAATTGTGCCCTAGAAGAGAATCTTCTCTCTAGCAGCCCTAGAGCTCAACTTGATAATCAAACTCAAGCCCTTATGGTTGAATGACTATAAAAATTCAAATTCCAACCTCAAAGAGTGTCAGCAGTCAAAGTAAGGGCACTGACTGGTAAGGACGGGATCCTGTGACTTAGGATAGAGATATGTGGGAGAAGCCTAAAGAGGCTAAGACTTTGAACCCTCGGATTCTGAAGGGCTTTTAGTCATATGAGGAAGTAGTTTCTCCACCCTTATCAGAGGATGCATCCCCATGCCCACCCTCTGCAGCATAGCCCTCTCTACCCCTTGCCGTTACTTATTGGCACTACTGTATTCAGTTCGTGCCTTACAGCCTTCTGCATACTGTAGCTATTCTTATGTCTACAGATACAAGGGTATAGATTCCCCCTCCTGTGGCAGGCGGGGGTGGTATGCTCAGAGTTCAGAAGAGGATATTAGGTGGCCTTCCCCTTCACTCTCTACCCTCCTTTGAGACAAATCTCCACCTGACCTGGTAGCCAGCAAAAATCAGCAATCCTTTGGCCCACCATCCACAAACCTATTACTACAAGTGCATGTGTCTACACCTGGATTTTCTCAAGGGTGCTAGGATTTGAGCACTGAATGAACCTTTTCTCCAGTCCCAAATTAAGTTTTAAGCTACTCAAACAAGTATTCACTGTTATTCGCTCAGTCATTCCTTTTTACCCAAGTAATTTATTGATTGATCTGGTATATCTATTTATCTCCGTACTTAACTCTTGTCCATCCTCATATCTGATTCCTAGAAATTCATGAGAACCTTTCCATCCAGGGACAATGTTATTCTCTCTTACAACAAATGTCATACAGCCTGAGTGACCTATATTCTCTACCCATGGGCAGTAGCTTTACACACTGCATGCTTCCCAGCTATCCAAAAGACCATTGATTGGAGAGATGTTCTCATTTTCTTTTATTTTCCACAGTACAATGTCTCACAATTGCTTTCAATATTTATGTACTTCTGTGGATACCCAGAGATTGGACAGTTTCTTATGAAGAAGTTAAAACAAAACTACTATTATTTCTGCCACTCTGAAAGTAAATAAGGGAGGTAGGGGAGAATCCTCTACAGCACCAGCACAGATGGCTAGTGTACCTCACAGAGAAAAGAGGGTAGGGGTTGGAGATTTAGCTCAGTGGTAGAGTGCTTGCCTAGCAAGCACAAGGCCCTGGGTTTGGTCCTCAGCTCCGGAAAAAAAAAAAAAAAAAAGAGGGTAGAACAAGAAACCCACAGTGAGAAGTGACTCCCAAAATACTACACAGCTCTGTCACCTTGTGGTCTGATCTCTAAGCTCAACAACAGTAAAACGACTTCTTAAGAGTGATGACAAGTAGCAGTCCTGTGTACCCTGAACTGTCACCACCTTTGTGGGTAATAATGGGCATCATTTTCTTTCTCTTCCTAAATGGGAATGTGGGATCACAGGAGAAAGCAGGGGCTTAAATGGGTGACTGTCAATCAATTGGACCATGAAACACAAAATGACAAACATGAATTGATTTGAGACAGAAAACCCTGGTGGAAGGGTAAGTCCAAGAATCCTGTGTTTCAACATTTCAAACTAGATGTAATCAAAACAATTAATCAGTTAAAATGAATACTCCTCAGCCAGGCTGGCTTAGAGCAACCACCTAAAATACAAAAGAAATGACATTTGCCTACCAGAAAATGAAATGCATGGGGTACATACCCCTGAAGAAGAAAGAATGTGACACCAACACCCCTAAAAACCTTTCAATTCACAGGCCTCCATGAGTGATGCCAGAACAGCTGCTCACCTTCCCAGGGCAGTGACTGTTAGCACATCCCTTCGGAGACCCCCGGGGAATAGAGAGAAACCCTCAAAAATCCAAACCGACTCTATGACTCCCCTGAACATAAAAGTATGTTTAAAAAGAACACATCTCCAATGAGCATTAAAAAGAAATTGATACTGATTAGTACTTTTAATAATAAAGCCAAAATAAACAGAATAACTGGAAGGCAGTAGCACGGGATATCAATGGGTGATAAACTTAAGGAGTTCAAAGGAAGCCCACCCTTCCGATAACTGATGTAAAATCTGTTCAAACACAAAGGAACTGACGTACTGTGGATAGTCAGCTTTGTTCTTCCTTAACTCATGTTATCCATTATGATCAAATAATACCAAGTTATACTGAGAAATATTATCTGTTTGGCAAGGGAGTCTATGATTGCATGTACATTTATTGGGCACCTGTTTTGTCTTTTTACAATCCCTGTACTAGGCCTTTTCTCAATCATTACCTCATTTATTCCTCACAACAATCCTGTCAGTTAGGAGTGATTATCTTTATCAGAAGAGTAAGGGGACATACTTGTAAAACTCATCAAAGGAGTTCATGGACATAGCTAGTTAAGGGACAGGCCCAGCTTCCCAATCCAGAGCTTTTTGTTCCAAGCTGTCTATGTTGTCCCATTGGGGGAAAAATCACTGCTTCTCTCTCTCTTTTTTTTTTTTTTTTTTTAATAAATCACCATTGTCAGGAAAATTGTGCTGTGTGGACAGGAGATCCTAATGCTTGTCCAAGGAAGTTCTGAGTCTACTTTGAGACCTTCAGAATCAGTCACCAAGATGGAACCAGTTTAATGACAGTCGGGGCACTTACTCCATCCATTATGCCCAACAAAAGGGAGAAAATGAGCCTTCTGCTTGACTCATTTACTTAACTGCTGCTTGGAGGGGGGTGAGGGTGGGCAAAAGGAAAAGAGGTTATGCCAGTAGTGCCTGAACAGAGTGACTAAGTTATGGGCACTTCCCAAAAAATACCCTTCTTCAGAGTTTGTTTTTACAGGCTTTGGAGGGGTGACTCAGGCACTTACTTCTTTGTTGCTCCACTCTCCCATTAGAATCTAAAGACATCACCTTCAGAAAGGCAGGGATAGTGGCCTTGATTCGGTCCAAACCCTCAGCCCTGTCATTCCCCGGATGAACTCCTGGAAATGTTTGTCTGTTACTGTGAGCCGATGAAAGGAGAAAGTGTACCCCCTGTTACAACCATCTTCCTTAGAAGCAACCCCACTCTCACCCCGCCCCACCCAGGTCTAGCTCCTGGAAATCTTTCAGAGGCTTCTAACCCTTCGAGACAGACATTTAATCAAACACCTACTTACTCTGTGACCCCCTTGGAGTACCAGTCAAGTGCTGGTGGCTTGTAAGATACACAGTTTTATCACCACTTTCCTAAGGTGAGGAGAACCATAACCAGAGAGTCGGGGGAGGGGCCGGGAAGGGAGAGAGCAAAGAAAGCTTTTCCAAATAGCCTAGGGGGAGGAGCATGGAGCCAGGCGATTTCTTCCTCAGTCTAAAATGATGAATGAAGACAGACACTATTTGTTTTACGTGCCTTGGGAAGACACCACCCCAAAGATTTGCTCCCCAGGAGCTTCACAGAAAGCATCCCCTTTTCCCAGGGTGTTGGTGACTCCCAACACCGAAGGGCATAGCTGAGAGATTGCCGTTGAGTGCGGCTGAGCAGGAGCAGTTGGAGTTGTGCTCATTCTGATAGTCGCTGGAGGGATGGACTTAAGGGCATACAGACCTCAGCATCACCAAGGCGTTTTCAACAGAGGAGAATTCCTGATTACGCAGGAATGTGACAAGGTTTGTTTTACGTGGTTATCAAAATCTCTGCACATTTTGAGAGATGGGAACACTGGACATGTTACACACAAGAAGAGTGCCAGGTGATGTACAGACCAAGAGTTAGCAGGTGAGATTGAGTAACCACTGCTTAGGGTAAGAAATGAGATGCTTCAAGAAAATGCTTTATTTAAAAAAATAATAATAATCATGTAAGTAGGCACCCACACCCAAATCTACCCAGATTATTTTTTTTTCTTCTTTTGGCTTCCAGGGTTTAAGCCATGTTTAATAGACATTCCTTTGTTTTGTTTGTCTGTTTTAATCAGATAGATCACATGAACGTACAAATATATAGCTTCCCTACAAAATTTAATAGGTTTGGCACCAGGGGGAGGCCTACATTTCAACATGATATCAGCAAACAATTGATGCTTCTTTTTAATTTTTTAAAATTATTTTATTCTATTATGTGTTTGTGTATGATATGTATACACAAGGATGATGCATGTGCATTCATGGGGATGGGGATGCTCACATGCCAAGGCCTGTGTGTGTGGACAACCTTGGTGTTCTCTTCCCTTCACCTTGTTTGGACAGAGTCTCTGTTTTTTACTGCTGTAATCCAAGGTAGCTGACCAAGTGAGCTTTGCCTGCCTCTCTACCGGTCTCTGCCTCCCATCTTACCTAGGAATGCTTGGATTACAGGCACCTACTTTTGCATGTGTTCAGGGGTTCAAAGGCCAGTCCTCATTTCTGCCCATGCTTTACCCACCTGCCCAGAGCCATTTGCATTATTCCAACTGACAAATGAAGACTGTATGAATCACATACATATGAGATGCCTTGGGATGGTTTGACACATGTTCATAATTGTGGATGAATAAGTGAAGCTAATAAACAAGTTCACCATTCCACAATTGTTTCAGGTTTTACAACCTGAGAAGCAGTTTGTTTGGAATGGCAATGTGTTTTTAAAAAAAAAAAAAAGGAAGGAAAGAAATATGAACTTTGTCCCAGAGTTTAAAAATAGGCAGCTAGAGAAAGAACTTAGATTCCTTCTTATTCTTTTAATATAAAAAAGATAGATCCCATGCTGTATATTTTCATAAATAACAAAGTCATAACTAAGTCAATTGTCAAACATTGTCAAATGACCTTTCCAATAAAATCTCTCTGGTCAGGAGTTTTAGTACCTCCTCAGCAGCCATTTCTAGTAGGTGGTTCACACCTCTGCCTGTGTGGCCTGCATAAGCATCTGTGGATTTCTAGATCTCTGTTCAGCTGAACATGGAAGAGCCCCATGGGGATGTCTCAGCCAAATGCTTACATGGACTCCTAGATCATCCTTCTATATCTTCTATGCCAGCATTCCCCATCTCAACAAGTGACAGCACCCAGCACCATCTTTCAAAATCTGTTGAAGACTGCTAAGTCCATGGGGAGACTCCTACCCCTTTCTAACACATCCATTCAATGCTCAAGTTTGTTCTTGGTCTGCAGAGATATTTCTTAACTTCTCTCCCTCCACCTCTTTCTGTGTCCTCCAGTCTGTATTCAGGAGGCAATGTGATGTCTGTAAAGCATCAGGCCAGCTCTATGTACAGCACATCACAGCTCCCTGTGCTTCTGATGCATCTAAAATACAGCCTGCAAGGACTCACATCCAGCCATAATCGCCATAAGTCACCATGTGGCCAGCCACGGTGGCACCGATCCTTCTCACTGTCTACCTTCTTCTTTCTCCTCTCCTTTCCTAAAGTACCTTTTCTCTTCTGCCTCTTCCCTACTTTGTGCTCACACTCTCACTAACCTCCCATCAGGGCTTATTTGAATGTCCCTCCCTGAGTGAAGCTTCCCCTACCTCATAAATATAAACTTCATAGCACCTCAAATTTTCATCAGAGCATGATCATCCACTAATGAGAAATCTGTCTTTCCCTTAAGTGTAGGACCCCCAAAGGGCAGGGAGCACTTGTACTAATCATTTTCCCATTTGTCTGAAACTTGGCTGGTACTCAAATATTGGATGGATGGTTGGATGGACAGATTAATGAATATTTTTGTCTGTTCTGTCTAAACCCCAAATAGAGAAAATTCAAAGCAGGCTGCTTTCTCCAAAACAGCTACAGGAACATTGGTGGTAAATTGTAATTCCTGACATTAAACCTTAGTGACTTGAGATTCCATTGATATGATTAACTAATAAGATGATTATAACCATATAAGTAAGGGCTCTTTGTAATGAAAACAGGTATATTTATACCTTACAAAATCATTGTGGGTAAGTTATATTTGTTGTTAATTTCTCTATTTTTAGGGTTGGGTGTTCTGGAGTTCAAACTCAGAGCCTTGTGAAGGCTAGGCAAGTACTGTAACATAGCTGAAGCCCTGCTCCCACAATCCCACTTTATTTATTTATTTTGAAAAAAGGACTCATGTGGCTCACCTTGGCCTCATTGTATAACTGAGTATGGACCTTCGACTTCTAATCTTCCTGCATCCATCTCTTGAGTGCCAGGGATACAGGAGTGGGTCATCATCGCTGCCTTATACAGTGCTGAGATTGAATCAGGGCCTGGCATATGCTCGGCAAACACTCTCCTGGCTGAGCTCTATCTCCAGCCCTGTTCACAAAATTTTTGGTATTTATATCTTTGTAAACCTGTTTATTTTGGGCTCAGAAACATCAGGCTTAAGTTTTACTCTGATTATTGACATTTCATGTGTGTCTGTAATATGTTTGTTGTGTCAGAAAATAGCAGAATAATTCCAATACATTTTGTTCAACATTACAAGTTATTTATATATCAAGTCAAGTATAAAGGTCTGACTAACAAAATATTAGCTTTCCATGTTTCTAATCAGTTTATGTCTTCCTTCTGGGATACTGTCATTACCCACAGGTCAGTTGCTTTACTTAGTAGTTTATCTAATTGTTCAATGAACTACCCAGTCTTGGTCACAGCCACATTGGTTGAGTGGACCAGGTGATGTTCTGTATTTCGTACATGTAATTGATCAGTTATAAGTATGTATGACTGATGATGCTGTTCCCATCATGAGAGGAAACTAAGGTGCAGCCCAATAGACATCTTGGCCAAAGTCACACATATTGGAAGTCATGAAACTGGTCTCTTTACCCACAGTGTCTTCCTTACTCAACCTCTGAACTGTCACATTATCTAATAAAATGAGTAATTCCCATTTCTTTTTTATTCACCACAGAATTATCATACTTTCCCTTTGATTTTTCAGAAATATATTTGTAAAGTCTGTAATAGAATATTTTATCATTTCATTTTAATAAAATGTCTTATATCATATAATTTTTCTTTACCATCTTGACTCTGTGTTGCAGATACATGTTTTAATTGGTCACCAACTCATTATTACCTGGTCACTCATTCTAGTTCCCTAGCAACTACAAGATGGAGACTCTGAACATCTTCATTCTGCCTTCTTTTCTGACTCTAAGACTAGAAGACTCCTGAAGGCCACACTGAAGTCCATAGCACCTTCATCTCCAGATGAGCCAAAGTTCTCTTTGTTAAGATTTCCTCAGAAACTATATGACACTAAATTTCTAGTGCGTAGTCATGTCAGAATCCCCAGTGACCTTGTCACCCACCTAACTCTTACCACCCTAATCTGTGCAACCTACAGACTTTTTTCCTGAGTCATTTTGTGGTAGCTTAAAACCTGAAAGGAAAGAAAAGGACAAAATGTACTTGAAGCAACTCCAGAGTACTGGATTCCCAAGGACTGTGCTAACCCATGGGAGATCAAGCCTCATGTGAAAGGAAGGGATGATAACTGACCTTCCTGGAGAGAAATCTCCTGCTTTTCATCCCAGCAGACAAGTTGAGTCAGAGTCCTGAGAGCTGACAGCTTCCTCTACAGATGCATTCCAGCCTGCTCCAAACAGATTCAACATTCATGAAACTAAAGAACCAGCAGAGGCCTCTGGGACTGCCTAGTCCAGTGGTTCCCACATGTTCCACCAGCCAAGATTCGTTTATCTCCTCCCCCTCATCTCGGCCATAAGCCATGAGCTGGGAATTTTTTTTTCAACTGAATTGAATGTGTTAAATATAATGCACTATATTTGCCAATGTTTTTCATCAAAGATAAATACAAATAACTGTATGCAGTCTGAGCTTCCTCCACAGCCCTCATCCCACAAGAAACTGAAAATCATTTTTAATTCTAAGAAAGGAAACTTGGGATTATTCATTACAATGTTATAAAAAATTTTGGAATTGCTCTTAGAACCTCGTTATAGTCTAGTAAGTCTGTGTGCCTAGATACTTATCTATATGTATCTATAGTATTATAGATATGTATGTATGTATGTATATGTATGTATATAAAATCTTAAACCTTACTGAGGTCCATAGAAACTTGTTGATCTGCCCAAAATTATACTACAAGGTAACCAGAAACAATATGGGTAATTGACTCCAATTCTAGAAAACTCAGTGAGAATATTTGCTCAAAGTTGAAATCAACTGTTCAGCCAAGACTTGATAACAGCATCAATTCCATACTAGAAAGTGAGAGAGCAAGTATCAAAAACAAATCTGCAGGAGTTAAGGAGTGAGATTTAGCACGTATCCTATGACACTGTGGAGAGGAATGAAAGCCCAGAGGTATGAGAAAAGCCTGGACTTGGCTATGAACTTTCCTGGAGAGTGTATCAGATTGGAATTCAGCTGACAGAGACTAATGAAGAGGTGAGAAATATTCAGGGTGAGTGTTCATGTCTTCACAGAGAAGGAGGAAACCTAAGGAAAACAAATTACATCAGTTAAGGCTAACAGGATAGAGATAAGAGAAGCAAAGGAGCCAGGGAGATAAGGTAAGCCCATGGGGTTAAAGAGTATTAGGAGGGCAGATCTATCAGAAGGGGGAGGGTGATGAGCAAGAGATCAGAGCTTCTAACAAAGGAGGTGGGCACACAAGTAATGACAGTTCTGAAATTCGTTGGGTGAAAGACTCATTTCTTTAAGTGGGGCTTCTTAGGGAATAAAAGAAAGAAATAGGATGAATCTGCAAGAACAGAAAGGCTCAGGAAAAATGCAACTGGCAAGAGACAGTGAAGGCATTTTTCCATGGGAGTGAGTAGACACTAAACTCATTCATCCCCTCTCTTCCCAGCAGCAGGGACTAGAGGAGAATACACACCAATGAAGACACACACATCTGCGTGTTCCTATCAAGTTCTAGATTCATTTTCTCTTTCAGGAGGCACAGATTTAATTATAAACTAAGTACATGCCTCTAAAAATATTTTGGTTCAGTCCTTTGGGGGTTTTTGCTAAGTAAATTGTGCTTTCCATTTTAGAGATAAAGGAGTGGGATCAACAGAAATAGAAAATGCTAGAACTGAGAGAGAGACCTCAAAGTTCTGCACTGACATCCAGAGCTTTCTGAAGACTATCCACATGGCAACATATATACCCTACTTCTTCACAGATGAAGAAATGAAGGAGAGTAAACAGAAGTTCAAGTTTGTATGTCTTTTTATTTTATTATATAAAAAATGCTAGGAAAATAAACAGACATAATCTGTATTTATGACTCAAATATTTCACCTGTATTTCAGACTCAAAGCACTAAGCATAAAGTGACTACCCTTGACTTCTCAGAAATAAAAACTAAAGCCTTCTTGTGGAAAGTAGTGTCAAAAAAAATGTGACTTTTGTGTCCTGAATTGTCCAGGCAGAGTGTTCCCTTTGCTCCACAAGAAGGAAGAAACATTATTGTCATCCACCATGGAACAGAAAGTTTGCAATGGGATTCTCTGCTACTGTCACACCTATGTGGTCCCCTTAAAGAGCATAGCACCCCATTGATTATTCCATTGTCCACCTACTGGACACTCCATTCCTCAGCTCTGAGAAGCATGAAATCACATCCCTTAGAATGATAAAGAAAACATAAAAATAGATGTGCAATTCAAAAAAAAAGGAATACGCCCTGTCCACCTTTCCAGTTGCAAAGAAAAGAAAGTTCTTACAAGTTCTTTAATAATAAGAGTCCCCACCCATTGATAAGTTTCCAAGCTCATTTGTCCAACTCTGGCAAATGTGCAATTATTCATATATGTTTCTTCACATTACCTAAGTAATTTGTTCTGAAGCATCCAATCTCAGGGGTAAGAAAGAGGGCACACTCTAGAGATGAATGGGGCCTGGATCAAAGCCAGATCTGTCATTTGCTCAATGAAGTCTTTTTTCAAGCCCAATGTCCTCTTAATGCAATGTAAATATTAATGCTTATAATAAGAATCAACTGACATAACACATAAAATCATTAGTTAATAGGCAGAGACCTTTAATATGCTTGTCAGGAGGGAAATGTTTAATATACACTAAAATTATTATTATCATGACTATTAATATCATTGTTGATTTAATCATCAGTCCACATTAATCCACAAAATATAAAAATAATCAGCACAAGCCTGTAGCCCTGGCACTGAGGAGGCAGAGTCCAAGAAGGCTACCAGTCAGATTCCATACTGAGACTTTCTCAAAAAAACTCAGTAGTATAGGGAAAACTTCAAGATGCAGAGATAAACAAGGACTCTCTGAAAAGGGCTCCAGTGTCACAGGAAATGCAGTGAAAAACTGACACATGAGGATGTGTAAAATAAAAATCTTCTGCATAGGAAAAGAAGCAGATAACAGAGTAAAGAAATCACCTAAGGAATGAGAAAAAGTATTTCACACAAACACACACACACACACACACACACACACAGAGAGAGAGAGAGAGAGAGAGAGAGAGAGAGAGAGAGAGAGAGAGAGAGTTAAAAGGGGGTTTATTGGAGAAGGGGAAGAGGAAGCCTGAGAAGGAGAAAGAGGAAAGGAGATTAATATCTTGAATATATAAATAGCTCAAAATATTAAGCACCAAGAAGACAAATAATCCTATCAATAAATGAACAAATAAAATCAAGAAACAATTTCCCAAAGACAAAGTACAGATGATCAATAGATTTTTTTTAAAAAAACGTTCAGCATCCTTAGCTGTCAGGGAAATACAAATAAAATGATAATGAGATTTAATCTCACTCTGGTCAGAATAGCTATCAGTAAAAATGCAAACAAGTACTTGTGAGGATGTGGGGGGTGGGGGGAAGCTTTACACATTGCTGGTGTACACTAGTTATGTAAACATAAGGAACCTGGATCAGATGTGTGTGTTTGTATACATATTATAGAATTAATCAGTCCACAAAGCATAAAAATAACTTGTAATAATCCATGCCTGCCGCTCTAGTAATAAGAAGGCTAGGGCAGGAGGTCTGTAAGTTAGAGGCTAATCTAGGCTACAGAGTTAAATCTCACCAAAAAGTCTCAGCAACATAAGGAAACATTTTAAGGTATAAACATATACATACATGTATGAATGAATGAGAAAATAATGAAAGGGGGTGACTTGGGAAGAGAAAGAGTGGGATTTGGAGGTGGGACATAAATAGGAAGTGATTATGATCAGAACACATGACATACTTGAACAAAAAGAATACCATTATGAAACCTATGATTTTTGTATAATGAATATACACTAATAAAGGCCTTTAAGACAATAATAATAATAACTTAAAATATCTTATTTTCCATTCCCACTTAAATATAATTCTTATTTTCCTTGGCAAAGCAGGCAAGTAATCACCAGCTTGGCATATTTTTTTGCAAACAATACCCCAAAACATTAGAAACACATAACAAAAAAGGGAAGTATTCATCAAGTCTCTGAGAAACAGAGACCATTTATAGGAAACTCACTGCAAATTGTGGGCCTTGAATATGCAACATACTAAAATTAACAGCATAATAAAAATGCAATTGCCATGCCATAGTAAACACTTCAGCCACTCTCTTGTCCTCCTACAAACCTTTAAGGTGAAGCGCACTGCCTCTGACTTCAGTACACAGAGGAATTCCACCAGGTATCCCAGGAAAAGTAAATGCCTCTGAGGTAGTTATGAGGCGGGAGTACTTGGACTCTTAAAGGGGTATGTAATATGTGGTTTTTCACATCTCCTAACTTACCTCTCAATGAAATTAGATACCTTTGGCCCATAAGTTAATAGCAAAAGGTGGAGAATTCTGGGAGATGATTTGAGTGGAGAGTGAGGAATGAGAACATGCTCAAGTTCTTGAGAAGTGTCCTCACAGCCGGATGCTTGGGGAAAGCAGAAGGGCTGCGCAGTCTTTGGTGAATCCTCAGAAATGTGTTTCTTCTAAGAATACTGAGGAATCCTCAGAGGATATGACTTCACCCAAAAAGATAAATATGCAGCTCTGAGGGGTGGGGGTTAATTACCCATTGCTGTAACTGAAGCAGGTTGGTTTGGGCTCACAGTCAGGGAATACAGTCCACCATGGCAGAGAAGACGTGAGTGCGGTAGTGTGAAGCAACTGGGTACACTGTGAGTAGACAGGAAGCAGAGAGAGATGAATGCTTCCACTCAGCTTGCTTTCTCTTCATTATTCAGTCCTCGACCCAATGGCAGGAAATGGTGCCACTCACATGTAGGGTGCTCTTCTCTCCTCGGTTCGACCTTTCTGTGAACACTGCCATAATCATGCTGAGAGGTAGACAAATTTCTAAATGGTCTTATTAATAGCAACCACAGAGCCAGATACAGGAGTGAAAACCTGAGATCGATAAGAGGAAGAAGAATAGCCACATGCTGACCTCACCTCACCAGCTCCGCAGCTTCCAAAAGGCAAGATACTCCCTGTCTACCCACGCCTATATGCCTTGCTGTCCTGCCATCTGATTTGCTCTCTCTGTCCAGCTACATCACTTCCTCTTCCTCCCCAGCTCTGTCACTTCCTGTCTGTCTGTACAGACCTCCAGACCACCATGGTTAACTAGTGTTGGAATTTGAGGCATGTGCCATCACACCTGGCTCTGTTCCCAGTGTGGCCTTGAACTCACAGAGATCCATACTGATCCTTGCCTGCCAAGTGATAGGATTAAAGGTGTGTGCTAACATTGCATTTGACTTTTGTGTTTACTTATAATGGCTTGGTTTTTCCTCCGACCTCCAGGCAAGCTTTATTTATTAGAGCACAAAAAAATATTACCACACTGAGAGGTGTGTTTCCGTGGTCTAGCTGACAGTGAAGAAGAACCATGATAGAAACTATAATGTGCAAAGCTGGCTTTTATCATTAAGATGGCACAGCATTAGGATTTGCTCCATCTATGAAGTAGTTTTCAGGGTCTGCTCTGTGGTCCCACTGAGCCTGCTTAGGACCATACTATGTCCTACTCAGCCAGAAGTCGATGCCTCCCTTTCTTGCCACTGACATACCAATTTTACAGTTGAATGTTCTTTAAAATTCTCATGAGGATGCTGCAGTTTGGAAGGACATTTACTCAATGATATGGTTGCTATTCTGCTAGTGGGACAGCCTATACTCTCTGTGAGATAGCCTATGCTGTCTTCTGTCTTGATTTCTTTCATAGAGAGCTGACAATTGAAACTTACCCTGGGGGAGTGTAAATAATATATTTGGGGGTTTTGTCTGTTTAGTGTAAGTAAGGATTGGTGACTGTGAATTATCCCAGTGTTTTATTACTAGACACAGAAACACCTGTGTTGGAAAAAGTCATCACAACATGCAAAAAGCACGCTAAAATCTTAAGGTGATATACAGTTTTGCCTTTTGTTGTCTTGTTTGGATTATTGAATATAGAGAGGCTTGATTTTGAAGAGTAACTCTTTTCATCCAGGATTTCCCTAACTCAAGTCCTTTGCTCCAACTGTCTACCTCAGGCATGAAAATATCTCAGCAAGAATTATGCAATGTGAGGCTGGAGACCAAACCTGACTCCTCCTTCCTGCATTCCCATCTAAGCTGTGAAACTAGGACTCAGTCTTTCTTCACACACTGCTCCTGAAGCCCCTGCCTTCCTGTCAGCACACTTACTACTGGGACTAGTCTGGGGCCTCTGTCCCCATGTGTAGGCAGCCCCTTTTTTGAGTCATTTGCATTTCTGGAATGCCCTCTCTGACTCACCCTCACCACCAAGATTACAGTTATCTGTGCTTAAATACCAGTCCCTCCCCTGTTGGAGTCAGAGGAGATACCCAGGCAGTCCCAGTGAGCATGGTCATCTCATCAGTTTTCGGGTTAGAATTGCCCTGTCAGGCTCCCAGATAAAGGGCAGAGGAGGATTCCCAGTGCATTCCTTCCAGACCCTCTGCTTTCGGGGGAGGGGGTGCTGGCTCCCAGAACACCAGTGAATACCCTGAAGCTTCTCAGCTAGATGATGTCTGTGGCCTCCTGCATTAACAGGGACAGTGTTCTTGCCTTGGTTGTGATGCTGTGGATAAAATCTATAGCTTGTCAGGTGGCACTTCACATATTAACGCTGGCTGGTATTTTTAGAGGTACGTGTGATAAACTTAAAAATAATCTACCTTGACCATTTATACTGATAATGATTCCTACTGCTAGAATTGCCTGAAACAAAATACACTTACCCTCTTTTGGATTTTAAAAGACAAATAAGCTTAAAGAATTAAAGCTTCCCACCTCACCTAAATTGGCTCCAAACAACTTGCCAGGGGATTTGTAATGTGCCATATCCTTTCACCTCTTTGTCAAATTAAATTATACTTGTAAAATGTTTTCTCAATGGCATATACCTTTCCTCATCCCAAGGACACAGGCAGTACCAAACACATAGTGGGAGGAGTTTGCCCTCCAAGCCTACTTTCTCTTCAGTCCTTCTCAGAACTATGGTCAATATTTTTTTTTCTTAAATCTCCCTGTAATGATTTGAATGAAGAGTATCCCCATGGGCTTTGGTATCTGAGTACTTGGTTCACACCTGGAAAGGTGGTACAGCCTTTCTGGAGGAGGCACATCCCTGGGGTGGACTTTAGCTCACACTCTCTACTTAATGTTTGCAATTGAAGATGTAACCTCTCAGCATCATGATCAAGGTGCCTGCCTCCATGTCTCCTTCACCATTATGGATTCTCCCTCTGGAAATACAACTCTTTAAGTTGTCTTTAGTCATGGTATTTTATCAAAGCAACTACAAAGTAGTAACTAATACACTAGGCATAAACATGAAATTTTAGAAGACAGTTTTACACCAGGTCTATGTAGCCTATCAATAACTTGATGTTGAAAATTTATTCTAACTTTTGGAGGAAAAAGGCTCTACCTCCTATTTTTTTCCATAGCACCTTGTATTTCCATCATTATGATACATAGTAGAAGGACTTTCTTTTGCTATAATAATTTATTTACAGTTTATTACATTGAACACATTTTACTTGAGTGCAAGGCTCTCTTTATAAAAGCTTTCACAGTGGTCAGTGCAAGCCATCATTTTCAATGAGCAAATAAATAACTGAAACGTACAAAAAATGTTCAACTTGTTTCCATATACAAAAACATTTGGCCTGGTCTTTATGCCACTGCATTTAAACAATGGTATCATTTCTTGCAGTACAACCTTTGGGGTTGTGTTTTTCCTCCTTAAATGTAATACAGTGTATGGACAAGAAGGGAGATGAAGCTGAGAACTATGGGTTTAGTAATCCTAAAGAAAAATGTGTTTAATACATCATCTAGATCATGTTAATCATGTGCTATATTCCTCTCTGTAGAAGAAAGAGTAACTATCCCTGAGAAGTGCCCAACTAATCCTCAGAACCTGAGAGTATATTAGGTTACAAGTAAAAAAAGAGCATCAACGGATGTGATTAAGCTCATTCATCATAAGACTGTAAAACAGAGAGATTGTCTTGGATTATCCAGCATAATTACATGAACCACTAACTGTGAAAAAACCATATGGTCAGAGAATTGTGGTATAAAAAGAGGTAGGAAAGACCCAAGTAATGAAAAAGATAGGGATCACCCCACCCCCCTGGCCATACAATGGGGGGATGTACTAGCTTTAGAAGCCCTGAACTGGCATCTAGCTTGTAGAATCTCAGCCTATACTCATAATGAATTGAATTCAGTCAACCATTGATGAAACAAGTGAACAATCTTTCCCCTGGAGGGGTCACAAAGAAACACAGCCCTGATAATGCCCAGTTGCTTGCTAGTTCTATGAGATCTGCACGGTGCTCTGACACACAAAACTCTGAAATAGTATGTGCATGGTATTTTAACTTACAATGTATCGTAATTTGTTTAAATAACAATAGAAAAGTGGCATTCAGATACATTTGACCTGTGGTGGCTTGAACTAGCTAAAAGGAAGAATAGAGGGTAGATCTTTGTTGAATTTGAACTCAAAAGACACATTTTGTTAATTTTTTAGGAGGGCTCATTCCAAAGCATTATGCTATAATTAATTCATACATTCTTATACTCAATCACTCTTTCTACAAACACTCTTAAACTACCCACTGTCTGTGTTTACACTGACATCTGTGATGGTACCTAAGCTTTGGTGGCAGGGATTTTGACTTCCCATGATTGGCTGATCTCTGCATTATGACCAACTGTGACTTTCTGTAATGGTCTCCATTTGTTGTAAAGAGAAGCTTCTTTGGTGGAGGATAAGAGATACAGTCATCTGTGGATATAAGTATAAGTTTTAAAATACAGTTAGGAATTACACTGCTCTAATAAAGTGGAGGTAGCAGGTTCTCTTCTAAGATCCACAACCTTACTAGCCCAGGGAGTTGGCCAGTTTTCTAGGTCCAGGTATGATTTCCCTCCTATTGAGTGGGCTTCAAGTCCAACTAGACACCCACCAAGAGATGAATGCCACCATTGTGCCTTAAGGGATATCTTGCCATGCTGGTTCTTGTGGTTCATGGGCATTACAGTTGGGTAGTACTGTTGATTGCTTCCCTCCCTTGGCAGATTACATAGTATTTACTGATACTAAGAAAAGTTTTATCACAGAAAGGAGGCTTAGTTTGAGGGACTGGGTTTCTCCCTGAACACGAAGTTCACTGATTAGCAAAGCTGTCTGGCCAGAGAGCCACAGGAGCTCTACATTCCTAGCACTGAGATCATTTATGCCCACCATAGTGCTTGTTCTTAGCTTTTACATGGGGGTCAAACTCAGGTCCTTGGTTGTACTATTTTACCATCTGAGCTAACTTTTCAACCCCCACAAATCTTTTTATATATGTAGCAACTCATAGAAATCTCCACATTCTTGGGTTCAGTCCTGCCTCTTATTATAATAACCATTTGGATCTAAGCCCTAATCTTGCTTTACTTCATATGAGTTGATATCTTCTCCAGCTAAACAGCAAAAAAAAGTATTGACAATTCATGATTTTTGATATCACCACCCTATCCCCACCTTAATAATAGGGATGGAAGAAATATCTCACATATACAATACTTTATATGTTCTAGACTTTATTTGATCTACCGTTTTGAAGTGACTCTGTAAGGTATATATTATTTTATTCCCATTTCTCTATTTTACAAGAGAGGAAAATTAAGTAATTCTCAATGCATATTTGTCATGGAAATTAAGAAACTATAGGAAATTTTACATCTATCAAATGACAAGAAAATTATACAGTTTAAGTAAAGGTGGTATCAAAGCCTATCAGGCTGCCTTTGGCATGATGGAGAGCAATGCATATCTAATGAAAAGTAGAAAGCCAGAAAGACTGACATACACCTTTTAACCAGTCTAGGCTGACCATGCAATCAAAGGCACAAATAGAAAAATAAAACTCTCTTGAGTAGATTTGGTATCTAAGTTCCAAAAAGCTGTCTCCCAAGCCCAATGAGGTTGTATTTGGCAGAAATGAAACATTGTGATTTCTCTATAGTTTACCTTAATGTACATTTCACCACAGCTACTACATGTTCAACTTAGGGAGCTATACATTTCTTTTTATTTTGTTATAGGTCTTTGCTTGGAGAGGAAGATATTTTTCACATCAAAAATCACCCCAAGGCTGCGAGGAAATGAATATACAGACACTGATGTCTGGATATAAAATTCACTCCACCCACAAATCAAGCCTTCTCATGCAATGCCTCAAAAGAGCCTCACACAGTTGCCTTAGTATCAGTGACTATTACACACACACACACACACACACACACACACACACACACACACACACACACACATATCATGAATGCTCTACAGCTACAGCCCACAGCCACAAGCTCTGATCTACAAAACTCAACCAGTGGCTCCCTGAACAATGTTTAGATTGTGGCCACCAAGCAGGTGCTAATTCTCAGCTGCAAACTCTTCATCAGTCATTTGGGGCTTGTTAATGATTTATTCACACTATGACTAACTTGATAGTTCCTTCTAGCCCATCAAGCAATAACAAAAACACAGCTCATCTCGAAAACAGTTTAAGCAAAGGTCAAGGAAGTCTTAGAAATTTGGCTTTGCTGAATCAAAGCATCTGGCCAAGCTTTTCCAATCCAGATGACAAAAGTGGTATCTGCAGGCCAGAGCCCCTCCCAGAAACTGTCTATTCTTATCTCCTGCACCATTCACCAGGGGGAGACGCACAAAACCTGCTGTAAGTGCAGTGGTGGAGCGTTGCTTTCAATTAAAGATAAACAAAAACCTATTCCTTCCAGCTGGGGATACTTGACTCTCCCTATTTTTCCATGTGAGAAATGAGGCAGAAAGCTCCTTCAGCTCTTCTGAAGTGTCATGAATGTTTTACTGAGGTTGGCACACTTTCTCTACATTCTGAAATTAGGACCTCCAGGGCTGGAGACTCACTGCCTTCCCTCTTTCCTGGCATTCATCTACCTCACCAGCAGTCACGCAAGGATCTATTCATCTTTCTATAGCTGGCTGGGCAATGAACTGCAGTGGTCGTACAAAGATAAAAAACCTGGTAAACTTGCCAAAATAGAATCTTTGTTAACCTCAAAAGAATCACAAAGAGGAGGGGGTGGGAACTAGCGATTTGTGAATAGGGACCCACTTATGAACACTCTTCTTCTCCATAGATAGATCATTTTGTTTAGGGGACATGGATACTATTCTATGATCCATTAGGAGTACACAGATGGAAATTGTACCTTTTTGTTCAGCCTGCTAACTGGAGAGTCTTTCAAACTGAGATTCAGAAATTGCCCAGGCACAAATTTTTCTAGAATATGCCTTTAACCATGTTCTCCATAACTTTGCTGCTCTGTGTATTTCCTATTGAAAATGCATAAAAGCACTTGATATCAAACATTGTCCTCAGTCTTCATACAGCTCCTTAGACTTTCCAAAACAGATCCCAGGGCTTGAAACATTATCAGAACATTTCCTTCAGCCCCAGGAGAAGTGTGGAGAACAGGAGCCAATCATCCAAAGAGCAGCCTAGGTAACCACAAACTATGGGAGGAGACAGGAAAGGCCCAGATGAAGCCTGTAAAGATGTAAAGCCCACACTGCCAGCTGAACATATTGAGACATATTTTCTGCCTGAAACAATAACAATCATAAATGAACTATTGTTAACACAAAAATAGCAAATACTGGTAAGAGCTGTCATTTTGGTTTTCTTTAGACATGATAAATTACATTTGCAAATTAGTGTCTGATCTGAGATGACATGGAACAAATGGTAATATTTACATTCTGCACATTATCCTTGTCAGATTAAGCTGCAGTTGGCCAGTGTGGATATGAAGAGGCCTCGAGAGGCCTGCCTGCTAGACCAGCATGTAAATTGTGTCTAAACCATGCACACGCCTGCATTTATTATCTCTTTAACACAGGAACAGCCGTGGCCGTTTACATGTCAGTGTTGCACAGTTAGGGGAACTCCAAGCAAAAAGAAACAGTGAAGAAGAAAATACTTCAGAGTAGGCTAAGGGCCACAAAACACAACTAAAGAAGTTGCCAAAGGCTTCCATTCCTTTAGTTTAGGGAGAAGAAAGAGACAGAAGAAGGAAGTGACATGGTAGGCCCTAGATGCAATCCCACTTTAGACTCACAAAATAGCCTCTGATATGGACAAGATGAGCTCCATTTCACAGACATGGACACAGATTCCACAGAGTCTTTCTACTGGAATACTTGCTGAGAGTGTAAAGTTGGAACAGGATTTTGGAACATGGTGCTATTGGAATAGGCTAATAAGGAGAACCTAGTCTCTGATCATTCCATTATTGCATTTTGTAGAAATGTAGTACGGAGGAAATTGCTGGTAAGCCTCTTCATAGGCTACAGAGCCAACAACATATGTCTTAACTCACTCCCTCCTTTATCATCAAAACTGTGTGAGTGAGCCAGAGCATCCTGTGGGGATAATTTAATTTGTTGGTTTTTAAAATTGAGCCTCAAACACATAATGTTCAGGATGGCATGAGGAAAGGGGATGCCTTTCTTGCTCCTGAGTTTTGTCGGGGAACAGAGCTGCAGTATGTTACTCATTGTTTTGGAAGAATAGGACCCTCCAATGGGATAGGCCACTTCCAGAACCTCAATTCCAGCATCATTCACTAAATTAAGTCATTAATGTGTGATGCTGATTTAAACCAGTTATCTGGTGGGAAGGGCATCTTGAGATATTTCAGGAAATTTGATTATGAAGCAAGTAAAAGATATTATCTGTGAATTGTTATTGCTAAGGGTGATAATGGCACTGTAGTAGGTAAAAAAATAAGGTCCATTTTATGAGAGATATGTTGCACATATGTTCATATGTAATCATTTGTTTTTACAGTTTGGCTGAAAATGTATATAACAAACAACCACAAAAAGAAACAGAAGAAATAAAATGAAAAGGTCATGATAATTTATGAAACAGGGTAATGTGTCTAGAATTTACAGCATAACTCTGGCTATATGTTTGTGTGTACAGTATGTATGTATTTATAATGGCCCATAATTTAAAAAAAATAAAGTGCCTTGAAATATGGAACTGATTAAGTTCAAAACACATTTAAAGAAAAGTGTGTTTTAAGATGTGTTTGAATCTTGGGCTTCACTAGAGTCACTCAGTTATTAGCAGGTAGCCCTAGGAAAGCCTAGAGCAGAATTCTGCAGTCTGTCAGCATTGGCTACTCCTTCCTGAGCATGAAACATTACAGAAGTTAGTATCACGACCCAAGGAAGGAAGTGCTAAAATAGCCAACATTAATAAGACTTCTTTACTCACTGCTCTGGGAAAGAGGCCTGTAAGCTACAGAATGGAGTGACATTCTTGTAAATCATACTGTAGGGCTTACCCTTGCTTTGGGAAGCCAGTGCTCCACAGCATGTCTTTCATTAGTCTCTATTCCATCAATGACCCACACATACACACGCCCACACACACCTACATGCATACATATTTAAAATCTTTAATTAAAAATATTTTGAAAGTGATAATGGATGACATTGACTTCTGAGCTCTACAACTGCACACATGGACAAGCACACACATCCCCAACATACACAAACATGACAAAATGTTATTATTCTGGCTACAGTATCTTAGATCCATTGCATCACACTTTCTAGGCATTGGCTGGAATCTGCTGTTCAGGCCAGCCATCTATTGATTGCTACACAGTAAAGCTGGAGAACAACTGTTTGTTCTCTTTGCCTTGTCTTGCATCTTTGCTGCTCAACACAGGTCCTTTTCTCTCTCCTTGCAGGTCCCTGTAAGGATGGACCCTTGAGCTTCAGTCTCCATGGCTCACTAGTTATTATTCTGTTTATTTTTCTACCAGTTATACTCACAGGCTGACGCTCCATTGAACTGTTCCTGTCTTAACCATGAGCATTTAGGGTCTTCAGTTCTTAGCTGAGTCTGGCATTCCTGTGGCCTCCCATGCCACCCATCCTCCACTAGCACAATCTAAAGATGAGATTGTAATTATCATTTTATTTCATAAGCATTGCCTTCCTCAGTTGGAAGGGCCACAGAGGGTGAAGAGTCAATAGTTGTTCATTCGATGAGGACATCAGTGAGTGCTTCTGGCTCATATTTCTTCTAGCAGTCATACTTGTCCTCCTCTAATGATTATATAACAGGTAGTTTTTACGAATGATCTCTTCGTCATCCTCAACAAAACTATCCGCCAAGATCCCAAGATGCCAGTTTTTAGATATGGAGAACTGTAGCCTGGCCTGATTTCTCAGATGACACCTGTATTCTGGTAAGATTAGGTCAGACTCTTGTTGAGATTGTGACTACCTTTCTCCTATCTTCAGGAAATAACACAAGATGGTATTCCTAAAATGTCACGTTTAGACTGAAAAGTTGCAAGAGGAAATGCAAATACTAAGGCAATTTTAGCTGAAAATGATTTTTGTATATTATATTTATTATTTATGTCCCATGTGCTGACTTAAAAGTGGATCAGAATAGCTTCTAATAAGGAATAAATTCAACTGAATTGCTCAAGAGAGTTAAAGGATCAGAAAACCACTTGCTCTTCACCAGAGCTTGAGTGGCCAGGGAAGAACCACATTTGTTTTAAAGGAAACTAGCACAGAGATGGACAAGTTGGTCAACAAAATTTTGGTTCTTCCATCTGAGAAATACAAAAGAACAGTCCATTTTTAACATAAAGTAGATTACCTTTGAAGCTAACCTACATGGGCTTTGCCTAGCAGGTCAGGCCAGACTGAATGAATCTGATAATATTTTATAATCTTGAGTATGCTTAAGATGTTACATTGTCATTCCACCTAAGGCAAATGGCTCATGCACGGAGCATGTCTCATGTCAATCTTCTAGTGGCCCTGTGGAATCTGAGGAACCAGAGGCTTTATATGGCAGCTGAGAAAATTAGAGTAGCCTTTCTGTGTACCTACCATTTTTATCCTGCATCTTGCCATTCCACTTCTGTGTATCATTAGACTTAAAACTGGTGAGTTTAATTGTTACCTTGAATCCAATCTAAAATGATTTGCCTGGAGAAGGAACTAACAATTACTTGTTATTGGTTTTTGGTGGGTGATATATGAAAAGTATTAATATAAAATAAAATCACATAATATGCTGTTTGGTAACTAAACATCAAAGGAATGTGCAAACATCTTATCAAGAGGAATACACACCTGAGACTTAGCTTTTATGAAGAGGCCAAATTAGGAGCACTAAGTTTATCTACTTATACCAAATGAATCAGAAAGCACGCGTTTGAATGGGAATCAATTGCCACGCAGCTTTTTCCCTAGTGCAGAACTGATAAAAAGCAATATCTTCAAGTTGCAAATCTGGGACCAGATTCCAGACCCAAGATGGCTTCCAGTGCATGTGACACCCTATGAGGCTGGCACGTTCAACTACTTTGACTATTTTCATTATAGTCCTTAAGGAATTTTTCAAGCAATTGCTTTACGGTCTGTTCTGAGTACTGACATCTGACTGTCTAAATGGTGAAATGTCAGCATCTTTGCTGACTAGGGCTAATAGTACCTATAAGGAGAACACATTGTTACTTCTTTAATTTCCATTCAGATGGAACCATTCTTGACCTAGATCAGATGGGATTGAGTAGTCATATGTAGTGTGGTGTAGTGAAGTGTAGTATGGTGTAGCATAGTGTGGTATTGTGTGGTGTGGGGTGGTATAGTGTAGTGTTGTATAGTGTAGCATGGTATGGTGTGGTATGGTGTGGTGTAGTGTAGTGTGGTGTAATGTAGTGTAGTGTGGTATGGTATGATGTGGTATGGTATAGTATAATGTGGTGTAGTATAGTGTGGTGGTGTGGTGTAGTGTAGTATGGAGTGGTATAGTATGGTATAGTGTTATGTGATGTAGTGTGGTGTGGTATAGTGTGGTGTGGTGTAGCATAGTATGGAATGGTGTGGTGTGGTGTAATGTAGTGAAATGTAGTGTAGTGTGGTGTAGTATAGTATAGTGTTATACAATATGCTGCCAAGAATAAAAACAGAAGCAACTGAGGGCTTTTTCAAGTCATTAAAAGCAAAGAAAATTGTGTAAGCTAATAAAGTTGAATAGCCTAATAACAGACTTTCTAGAAATTAACACAGGTGATTTAAACCCTGTGCTATTTCCTTATTCTGAAGCTGCTCAAATGTGCATTGGCAGATCTGTAATAAATCAGTAATTACCCTGATCTGCCATCATAGTCTACAGAAGGACTTGTTTCCTTAAAATTAAAGGCAGGATAAAACAAAGAACAAAATCATAAGCTTTGTGGGCACCTTTGAAACTCAAGCTCAAGAAGTTTTCTCTCTACTTGAGAAAAACATGTCCTCACATATTCCAAGTCTCTGCTTCCTGCCTTGTCTAATTTCATTTTTCTCTCCACCTTCTACTGCTGTTAGCCATTATGCTCTAATCCCTTTCCTTGAGTACTGAAACTGGTTCCCATAACTTGCTGTTAACCATGTGTTATGTACATAGTAGGTGCTTAAAACACAACTGCTATAAGAATCCTGTGTCTACTCAGACCACGGTTCTACTGTTCGCCAGAGACAAAGAACAGAGGAAGACTAGAAAATAGACTGAGTAAAGAACTGCTCAAAATTCTACTTCTTCAAGTCCTCTGGGATTTTGCTGTTGTTATTTGCTTCTGGACCATTCCAGGTAGGGGAAGACTAGAATATAGACAGAGTGTAGAACTGTTTGAAATTCATCTTCTTGTTGTTGTTGTTGGCTTCTAGACCATTCCAGGTATTATTTACAGCTCAGAAAACAAGAATACTTCTTTGAACTCTACCACAATAGACTTTTCAGCAATATAAAGGTACTAGTTTTCTCAACTTGGATGATCTAAAACCCACTAGGCATGAATACCTGCTATTAGCTGAGGCATTCTGAGAAGAAGCATGGTGCTTCCTTGGATGCCAAGTCCAAGGTCAGGTACCCATCTACTTCTTGCCTTTCTTCCTAGCCAACCAGCAAAGTTAATTTGTCCTCAGTTAGGAACAAGAAACTATAGACTAAAGTCTCTAGCTGAATCTACTAGAGAGCAGCAAGCATTGATTTACTGAGTCTTCCAGGATGTTTACTGGGATTTTGGAAAGTCCTTCTCAATATACAGCTATTAGGCCTAAATTCTTAGGACAAGTTGAAACACTTTCAGAGAAGAGGCGTTTTAAAAAAAATCATAACAACCAAAAGATGGATGTCTGCTGGCCAAAGACCCTAGAAGAAATCTTATCCTAAGTAGTTCCAAAAGAAAAAACCCTGAGAAAAATCAGTACCAGGAAAAAAGGAGAGTGTTTAGAATATTTTTGGAACTTTCCCAGGTAATTTCACACTACTATGAAGCCTTGAAATATTATCATTAATCAAGCCAAGCCCTTTCAGCTTGTTTATTTTTATACATGGGGTTAACACAGGAGACTTTGTGATGAGATGAGATTCTGTAAGTGACTGACAGCTGTCATCTCAGGTCTGAAGCAATGAGACCATTAAGGCATGCTAGTTTACATCTTGGGTGTTGAAAACATTGGCAATTGTGTCCAAGAACTTTATATGAGAGATTAGCTCATTTTTCCCTTGTTACTCTCTTTCACACAAAAAGAAAATACCTTAGTATGTAAGTTACAAGGACCTCTGACTGATAACTGATTTATACTAAAAACACTAAACACAGTCAGGAGAAAGCAATTCCTGCTATTTCCCCAGCTTGGAATTTGGACCCATTCCAGACATTTCTCTCTGAATCAGGCCCAAGCATCC
Organism: Onychomys torridus; assembly: GCF_903995425.1. Taxonomy (NCBI): domain Eukaryota; kingdom Metazoa; phylum Chordata; class Mammalia; order Rodentia; family Cricetidae; genus Onychomys; species Onychomys torridus. The sequence continues at coordinate 80,800,416 of NC_050449.1, forward strand.
CCATCTGGGGTACTAGCAAACTGATGAGCTCTTCTGCTTCATAAAAGCCCTATCTCCTCCCCCAGGCACAAGGAGACAACCTTATCATCAAGGTCTCTCAACCAAAAGCCTTCCATTTTCTCTGAATTCAGTGGGAAAGTTCAGTTTTCTTTTTCACTTCAGTACATTTCAAAAGTGATAAGAATATGTTTTGATATCATCTCTAGCACCAAATCCCATCTGCTACAGCCAGAATTTACGAATCAAGCTGGACTCCCTAAAATAGGCTGGTGCTATCTAGTTCCTTTGGGCCACGCTTGCTGGAGCAGTCAGTGATCTGTCTATCCATTAACACTTGGGTAAGAATGCTCACAGTTACTCTGAAAAGCTTGATCCAGGAGAGACCTTCCAAATCCTGATGCACACATGTGTCTTTGAACAATCAAGAGAAATACTATTCAAATGGAAGCTGATGGAGATATAGCTGGTAAACCACCTACTCCCAGTTTCCAGTCCTCAAATCGCAAAGTGGGTAGGTTCAACAGATCCTTTTGTCCATTCTTCCTTACTTTAATTTAATTTAAATTCTTTGGTCAAACCACATTAGATAGATGGTGGGCTTGCCCTCATGTGAAAGGATATGGAAAAGTAAAAGTGTATGCTCTACCTCAGCAATGCTTTTCAACTCCCCACTTCCTGTCCAACCAAGGAGCTTTCTTTATGGCCCACCTATCTTGGCTAAAGCTAACTCCCTCTTTTTCCATGTCATGGTATCGATTAGAGAACTCTACAACAGAGGAATATATCTTCTTTTCACTTTCTCTCTGTAAGGGAGTCTTGGTCATTGACCAGTATAATGCCCAGCATTAGTCTGTTCAAGCTACTATAATGAAATTCCTTAGAATTATTCTTTCTTTAATGAATTTATTTATTTTACATCCCTACCTACCACAGTTTCCCCTCCCTCCTCTCCTCCAAGTCACTCCCCTCCCCTCCTCTCTGCTCCTGCCCCCAACCCTCTCCTCCATTTCTATTCAGGAAAGGGCAGGCCTCCCATGGATGTCAACAAGACATGGCATATCAAGTTGCAGTAAGACTAAGCACCTCCCCTCTTATTAAGGCTGGGCAAAGTGACCCAGTATGAGGAATAAGATCCCAAAAGCCCACAAAAGAGTCAAAGACAGCCCCCTCTCCCACAAGAACACCAAGCTATACAACTATCATCAATATGCAGAGGGTCTAGATCAGCCCCTTGGTTGTCAGTTCAGTCTCTGTGAGCTCCTATGAGCCCAGGTGCTATGGGATGTTCTGAATGTTAAATGTGTTACTCTGATTGGCCAGTAGCCAGGCAGGAAGTATAGGTGGGACAAGGAGAGAGGAGAATTCTGGCAAGTGGAAGGCTAAGGCAGAGAGGCACTGCCAGTGCTGCCATGACAAGTGAGATGTAAGGTACTAGTAAGCCACAAGCCACGTGGCAAAGTATAGATTAATAGAAATGGGTTGATTTCAGATACAAGAAGTAGATAACAAGAAGCCTGCCATGGCCATACAGCTGTAAGCAATATAAGTCACTGTGTATTTACTTGGTTGGGTCTCTTGTTTACTGAGCGGCTGTGGGACTGGTGGGTGAGAGAGATTTATCTTGACACTGGGCCAGGCGGGACCAGGAAAACTCTAGCTACACCCAGGTTAGTTGATTGTGTGGGTTTTCTTTCCATGTCCTTGACCCTTCTGGCTCCTAGAATCCTCGCTCTCTTCAGCAGGATTCCCTGAATTCAGCCTAATGCTTGTATGTGGGTCTCTGCCTCTGTTTCCACCAGTTAGTGGATGAAATCTCCTGATGACAGCTGAGCTAGGCATCAAGCTATGAGTATTACAGAATATCATTAGGCATCATTACATTGACTTTTTTTCCTCCAGTAGTGTTTGGTTCTATCCTGGGTCTCTCGACCATCCAACCTCTGGTCCTGGCAGTATCAGGGAGTGGGCTCACTCTTGTGGCATGGGTCTGAGGCTGGAACAGTCGATGGTTGTTCACTCTCACAATCTCTGCCCATCCTTGCCCTACCACATCCCATAGGCAGGGCAAACTTAAATACAGGGAAAATCTATTTCTGATAGTTCTTAGGGCTGACAAATCAGTACCAAAGCACTAGCAGATCTGGTGTCCAGTGAGATCCTATTTCTTATAGTGGTGCCTTCTATGTATCCTCAAATGGTGTGAGGAGCAAAGAGGTGCTTAAGCCTCCTTTATGAAGATAATCATATTCTTGAGAATGTACCTTCATGATCCTCATGGAGGTGAATTTCAACACAGAGATGTGGAGGAGATACTTTTGGGTCATAGCATGGTCCAAATCAGAAAGACAGCCCTTTCTAATGACTATTCTGTGACTGAAATCAACTTGAAATTGCATTTTATACCTTAAATTAGGCCTAACACTACCTACCACATACACCCCAAGCTCAAGATATAATCAATTAGCAAGAGGAAGGAAGGGAAGATGTGGTGGTATTGTGTTCTCCCAAATATTGTACACCCTAATAAATTTATCTGGGGTCAGAGAACAGAACAGCCACTAGATACAGAGGCTAGAAAATGGTGGCACTCACACCTTTAATCCTAGCATTCCAGAGACAGAAGTCCCTCTGGATCTCTGTGAGTTCAAGGCCACACTGGAAACAGCCAGGCATGGTGACACACGCCTTTAATCCCAAGAAGTGAGCCCTTAATCCCAGGGAGTGATGGCAAAAACAGAAAGAGGTATAAGGCGTGAAGACCAGAATCTAGAAGCTTTTTGGCTGGTTAAGCATTCAGGCTTTCGAGCAGCAGTTCAGCTGAGATTCATTTGGATGAGGACACAGAAACTTCCAGTCTTAGGAAACAGGATCAGCTGAGGAACTGGTGAGGTGAGATAGCTGTGGCTTGTTCTGCTTCTCTGATCTTCCAGCATTCACCCCAATACCTGCCCCCAGGTTTGTTTTTATTAACAAGAACTTTTAAGATTCCTGCTACAGAAAGAAAGAAGAAAGGAGAAAAAAGCAATTGGTTTAATGTAAATAGAAGTACTTCAAATTTTAATGATTTAAAAGAACATTTATTATTTCTCATGATTCTATGTGATCATCAGACCATTTTGTTTCTGTATGGGGATCAAACCCAGGGCCTCATGCATGCTAAACAAATGTTCTACTGCTACTAAGATACACCCCAGCCCAGGGCTTCTTTTATAAATTGTATGTCAGTGTGGCTGATCTCTGTTGCTAGCTGGTGACTTAGCTACAAACAGTTGATGTAGGTCAGTAGTGAGAAAGGATTTCCAGACAGCAAACACTTGAGGCATGTAAGTCATGTTATCACTATTGGAACTATTCAACTCTGCTATGGTAGTATGAAAGCAACTTTGCACAATTTCTAACCAAATAGGTTAGCTGTGTTCCTTGGCTATCTCAGGTCTAGGGTGAGCTCAATCAGGAACTTGGGAACTGAAAGGTGATTGACCTCTGTGTGTGTGTGTGTGTGTGTGTGTGTGTGTGTGTGTGTGTGTGTGTGTGTGTTATAGATTAGTGGTTCTCACACTTGGATTCTCACACTTAGGATTTCCCAGAGATAGCCTAACCCATAGATTACTAGGCTTCACAACCAAAATAACAATAAGTAGGCCTGTGAGGATGAAGGGAAATTTACATCTTTGTGAGGAGCCCCTGATGCTGATGCTGACCACGTATTGTGAGTCCCATGGGTCAATCATCTCAGCTAAGATAACTTATTTCTGCTTTGTAGGTATTAATCTTCCATAAAGCTGGCCTATGTACTTTCAGGATTCTAAAGACCAGAGGAAAGGTCAAGCTACAAATTACAGATATTCTTCAAGTCCTAGCTTATACCATACCTGCCTTCAATTGGCAAGCAAGTCACATAGCCATACTCCATCAGTGCAGAAAGAGACCACGCAAAGTTGTGGATGAAGGGGAGTTTAAGCAAATTGGACACCATTACTGCAATACACTACCACATGACACCAATACATCTGATGTAAACACAAATTTAGAACAAAATAAACTCCAAACACACGAGAACTTTGAAACACATGGAAGTAACTTATAAACACAGTGGGCAGGGCAATCATAGAAGACACTATTTTCTGCCCAGTTCTATATATGTTTGCAAAGGAAAACACATTTGGTTCATCTGTGCAAGGCAAAGGATTCAAATTTATTCCATGTGATATTCCCTAATTAGAAACCACTGCAGTCAAGTAAACTGAGGAGCAGGTATTTTATAAAATGAGACCCAGTACTCCTCTCTCACATGTTTAGTATGTTTTAAGGTGAAATATTGAGGGGGAGGATAAGTTGACTGAACAACAGAAAAGCAATACGATCTCCCAAAGTTGTTTTACCCGGCAATCACTGAAGATAAATATTAAATGTCAGCTTCATCCTTTCTAATAGAGACATTATTGAACAAATACAACTACTCATTTTGGTTAAAATATCACAGAATACAAATTGTAAAATATCAAATAAATTCATTGTTCTGAAAGCCTTTTGTTCAATGGGCTTGGAACAGGGACATGGAGTGGAACTCTGGGGAAATCCCCTCACTGTGTTGTAAAAAGTCAGCACCCGGGGCTGGGGAGATAGCTCCATGGTCCAGAGTACTTGCTACTCTTGCAAAGGACCCAGCTTCTGTTCCCAACATCCATGCAGCAACTTACAAATGTCTGTAACTCCAGTTCCAGGACATCTGGTGCCCACTTCTGGCCTCCACACACACCAGGTATGTACATGATACACACACACACACACACACACACACACACACACACACACACACAAAATAAATTTTTATATAAAATTTTTAAATATCTGGCTCATCCCTCCCAGTTGACCTCTAACCACATTTTGCCAATTCATAGATTTGTGACATCATAACTTTGATTTCTAAAAGGTGTTTTATGATGATTTTCTATTTCAGAAATCTGTCATCCAATGAAACACTAAAGCTAAAATGAACGATGCCAAAACCAAATGACTTACACTCTGCCTAGCACTGTGCTTTGTGAGTCATAGAAATATTTACACATTTTGGTGTAAGCTGAAGCACACAAAATATTTTGTACTTGAGTTTACTTTTTGAGGGATTAGAAAAATTGATTTTGTTTACATGATGCGGTGGACCCAAAACTGATGACAGACAAAATGATTCCACAAAATGTCTATCTCCTAAAGTAAATAGAGCATCATAGCTCGAATTGGAGAATGAGATATTTTACCGCTAGGAAGACCAACAATATACACTGATAAGCCAGTTTTTTTATGGCTCTGAGAATTTGGTTAGCTCCCAAATAGAGACATTATTACCCTCAATCTCAAAAGATTTATATCATAAGTGAGGCCACACAGGCACACATCACATGAGCCAATGACCAAAATATTTATGATATTAGAAAAGCAGCAGGTTGAGGACTGTACAGTTGGTTGGAAGATTTGAGGGGAAATGAAAAACCCTCCATCTTCCCCCAAGGCACAGAAATAAGAATGATGGATTATATTAAGTATGTGGTTTCTGTGGTGGATCTTATGAAAGCTATGATTTGATGGTACTTCTGTGGAATAAAAAGAGAGAATATGAACTTGTCCTTTGTCCATAAGCATTGAGTTAGCCTTTCTCTTCTCTACTGTTTTTCTCATGGTCAGATATGGCTACAATCTTGTTCTTCTGTCCTATAAGGAAAGTAGTCTCCAGTTATCGACCAAATGTTTGTTTCCACCCCAAAATTTCAATGTTGAAAAATCTAACCCTCAATATATGATATTTGGAGGTGAGGCCTTTGGGAGATGACTAAGTTTAAATGACGTTATGTATTTTTATCCTTAGAGGTAAAGGAAGAGTGATTGGAGTCCCCTCATCTCATCTCATCTCCTCTTATCTCTTACTCTCCTCTCCCTCACCTGCCTGCATGAGAACACTCTTGTAAGGTAACTATTTTCAACACAGAAAGAAGACAGTCATCATAGGATACAATTAATTGGCACCCTAATTTTAGACTCATGGTGTCCAAAACTATCAGAAATAAATTCTTCTTTTTCATACTCCATCTATGGAATCTCGTTATTGTAGTCTGACTTCCAGAACTTTTGGAGGTTTCCAGATAGATTGTCAAGATGAGACCCAGCTAAGAGTCTTTGGATTAAGCTTTTGAATCAAGGGCCTGAGAGCAGCACTGATTCACTTCACTTCCTTCTCTTGACTAAGTAACAAAAAATAATCTCATCCCAGCATCGCTACTGTCATCCCACAACTTCTCTGGGTTACTTTACCTCCATAAAACAGGAGGACATCATACATTATCAGCTTGTTTGCAAATCCCATTTAAAGACAAGAACAATGATTTGCTTCTCTTCTGGAAAAAAAAAGAAAGAAAAGCTGAAATACATACTGGCTAGAAGGGTGTTATATTGTGAAACTTTTTAGGTAAGACATGCTTCCTTCTGAAAAATAAGAGTATGGATTAGAACTTTAAAAAAGGTTTTAATTGGCATAGGCAAAGGTGGTATGTCAGAATGTTTCATGTTGACATGATGTGACCATTCAGAATTTGATTTCTATACTTCCTTCTAGTATCTATCAACAGAGACGTGTTGGCATGGTGGATAAATTAAGATATGGAACCCTGCAATGGGAATTTATGGGAAATCAGATCTTGCAGCTTGTATTTTTGACTGGGTTTAGAGACATGTTAACTGCTTTGGGTGTCTCAAGGGTGTCGTCAATTAATTGAACTCTGGCCTTGCAGAGATTGATTGACACCCAGATGATTGAAGCAATGGTTGTGTCTCAATAGTAATTACTCTTCCTGAGAGCACTACCCTTTTCTTGTCTCCTCCAGAGAGCTGCAGTGGTGAGGGAAACGGAGAGTCTAATCTTTCACAGATCATGTGTCGCTTACTCATCACTTGGGAGATGGCACTTGTTAAGAACAAAATGGAAAAAGATGTAGAAAAAAAGGAATTTAAAAATTGAGGCACTCTTAGGAGGACCTTCCATTAACCTATTTCCCCAAGACACTGCTTTGTTTAGGAAAACACGCCCCATGAGGTTCATGGGCAGCATGTGTGGAGGTGTTGAGGTCTAAACGAAAGCTGATCCTTAACTTTTTCATATAGTGGGTAATCATTCATTAAACACCATATAGATATGGCACATGAAGTCAGAGTCAGTATTTCTTTACTTCATTAAAAAACATCCTTCCTCTAAACTTCAATTCTTTTGACATTAAACAAACCAGCTATTTAGGGAGTATTATCAACCACCACCTTATTTGAAATCTTTGATATCTGCCTATTTCTCAGTACTGTATTGTATTCTAATGTCTAACAGTATCTGAGGATGGTGCTGTGAGACATAGCTGCTTTAGCCTATGATGGATGGGTAGACGACTGGTAACTCACAGAGGAGGTGACTTTTAGTGTGATGCAGACTAGGCATGTGTTTAGTCATCTCTCAGAAATGTGGAATGCAGTAACAGAAATAACCAGATGCCCTGGAACACAATGCCACAGGGCAGACTTGGAAAAGGAGTCAGCTACACTTTACTCTCTCTGTGTAATAAAATATGACTAGTGACCCTAAGTTTTGCTCCCATTTGTATGCAGTATGTTACTTAACAAGAACACTTTAATATTCCTAGGGGAAATTCCAGAAAATCTTCAGTGTTCCTGAAAGACCATAGCACTTTCATATTTTTACGAAAAAAAGTATTTATAAAGGGTTTATAAAAAGAAAGGAAAACAATCGGTTTTTAAAGTCCAAAAATATATTTGAAAGAATGCATGCTATTAACCATGGTAAAAAAAAAATAGTATTTCCTTGCCTATGATATAGTCTGGTGGGTTTTTGGTGACAGTTACTTTTTTAACACATAATTTTATACTCATACTTACAAATCAGGAGAGTGATCTGAAGATTCCGCATAGTGAAGTCATAAGATGAAGAAGGGTTTAAAGTTGAGCTATAAACATCATGAACCAAACTGCTTTCTCTCACAATGACAACTTGTTACAAATATATGTATTTTTGAGATTATAATCATTATCCATATCAATATTTGTACAATAGATCCTACTTATGGGCATTATCTGTTAATAGTGAATTGATGGTGGTGATCAGCAGTCAATTAAGAGTCAAAACTGTATTACCCACAGTGCACAACACTACACTAGGATCCTTGTAGAATATGGGAGGCATTGCATATGGGGAATGGTTTTACTACAGTGGAATGGACACCTACAATTCCCAAAGCAATGTGAAGACTAGACAATACCTGAAGTAAAAAAAGATGGCTGAGATATTGAGAGTATGGGTCAGCAGCTAATTATGTGGGCCAGTGGTTGAGTGGGTATTTAGAATGCACAAAGAGAGTGTTGAACCAATGACAGAACATGTGCTTAGCATGCATGAAGCCCTGTGTTCCAGGCCCAGCATCACATAAAGAAAATAGATAAAAAGTAGTGGCCATGCATCCCTGGCATTTAGAGCTGAGTAAGAATTTACACTTTGTCTCTGCTTGTGTTCGGTAAAAGCTGCTATGAAGCTACCCATTGTGAACCTTACATGACCAGAAAACCAGTCTCCTTATAACCCGCTATTATTTCTCCTTTGCTTTCCTATCAGCCATTATTTGGTCCATTATTTCATCACTTGTTTATTCATCAAGCTCTTTTTTAACAGCATTTCTATATTTTTTATGAAACTCATTTTCCTATTTGTCAGCATTAACTCATGGAAGCACCATAATATAATAATTAGAATTGCATCTTTGTCTCAACATAGGGCAAGTTACTCTAAGGCTCAATACCTTCTTCCTTCCATGTTAGAAGTGAATTTACAAAACCTATTATCATAAAGGACTAATATGAGAACTAAGTGAAACCAGGTACTTGGTACAGTGTCTGTACGGAATACATTTTTAACATGCTAGCTGTCAGTCTTATTACTGGGAAGCACATTTTGTCCTTAAGGCTAAATCTATATTTTCATCACTACAATGGCCATGGGTTTTCTCCTTTCCAAAGCCCAAGCAGAGGCATCATCACAAAGTTGTTTTTATATGTGTGTGCGCAAATATATGTGCACATGGGTATACTTGTGTGTGTTTCAACTATCTTAATGATAGGATTTCATTATATTATATTTACTTAAAATGCAAGATGGAAACTGTCTTTGTCTTTCGCTGCCCATGTTGTGGGCAGGGATCCAGCAGGATGCTCCCTGTACACCGAGATCACAGAATGGAATGGTGTAGATAAACAAGCTGATTAAGTGATCCTGAGAAAGAAGTCAGTTCTGGTCTTATTATGGAAAGTTTAAATGGAGGGAGGAGTGTTTTTCTTTTGACACCAAATAAGTGGATTGGGCAGGAGAAGTTGGAAGATCTAATATGAAGTGGGAGCAAGGAAAAGTGTACCATGCCACCAAGGTGTACTAGTCAGACTCAGGAATTGTGAGAAAACACCAGATGTAAACAACGTAAGGAGAGAGCAGTTTATTTCCTTCCAGGGAATCCAGTCTGTGGCCACTTGGCCCCAAGTCCTCAGGCCCTATGGTGGTGGGGTGTGTAGAAGAGGGCGTTCTCTTATTTCATGAGAGAAAGGAAGCAGAAACAAGAAGGACCAGGCATGATATCCAAAATCATGCCCCAATGACCCGTTTCCTCTTATTGGGCCTCATTTCCTGAAGCTTCCAGAAGCTTCCTCAAATACTGGCGCTGACTGGAGACTTACTGTGTCTTACATAGCCTGCTAGGAACATTTCATACTCATACTGTGAGAGAAGAGAATTTCAGGAAGGCGTGGTGTGAGCTCCAAGCTGAGAAAGCTATATAATTTGTCTAGAGTCGGGTACCCACAAGGAAGTAGGAGGGAAATGAAGCAAATGAGACTTAGGATTTGAGCTGGACACAATCAAATCACACCTGGGAGGCTACTTTGTGCCATAGCCCAAGAGAGACTTCTAGAAAATAATCTGTAGAGATCTTCTCATCTTCCTCATCTACCATTTGCATTACACTACTGGCCCCACAAAGTCCAAATATTCCAAACTTGACCCAGCTTTCCTTGTCATCATGAAGACATGCCTGTCAGGGTAGAAGAACAGAGCCTATGTGCTATTGTTTTATAATGTTGTGTTCATCTTTTAAATAGTAGACTTATGCTATATGCACCTCCATTTGTAATATTGCCCAGGGCCCTGGGAGTATGAGGAAAATGCCCATGACTACAGAAAGGTTTTCAAGCACAGGTCCTGGTGGAAAGGTTCCTGCTCTGTGCCTCAGTTACATGATCCCATCAAACTAGTCACTGTGGCTCAGCAACTGAAGGTAGGGGTTGGGGGCATAGACTCACAATGTCTGGTCGCTTGGTGTTAAAACAGAAGTTAATGTTAGTTCTCAGTTTAAGAGCTCAATGGGACCTCACTAACCCCAAACTGCAATGAAATCAAAGCCAACATGGCTTCTAACAACTGATTGCACTGATGATGCTAGAACAGGCCGAAAAAGGAAGATGTTCCTGTCAGACATGTTCTCTGTTCACAGTATGTCTTGGCTTGCCACATACCTTTATGTTTATAGGAAGAAAATTATGATGAATCTGTGAGCTTTATTGTGCCCAATAAATAAGCTTTCTGGGATATCATCCTTATGGCTATAGGTGAATTGTAAGAATGCTGGCTCTCAGGAAATATTTGACTAAGTTCAGCTTTCACTCTAGCCAATTGTCTGAAAGACAACATTGAAATGAGGAAATCAATCTCATTCCTCGTGGCAAGATAGCAAGTTTTATGCAGTGGCAGTGGGGAGGAAACAAAGCTTCCCCCATACACGACATGACAATGAACATGGCTTTATAAAATGGCGTGGGGAATTCTTTATGTTGGTAGCAAAACAATTTCTCCAAATCAAGGCTGGCCAGAGTCATGTTAACGGCTTAGGATAAACATGTGTCTTCTTTTACTCACCTGGAAAAGTCAGTAAGGATTTTTCAACCTAGCAGAAAAAGAAGTGTCCAAGGGATTCTGGCCAAGGCTATGCAGGGTATTCAGTGTGATACACTTTGAAGACAATAGATTAACACGGTATTGTAAACTGGTGCTTGAAAACTACCTTGTTCAGATTACTGAAAACAATTAGAAATATACCTTTGCATGTGTTGAGTTTGACTGGGATACTTTGATAATCTCAGTGTAGATAATTTTGAATATTTTATTCAACATTTCAGATATCTATTATAACCTGATCCATTTCAACTCTTTCTTAACATCAATAATTTTCTAGAACTTGGGAGATGGTTCAGTCAGTAAAGGGCCTGGTGTGTAAGCATGAGGACCTGAACTTGGTCTCCTTGCACCAACACAAAAAGCCTGCCAGAGACATGTAGCAGTAATCCCAGTATGGAGAAGCTGGGGAAAGAGGATCCTGGGAATTTGCAGGCCATCCAGTCTACCTGAAGTGGCAAGCTCAGGTTCAGTGAGAGATTCTGTCTTTTTTTTTAAAGGGGGGGGGGGATAAAGAACAATTAAACAAGACATGGCACATCTGATATCTGACATTAATATCTGGCCTCCACACTCATGGGTGAGTATGGAAACATGTACACACAAACACACACACACACACACACACACACACACACACACACACACACATACACACACACACACACACACAGCCTGCAATGTTTGCTCTGTAAAATGAGCCCAGATATTACATGCAAACAGAATGTATGATAGTAATTCTTCTCTTCACATTTCAATCTTTAAGTGGACTTTTGACTTAAAAGGCAATTCATTGTCGATTTCTGTTAAAACACAGCCCATACTGAGTAATACAAGCACTCTGGTCATTTGATTCATAGCTTTTTATCCTCTTGTCCCCTTGTGTCTACAAAAGTACATTTGTGAGGTCTGTCCTGCCCTTTCTTTAGGTATCAGTTCACTGCCTGTGGGACATCTAATCTGTGACAGACTTCTCAAACACCTCTCTGGCACTGAAGGCCCCTTGCAGGCTACTGCTGAGATCAAGATGTTCATTCATTCATTTATTACATACTGAGTGCTGGCAAAGGGTAGAAGTCTTGGGCCTCATTAGCACTGTTAATGTAGTTATCAAAGTTCCTTCACTTAGGAAAGAAAATGAGCTTGGTGAGTCACAGGCCCAAGATCATTAAAGATGAAAGGTGAAAAATTTATTAAACATTTATCCTGAAAATGGTTTTTAAAGAAGGATTTTTTTAAAGCAAGATAACATAAAATGGACAAAACTGAAATTGTGATGAAAGTTACCCACTATTCTGTCCTTTGCCCCTCAAAATACCTTTCCTGCTATTTTTAAAAAAAGAGGTTTAAATTCACTGAGTAAAGAGGATAAGACCTCTTGTAGAATATTATTTTAAGATGTGTTACTTTTGTTTATGTGCCTATTTAAACACCTGATGGTCTAATAAAGAACTGCCAATAGTGAGGCAGGATAAAGGATAGGTAGGGCTGAGAGACAGAGAGAATATATAGAAGGAGAAATTTGGAAGAAGAAATGAAGTAGCCAGAGAAGGAGGACTCCAGGGGCTAGCCACCCAGCCAGCCACGGAGTAAGAGTAAGATTTACAGAAGTAAGAGTACAGGAAAAGCCTAGAGGCAAAAGGTAGATGGAATAATTAAAGTTAAGGAAAGCTGGCAAGAAACAAGCCAAGCTAAGGCCAGGCATTTGTAAGTAAGAATAAGCCTCCATGTGTGGTTTATTTGTGAGCTGGGTGGCAGGCCCCACAAAAGAACAAAAACAAACAACAACATTTTTGGTACCCAACGTGGACCTAGAGTAAAAGAAAATCTAACAACAAATGTCCCCATGTATACTTTTTTAATTGCACAAAACAAAAGGTCTTGACTTTGATCATGACCTTTCAGGAGACTGGCTCTCTCTCTCCTGATAGGATCAGTTTTTGCCAGTTCCTTTGGAAGCCCAGGAACAAATCAGCCTTTGATTTCTGGTGAAATGTTCACTCCCCAGCCTGTCAACAAACTCCTCATGAGATAGCACCCCTCTGCTCTCACTTGCAGCCCTGCCTTGTCTCCACATGGAACGTCTTGCATGGCACAGATATTTCAAGGAGTGCTGGAAGCTGTGAGTGTCGGGCGTGTTTAAGTATGATCCCCAGCATGGGAGCTTTTGGTTTATTCTCCTGCGCAGAGATAATGGTTTACATTAGATTGATTATATGCAGACTGAGGAGCGGATCTTGTGCAACAACTCTGAGGCGTGCTGAAAGATAAAAATCCCATTTGCTGCATTTTATATTGGTGGTCTCTGACGTGAATGATGCAGGCCTGCAGAGCCCTTGTAAATCACAGATATAATGAGGGCCAGATAGCAGCTCACTTAACTGTTGAATGAAGTAAGTGTTTCTTTACTCCAGACTGAAGGATGGCATATTTGTTATCTAAAACTTTGTGATATCAAGTCCAAAGAAGTCTTTCAGGAATATTGTTGAATGTGGGTAGATAAACTGAAACGTTATTCGAGCATTCCTGGTGTTACACAGCAAGGTTATAAGGAAAGTTTAGTTCATTGGCCCTTACGTAAATTTTATAATTCTTTCCCTAGAGGGCTGCTAGTGCACAGAGGAGCCTCTTTCCAGTTTCCTTTCTGCTGTTTGCCTCCAGCCCTCCAGGCAAAGAAGAACAAAGGCAGCTCTTTGGTGGCTAATCAACTGTTCTCTAACTGGAGATGGGCCTCTCAGATGGGAAAGCAATATAACACTAGAAACCAAGACCAAGTCCAGACCCAACCATACAGCCTGAGTGAAACGGAAACCTCAAGAGTAAAAACACCTTTGCTTCTAAGATTTCATGAATGTGCATCTGATAGGCAGCGGTTAGTTTGACATCTAATAGGGCTATTTCCATGTGTTTTACAATAGGATACACTTCCATATCTCCATGGGAAGCAATCCCTGTTCTGTAAGTGAAGAAGCAGGAGCATGGGGGGATTAATTATGAGGACCATGGTGTTACTTGCCAGGAAGGTTTTCTCCCCACACCATAAACACACACTCATGGGCACACAGTCACACTTCCACACACATACTTAAAACTATCTTGTGCACATACACATATCCATGCTCACACACACAGGCACAAAAGCATGCACAAGCACACATGTATGAAGACCTGGGAGGGAAGGTTCTCTGCATTCCATCAACTAGAAGAAAACTAATCTGATCTATGAGCCTCTTATACCAGAATGCTATTTAAAGTTTTTGTTTAAACATATTCTATAATATGACAGGATAAAAATCTATTTGATATACTCATCACTTGGCAGAAATACTTGAGGGTGTTTTTGTTGTTGTTGTTTTTTGGGTGTTTTTTGTTTTTGTTTTTGTTTTTTGTTTTTTTCCCAGTGAGGCCTCAAGGCATTTGGAATAGACCTTGTACCAGGAATTCGAGGAGCAGGTCCACAGTTCAGAGTTGGCAGAGTGGGCATTAACAGTAAAAACAGTGAGAACAATCTTGTTATTGAAAAAAAAATTCATGGAAAATAACTAGACTCTGTGGGTTAGTAAATAAAAAAGAGAGGTGAAGTTGGGAGGGATATATATATACACACAAACTCCAGGTTAATCACACCTTTCTGAGCACATATGTTTATTATCTTTATTCCCTCCTGAACTAAGATTAAAGAAAACCAAAACACAAATGATCAGGCAGTACTTCCCAAAGGGCTAATGAAAACGGAAGATGAAAGCAAAGGCAGAAACGAGAGAAATCCGAAGTGAGAAAACTGATTTACAGAGCGGGAATGCAGACAGCCACGTGCCTGGAGGAGAGGAAGCCACAGAGGCCTAGACAACAGCCAGGGCTGAGCATGAGCCAGGCTGGGAGGAGCAGGGTGTTGACGAATGTAGATCAAGCAGAAATGAGAAGAGCTGGACAAGACGACACTGTATGAAGAGGACCAAGTGAAACCCAACACTTGTGTGCTGATTAAAATTTAAAAAACACAAAACGTTCATGTTGCTTTCTTTTAATAGTTTCCACCTAAGTTAGAAAAACTTAGGGTATGATTTCTAACATTTGTGATTTTCTTTACTGGCCTGCTTTTCCACTGTGCTCTTGGAATCAGTTCCACACTCATTTTTTTTTAAGTTCCTAGATCTTCAAACTGAATAATAAATATGTTTCAACTTTGTGACTATTTGTAATAATTTCATAGGAAAAAGAAGCACGTGAAGAATGTTTAGACCTTGCACACACACTTTCTCTCATTCAGGAAAGGGAAGTTCACTCTCTCGAGAAGTGTTCCACATGTGAGTGGACATCCAAACAACAGACGTCAGCCGGATATTGAAAGTCACTTCAACAGTGAGAGCAGAAATGACTGTCAAACAATAATGTGTACAGAAAAGACACTATACCACAAAACAGTACAGTGTTCTTAGAGGAATACAAGGACATTTACAGAATCATAAATCTACCAACATGTAAGATGTGAAAACAGAGGTTTCATGGCTGGAGAGATTACTCAGCCACTAAGAGCACTGGCTGCCCTTACAGAGAACTGGGGTTTGATTCCCAGCAACCACCCACATAGCCGTTCACAACCATCTGTAACTCCAATTCCAGGTATCTGACCCTCTCTTCCAGCCTCTGTGGGCACTCCACACCTGTGTGCATAGACATATGCCTGTGAGACACTTATACACATGGAAAAGATCATTATATGTGTGTGTGTATGTATATATATATACATATTTATAAAATTTAAAATAAACTAAAAGTTTAAATAGCCCAGTTGACAAAGTGGAAGAAATACTCCAAGATTAAAACAAAGCAAAGAAGCCAATAAGATAGGAATCAGAAAGAAGAAGAAAATCAGGGCCTTGCTGCAAGAAAGCAAATACATAGCTAATAAGAATTGCAAAGAGAACATAAGTAAAAGCTACAGGCAAATAAACTGTCAAAAATAATAACACGGGGAAACTATTCCATACTGAAAGATATGATCTCCAGGTCTCCTTCATGAAAAACTGGAATGGCTGAATACTGGGAGAAAAGTCTAAACTCTAGAGACAAAACAAAATAATTAAAATGAAGTAAAATAACCTGAAATAAAAATAGGTTGCATACAGAAAGGACATGGACTAGTATCCATTTTCCTTAAAATTTGTGTTTTTTGAGACAGTTCTGGCTATTCTGGAGACCAGGCTGACCTCAAACTCAAAGAAATCTGCCTGCCTCTGCCTCCTGAGTGCTGGGTTTAAAGGCGTGTGCCACTACACCCCGACTTCCTTAAAATTTTTTACTCTAATCAGAAGACAAGATAGAAATGCTTTCAAATTTGAATATAAAAAGATAAATTTCAACCTGGATTTTTGATAAATGGCCAAGCAATAAAGCAAATGAATAACACACATGATGCTATTAATGATCTACTTAAACCCTAGCTTGGAGGGTTATAATAAGACTAATGACAGGGAGGTTGTGTGTTAGTGAGTGGGGAAGATGGGCTCTGAGCTCCAGCCGTCCATCCAGAATCAATCAATTCCTCACTCTCCCTCTGCACTTCCCTCAAAAGCTTAGTGGCCATAGTAATGGAAAAGTGGTTCAATTAAAGTCTGTCTGTCTGTCTGTCTGTCTCTGTCTCTCTCTGTCTCTGTCTCTGTGTGTGTGTGTGTGTGTGTGTGTGTGTGTGTGTGTGTGAGAGAGAGAGAGAGAGAGAGAGAGAGAGAGAGAGAGAGAGAGAGAGACAGGAAGACACGTCAGATATTGAGAGAGCCTAGAGTTCAATTCCCATCTTTGAGATAACAGATTGGACAAGTAGTGTTCATTTGCCTCTGCCTAGCACATAGAAGGGAATGAATAAATGAATATTTCAGTCTCTCCCTTGCAGAACTTTCATTTGTGTATTTATACAGTAAGGGGAAAGGTTGTTTTTTGTTGTTGTTTTTTAAAGTGGCTTTATCAATCTCCGATGTACCATGTGAGTCATATGACAATGTTTGTGACAAATTGAAGTAAACCTAGCAAACTTGCAGAAGAACATTTTCAGAAGGATAGAATGTGAAATATTCACAAAGGTTCAGTTTTATGTCAGCAGCTCAGGATGCCTCTAAGGTGCTACCAGAGGAGGGCAAGATGGGAAGACAGATGTTTTACTTAATAAACTGCTCTGTGTTCTCTAAAGTTTTGTAGTCATTATTTGTCATTTTCATAATTAAAAACTAGATACTAAGAATTTGTTTAAATCATCAGCAATCATATTTTGACATTTTGAGGGGTCAAACTTCCAGTGTTTGGTGTTTCTTAAAGCCTTAGGTTTATTTTTAACATTGTTTTAATCAACTATACAAGGTTGTGAATCTTTGCTAAGAATATATAACTCAAAGGTCACCTATTGCTAGGAGAGGAGCCAAACAACTAATTTAGAAACCCGGAAGACTATGGGCTGAGGCTGAGCTGCTCAGGTTCTGTGCATAGAAACTAGCGGTTGGAAACTACACTGCTGGCAACCATCAACCCAATAAAACCTTGGCATGGCCACATTTTCTCAGCTTCCAAGCCAACAGGAATCAGGTGGCAGCCAAGCAAGAAGGTCACTGGAACCTGAGCCTGCTCTATGTGGCATCCCTCTGCAATGCATCCGACATAGGCTCCCCTTCCCATCCAGAGCAATTGGTAAAGTCCTAGGCACACATGTCTGCTCTGTTATCTAAAATCTTGGGTGGGCTTTTACACACACACACACACACACACACACACACACACACACACACAGCATCTGATTCATAAGAGAAAGACTGACCAAGGCTCTAAACCTCTCACTTCCTATATTTATGAATGAATTCAGATAAAATTAGAGGTATAATTTCATTCAATCCTTCCATATTAAAAAAAAAATAAGGCAAGAGGGAAGGTAACCAAGGATGTTTTCTCGTCACACTTACCTTGTATTGGAGTCTTCTTTAGGTTGTATCTTAGGCTAGGCTTGTGGTCAGTTATGATCACATGGAGGGAAAATGAAGCCTTCACAGATCTTTACTGGGAAAGGCTTTGCAGAAGCAGAGGTTTTCATTTGTGTTATGCCAAGAGCTGGAATAATAAATACAGATAGGAGGTAGACTCGTACTTCAAATAATTTGTTGAAACTATGTTCACAAACTCAGCCTGTTTCTATTTGTGCAGTTGTTAGCCATAAGGACAGTGGTAACCTTACTGGGACTTGGACAAGCACCTTGCCAATCACTCCCTGCAACAGTCCCTCTTAGGCGACTAAAATGAATTGAAACAGCCTAAATGTCCAAACTACGATTGATTGTCTCCACGTTCAGGGCAGACCCTGGATTTGACTGACAGATCAAAATGGCAACTCTCTGGTTAGAAGGGCAGAGGGTGTATTCTCTCTGTATCCCATGATATAAACAATCCCTCAAAGGGAAGAACAGAGGAACCAGAATAAAAATAAACTGGAAAATGCACCACAACCACCAAGGCCCATTCCTGAAATTAAAGTGTGTAAGATATTTAATAAAATAGTCTTTCTAAAATGTACATGCTAGTGATTTAAAGGGCCTCAAAATCGAGCTAGTCTTCAGCTCTTGCCACAAATTCTTCTGTAAATAAGTTAAGGCATGTGATCCACAAGGCTGGATCTACCAATGTCCAAGTCTGATATAAGAAAGTAAAATCCTGAATAAATGATGTTAAGAATAAACAATTGCAAGTTCCCGTCTGCAGATTTGTGTTAATGGGTGTTTTAGCACTGGGTCAGCCAAAAATGTGTATTTTGAAGTACTTTTCAAACCATCAAAGCTTTTCTGTTTTCTCACGGAGCCTAACCTCTACATCTGTTTCTTCAACTCATTCCATCTGGCCTTTACTCCCACCTTATCGAGAAGATGGCTCTTATCAAGGCCGAAAGGGAACTACAGCTAGCCAAAGCAGACATCAGTTCTCTCTTCCCAGTCACTACCCAGTAACAAAGTGCTGCATCCCACAGGAAACATTTTGAATGGTAGCCTTCTGTGCTCTGGCAGTTATAAGATTGTTTCTTCCTCTTTTCCTGGCCTTTTTCAGTTTTTTTTCTGGCTTTTACTCTCAAAATCCTGTGTTTGAGATGACCAATCTCAGAGGCTACTTGACAGCTGCCAGATTTTTCACTGCATTTAACATGAGCTAAATATAACCATCTGTCTCCTTCCTCTCCTAGTTCCCTGTCCCTGAGTTTCTCCATCTTGGTGACAGCACCACCATCTGTCTAGTTGTTCAGGTAATTGTCAATTGTAGAGTCTCCATTTCCTCTCTCATGCCTTCTTCTGTCAATCAAACAGGCCCCTCAGCTATACTTCTAAATGCAGCCTAATTCTGACCACTTCTTAGGCTCATCACTGCCCTCACTTCTATCCTCATTGCCTGCTACACACTGGTACCCAGGTTTGCCCTCTCCATCTCTATCACTGACTCTCAATCTTTCACCCAGAAGCTGCAAGAACTCTTGGAGCACAAGCCAGGCCTAGATATTTCCCCACCTGAATGATTCCAAAACCTTCAGTTGACAATTAGAATAAAATTCGAAATCCTTGGGATAGCTTATGACTTAACCCTTTCCACCTCTCCATCCTCAGCTTCCTTCCATCAGAGCTGCAGCGGTCTCCTGTGTGCCTCTCAAACACAGCAGACTTGTTCTCAGAGGTTTAGGCTTCTTATTCCTCTGCTTGGGATGCATTTCTCATAGGTCTGAGGCACTACAAGCCTCATGGGGCTGATAGAGTATTAAAGGAGCTAATACAACTGGCCTTCCATATCTGCCTGAATTTGTTGACATTATGAAATCCAAAAATTATATATGTGGTCGTCTAAGTTTCCAGCTTCTCATAAATCTAAATATCTGCAGTATCAAGCCATAGGTTTTATGGCAACATTTTTGCCTGACAGGAAGGTGATACATTCTCTCTCCAAAATACATGCTTCTCAAGTTTTATTTGACCTACAAGGCCCCTAGATATTTGATAGGTATCCCTAAGATAGGTGTATAAAATTAAGTTTGAGTGGTTACTGAATGAGCAAGTAAGGGAAAGGGGACAGTTCCAGACACAGAAGTTAATATGAGTTCAAGGGTGAGAGGAAATGGCTAAGTTCATGCTTGGTGGTTAATATCTATAAGGAACTGAGGAAGGAGCAGAGGCTTATCCCTGGGGGTTGATGGGTATAAGTGAGTGATGAAGGAGGGGCAGGTTCAGCCCCAGGGTTTGATGGGAATGAGGAGTGAGGTAGAGAGAGAGGTCAGTTTCAGGAGGTGACAATTACAGATGGGACTCCTGAGTCAGGGAGAATGGGAGCAAGAACAGGTTTGAGGAATAAGATCATTGGTTCCATTGTTAAGATGCTGATCTAGGCTATTATTAAACTTACCTATCTGCTGGTATTATTAAAGGAAGAGACATCTTCTCTTACAAGCTGTTAAAAGCAGACAGACTCTCCTCTAAAACCAACCTGCTAATTCTCTCTCATCCTGCCAAAAAAAACCTTTGATCCTAAAGAGAGAAATGTTCAGAGATGTCATTTTTACCAAATTTACATTTGAGGTGTCATGAAGAATTTTATTCTTCCCATTATTACGTAAAGGAAAGAATTGCCAGAATTAAACACATAGGAAATTAGCTTTTCTAGTTAATGTCAGAGGGCATGAAATATTTTTTCTTCTGTTGGAATGAGGAATTGAAAATTAAAAAAAAAAACTCTATAGAGTTAATCTTACTAAAATGTTAAGAGGCCAATTCTTCCCTAATGAGGAAATGTTCCAGATGAATGAGTTTTAACCCTTAAGTTGGAAACTTAAAGGTTTCTAACTTAAAACTGTTTGTGAAGAGTTGACCAATCCATCCCCATCACAGAATGTTCCCTCTCAACCTTCCTCCTCTTTCCTCAGTGCTTTGTGGTCCAGTCTAGCCATTCCTGTTTCAAGGGGACATCACAGACTCACCTAAGGCATACATTCCTCCCTTTCTCTAACCCTCTTCTTTAGTATGTCCAGATAAAAGTTCAGCACTGACTCCTCCTGCCAATGGTTTTATGTGTCTCCCAATACAGAGAAAGCAAGCTAAAACTGAGTTAGAAACTTCTTCCTTTCTGACTCCATTTTATAGTGTGAGAAGGTATTACATTCACCAGCTTCTGGGGGAGAGATTAGCATCAGCACTTCTTACCTAGCTTTGGATGATACAGACTTTAATACCAACCTGACTGGCAAGATATGCTAATTTGTGTAACAGAGGCATGAGTGTTACAACTGGTATTTTGAATGAGAACAGTTCCATAGGCTCATATATTTGAATGTTTGGTCTCTAGTTGGTAGAACCATTTGGAAAGAATTGAGAGATGTGGCCTTGGTGTAGTTGCGTTACTAGGCTTTGAAGTTTTAAAAGCTCGTGCCTTTCTCAGTTAGCTCTCTCTGATTCATGCTCATGGATCAAGATGTGAGCTCCCAGCTACTATTCCAGCTCCATGCTCACCTGCCTGCTGCCATGCTATCCACCATGAGGTCAAGGATACACCCTTGGAAACTGTAAGACCCAAATCAGCTCCTTCTTCTGTAATCTGCCTTGGTGGTGGTATTTTATCACAGCAATAGAAAAGTTGGTGACCCACTAGTGGAAGCCCATGAACTGTGGACTGGTGGCTGTGGAGCCCCCAGGGGACTGGACTAGGCCCTCTGGATACAGAAGACAGTTGTTTGGCTCAAACTGTTTGGGGGGACATCCAGGCAGGGGGAATCAGGATCTGTCCCTGGTCTATGGACAGGCTTCTGGAATCTGGTGCCTGTGGTGTGACACCCTGCACAGCCTTGGTGCAGTGGGAAGGGGCTTGGACCTGCCTAGGCTCAGTGTGCTGGGCTCTGCTGACTCCCCATGGGAGACCTCAATTTGGGAGATGTGGGGATGTGGGGTGGCTTGAAGAAGAGGGCTGGAGGATGGGAGGAGGAAGGAGGGGGGATCTGTGGATAGTATGTGGAGTGAGTAGAAAATTTCTTAAAAAGAAAAATGAAAAAAGAAAAGTTGGTGACCAGTCTATCTCTGAATGGATTTGAGATCTGTTCCATTGGAGTGATCCATATCTAGTATTATGAAACCAGTCAAAAAGACACAGTTGGGAACAACTTACTACTGTTGTTCTGTTGAGTTGATATAGCATCAAACTATCTTATAAATATGTGCATTTTTGCTCATGCACAAATGCTACTTTCATCCTTAATTGCAAAAGTTTCTTTTTCCAATGAGTAGTGATGAATGCAGAGACCAGCTGCCCAAGGTGTTGAGAATAAATGATGGTAGAATGCTCGGCTCTGAATAAGACATTTGTTCTTCTCTCTCTCTCTCTTAGGCTCAAAGAACAAACATTGGTGAAGAGGGATCAGGAAGAATGTATGAGCCAGAGATATAGAGAGGGGCTACAAAATGCAGTGGGCATTTCCCAGCATGGATAGCCATTGCAACCATGAGCTCACAACAGCTGTAGTTTACCTGCACCTGGCCTGTACAAGACCAGCCCTCATCAACAATAAGTCATGAATTGGGGAAGGGCTCATTGAACTCTATCTCTCCCTACTGAACTACTAGTATTGACAGATTCTAGGAACCCACTGCCTTCAGTTGTATATCCAATGGTGAGCCCACCACATGTCAATAGATAGTTCCAAACCCATGATTGCATAGATAGTTCAGTGGGCCACAAAACAAAACAAAAATATAGGAAGAGAAAGAGTATAATGAGGAATTTTCTCAAAGTTCATTATGTATCTATATTAAAATGTCCTTATGAAATATAGCACCATGTGTAGTGAATATACACAATTAAAATATTTAAATGGTTTGTAACATAAAAACCTATATTTTATACAAATTAGTGTGAAAATATAGCAAAGAGGAAAATCTGATTAATCTTATGAAACTTATTGCATGACAAGATTTATATTCCAAACATAAGAGCAAATCAAGAAGATAAAATGAAGGCACATATAACTTGTGAATTTAAATATATGAATTGCAAATTAAGTGTTAGGTAATTCATTAGAGTATTCAAAAAAGTTTAATAATTCAAGGTTTAACAATAGAAAAAACTACCAAGCAGATATCATACCTATTTTAACATATACAGAAAACTGCAATAAAGTTCAGCACATATGAGGTGGTTTGAATGAAATTGGCCCCCATAGGCCCATAGGGAGAGGCACTATTAGGACCTGTGGAGTCAGTGTGGCCTTGTTGAAGGAAGTGTGTCACTGGGCTTGGGCTTTGAGGTTTCAGAAGCTCAAGCCAGGCCTGGTGTCACTCTCTCTTCCTCTTGCTTGCCAGCACCATGTCTGCCTGCACTCCTCCATGCTTTCTGTCATGATGAAAATGGACTAAACCTCTGGACCTGTAAGCCCAGCCCCAATTAAAGGTTTTCCTTTATAAGAGTTTCTGTGGTCATGGTGTCTCTTCACAGCAGTGGAAACCCTAACTAAAGCAAAACATTTGTAGTTTAAGAAAAGAATACTTCCAAAAGTCAGGAGAGTTAGGGATGTTCTTGACACAACAAAGGCAATCTACCTGAGACACCACATCAAATAACATGGCATAAATGTGATGTGTGGCGCATACCTGCAATGCCAGCAGTTGGGGGTGGAGGTTCAGGTGGGATGATTTAGAGCTCAACACCACCTTGGGTTATGCAACAAGTTCCAAGCCAGCAAGAAACTCTCAAAACAAACAGAATAACAGCACTAGTGGTGGGACTGTTTCACAAATACTGTCATCAAAGTCAACGTGTTACTATAAAACAGAAACAAAATCCATTAGCTTCATTTCTATTGCTGTGATAAAGCACTATTGTCCAAGGCAACCTGTAAAAAGAAAGTGTTTGCGTTTACAGTTTCAGAGGGTGTGGTTTATGACAGCAGAGCAAAGGCATGGCCACAGACGGCTGAAGCAGCAGCTGAGAGCTCACCTCTCACAAGCACAATGAGAATGGTGTGAGTCTTTTAAAATCTCAAAGTTGGACCCCACTTCTTCCACAAGGCCACACCTCCTTTAATGCTTCCCCATCAGTTCCACCAACTGGAGACCAAGTACTCATACATATGAGCCTAGGAGGGCTGTTCTTTCAAAGTGTCACACAGAGTCTCAATAAGGAAAAAAATATATATAAATGTAATTTCCCCTCTTATTAAAAGTAGATCCTTTTCTCATACAATATATCCTATTTACAGTTTCCCCTCCCTCTATTCCTTCCCAGTCCCTCCCCACCTCCCTTTGCATCTAGGTCCACTCCCTTTCTGTCTCTCATTAGAAAAGAACAAGCTTCTAAGAGATAGCAACCAAACATAACAAAATAAGATATAATAAGATAAAACCAAAGCCATCACATCAAAGTTGGACAAGGCAAACCAACAGAAGAAAAAGAGAAGGTACTAAAATCAGAAACACACTCATTCACACACTCAGGAGTCTCACAAAGTCACTAAATTAAAGTTATTATATATATATATACATATATATATATATAATATATATATATTTTACTTCTCTGAAAATCACTTAAATCTCTGGTTTGTTTTGTTTTGTTTAGATGTGATTATCCAGGGTAGCACTCACTGGCCTGTCGTAAGCCAAGCTGGCCTCAAATTTGTAATGACCCTCCTGTCTCTGACTCCCCAGGTCTAAAATTCCAGGCATATGCCACCACACCTTCCGACCCTGAGTTCTGCACAGTAAAGATGGTTCAAAAAGGCCCTGAAAAGTTTTAAACATGTACAACAATGGACCTTTCCTGTAAAGAGCCTCATTTGGAAAACAAATCTAGCCATTTGGCCAGCTGAAGACAACGATGGTGGCCAGTGTCTAGTTTGCCTTAGGAAGGATTTTATTATGCAGTTTCTGTGTGAGCATTCTAGTTCCCTCTGCTCCCTACCCTCTCTTCTCTTCCATGCCCTTAACGGTCCCTCCTGTACTTTATCCCCTCCCTGCCAATCCCCCATCCTGTGCCCCATCCTGTGCCTCAAATTCCACAGATGAAAGAAACGTGCAATATTTGGTCATTGGGAGACTAGCTTGTTTTGTTTAGCATGACAGTCTCCATCTCCATCAGTTTTCCTGGAAACAACACAATTCTGTTCTTTTTTGGCTCAATAACACTTCACGGGGTGGGGGCAGCAAGATGACTTAGTAAACCTCTGCCGTGTTAGTGCCATGGCTTGGTTTTTATTCCCAGAACTTACATAAAGGTGAAAGGAAAGAACTCACTCCACGGAGTAGTACTCTGACCTCCACATGAGCAGTATGGCAAATGTGTGCACACATAGAATAATAAATACAACTTTAAAACTTCATTATGTATGTATACCACATGTTCCTTATTCATTCAACTACAGATGGACACCTAGCTTGACTTTATAACTTAGCCATTGTGAGCAGTGCTGAAGTAGACATGGCTGTGTGGATACCTCCCTAACAAGCTGACTGAGTCCTTTGGATATATGCCCAGGGGAAGCTGGGTCATAGGATAGAATTAGCTTTTGGAAGAACTTCCACACTGATTTCCATAGTGCCTGGAGTAGCTTACATTCCCACCAGCAGGGTATTGATCCTCTTCCCCTCCCCCAAATGGGCACATCTTTCCCAATATTGGTTATTTTATTGTTTTCTTAACAATAGCCATTCTGAGTGGGATGAGACAGAATCTCAGCAGAGTTTTGATTTGTATTTATTTCCCTGATGGCTAAAGAGGTTGAACATTTTTTTCATAGAATTATTGTCCATTTTTACTTCTTCTGAGAACTGTCTGTTCAATTCATTTGCACCTTTATTGACTGAATTCTTTGGGGTTTATCTGGCTTTTAATATTTTTAACTTCTTTAAATATTCTGAATGTTAATTTTCTAGCAGAGGAAAAACTGGAAAATGCTTTCATTTTGCAGGCTGATTGTTTCCTTTGGCTATGAAGAATCCTTATAATTTGATATGATCCCATTTGTCAATTCTTATCATTCCCTGAATTATGTAGGAGTTTTTTTTGCGAAAGGTCATTGCCGTCCAGTATCTTGAGAAACTTCCATACAGTTTTCTCTAGTATTTTCCAAATTTCGTTTCTTTTAATAAGATCTTTTATTCATTTTTTGAGTCAATGTTTTAATGGGATGAGAGAGATGAACTTTCATTATTCAGCATATGGATATCCAGTTTTCCCAGCACTACTTGTTAATGATGTATCTTTTCTCCAACATATACTTTTGGCACTACTTTGGTCAAGAATCTGGTGGCTGAGCTTATCTGGGTTTATCTCTGGATAGTGGGCTCTGGGCCTATTCTTGTGGCAGTACCATACTGCTTTTATAACTGTAGTGCTGTGGAATAGTTTCAAGTGGTTCCTCCAGCATGGCTCCTTTCGCTCAGGATCACTCTAGCTATAAAGGATTTTTAAAAATATTTATTTATTAATTATGTTTACAGTATTCTGTCTGGATGTATGCTTACAGGCCAGAAGAGGGCGCCAGATCGAATTATGGATGGTTGTGAGCCACTATGTGGTTGCTGGGAATTGAACTCAGGACCTCTGGAAGAGCAGACAGTGCTCTTAACCGCTGAGCCATCTCTCCAGGCCCGGTTTGTTGTTGTGGTTGTGGTTGTGGTTGTGGTTGTGGTTGTGGTTGTGGTTGTGGTTGTGGTTGTGGTTGTGGTTGTGGTTGTGGTTGTGGTTGTGGTGTTGTTCTCCACTCTCTTTGTAACAGATACTCAGCTCAAGGCCTCACATGTGATAAGCACTTGCTGTACAGCCAAGTCACATTGCAGCCTTTTTTATTTCCTTAGAAGACAGGATCTTGCTATAGAGCTCAGGCTGGCCTTAAATTTATAATCCTGTTCCCTTAGTCCCCTTAGTAGCAAAGATTACAGATGTTTGACACCAGGCTCATTCCCATTTTTTCTATTATTTTCTACTAATGTCTAACTTTTATGGGAGCCCTCGTGAGTATTGCTTCTGACACTTACAGTCAGAAAATAACGATAATTCTCAGTAGTATTATGATTTGTTCCACATGAGAGCCAGGGAAGAAATTTTCTTTGGTTGGCACATTATAGGGCAATATTATGACTAATGTCTAAAATAAAGAATTGTAAAGTCAACAATGTTAATTATTCAGTCCAAAACTGGTCTGTACAATCTAAAGTTTAGATAATCTACAGTCTGATGGCAAGCAGATAATGTGGGATCTATTAATATTATTTCATGAAATCACTTTGGGTATCATACATTAAAAAATAATGTTTATTCTGAGGCCTTGCTCTTTAAAATACATTTAGAAGTCATAGTTCCCAAGCTGCATAAATAGGGGTTACCACTTTTAAGGGTGCTTTCCAAGTTTGGAGAATTACTGAAAATTAGCAATGTGCACCTTTCCTAAGGAGAGATTGAGCAGAGACAAAGGACGGAGGTCTGAAAGCACAGAGGCCAGATGCTGACAGGAGGATCAGGTGGGAAGTCTTCTGAAGGGCCCTGGAAGAAACAGATTTTGTACCACATCAGGGAGAACTCTGAAAGGGCTTTCATTCTCAGGCTAGTCAGCTTTCGAACAACCTAATAGTAACCTGTGCGTAGATAAACTGAAGCCAGCAATTCTTGCATAAAAATCTCTTGAAAAGCAAAAGAGGAAACCACAACAAAAAAATTAATAATAATTAATGTATTCTGTCTTAAAATGTAAAAATCCCAATTGGATGTCTTTTTTCTTTATATATAACATTTGTTTGTTTGTTTGTTTGTTTGTTTGTTTGTTTCGAGGCAGGGTTTCTCTGTGAAACAGTCCTGGCTGTCCTGGAACTCCCTCTGTAGAACAGGCTGGCCTCAAACTCACAGAGATCCAGATCTGCCTGCTTCTGCCTCCCAAGTGCCAGGATTAAAGGATTGTGCCACCACTGTCCAGCTCTCAGTTGGATGTCTTGGTGTTTGCCTGTAATGCCAGCACTCAGGAAGCAGAGGAGGAAAGAACCTGAGTTCAAGGTCATGGCAACCCAGCTACAGAGTGAGGTCCTGTTTGAAAAAAAAAATAGCATGCTAAGCCCAGCAGTGGTGGTGCAAACCTTTAATCCCAGTGCTCAGGAAGCAGAGGCAGGCAGATCTCTTTGAGTTCCAGGCCAGCCAGAGCTATGCAGTGAAAACCTACCTTGAAAAACAAAACAATAGCAACAAAAATATCATGCTAAAGACTACCTTTGTGTTTATTTCATCTCTTGCTAACATTTCTACATTGTGGGAGTGTATTGATAAGTACCACCCACCTCAAACACTTGCCTGGAGTTAGCCTAAGTAGGCTGGCTCTTTTGTCCACCTGGAGGATATATCTGGAATTGCAGAAATTGTTTTAATCATAAAGAAGCATCAGTCTGTTGCATGTAACTGAAAACCCAAGTCTCCACCAAGTTAATCAAGGGATACATAGAAGAAACTAAAAACATGAGCTGCTACAACAGAAGTGTAAACCTAAGTGATAACAAATCCTGGAAATGTTAAGGAATGTTTGCAGACTGATGTGGCAAAGGGTTCAAGTGATACCTCGAAACACACAGCATAGAACACGTGTTTGTTGAATTTAAAAGTACTACAGTGGAATCAGTGTTTACTTTGAGTTCCTATTTATTGGCGCTTTATTTAAATCTATACATGTCACAATGAAGTTATAGCGCCCAAGAGAAGCTCGACATATAGCCACAAAGATCACTGTCTATGCTTGATATGTTAAATCCTGGACAATTTGTTGGGCTAGTCTGATACATGTTGTCTGGGTGGTGTCTCTACCACACCAAGGAGAAAAAAAAGGAAATAAAAGTTGATGAGTTCTGATTAGCAGTTTAGTACAGGAAAGGGGATAAGCACTATTCACTGTCCTTGGATACTGCTCAACTCCACCATTCCTCAGGGCAGGAAAATGTCAGATTTTATTTTCCTTTGCAATAGTATAAAACACTCTATCCTGTGAACTAAAGTTCCTCCTTTAAAACCTGTTGAAAACTATGCATTTGCTGACTACCTCGAAACTTTTTTTGCAAATGCACAGTCTATAATTTAGGGCCTGAGCAAATTAAAACTATTTCCTGGCCTGCCCAAGGCCACAGAAGTTTCAGTAATGGGCCATGGATCCAGGCCGCAGGGAAACCAGTGGATGCAAGAAAACCCTTTTAAAATCCTCTGTGCCTGCACCGCTTAGGGATACCTTTTGTCTGTGCTGCCATTGAGGGATGCTGAATGAAAGAAAGGGCCAGAACTTCACCCCTGATGAGTGCGAACATCTCATTCAGAAATGCCTTCCTTTCTCTGGACCCAGCTCAGGTCTTCAAATAGAAGGAGCTAACATATATCTGTACATCGCCCACTTCCTGACTTCAGAAATGAGGTGCCTGAACGAGAAAGTCCCTTCTGAGAGCAGACTGTCTAACAGAAAGGTCCATCTGTTAAGAACACAGCTTGGGATCCATATGATTTGGATCAATTAACTACTGTTTTCTTTTTTATTGGGATATTTACTGAGCATAATACTAGACACTAAACACTTTGCTCGTCTCTTGGGATACAATGAAGATGAAAATTACATTGGAAGAGCTTGCTGTCTAGTGGCCTACAGCCTGGAGCTCATTCTTGTCGGGGCTGATGAACACACTGACTTCAGATGATTCCAGAACTGCCCTGTGAATCATACTTGCTAAATGATCGTTTGATGTACTTCCAAAGATACACAAAAATAATGTCCTTTAAAAGTGGGAGAGAAGCTTGTTCTGGGGAAAGCTATCATTCATCCTGTCCTGTTCTTGTCCTTCTCTTCAGAAGAGAAAGGATGGGGGGGGAGGAGGAGGAGGAGGAGGAGGAGGAGGAGGAGGAGGAGGAGGAGGAGGAGGAGGAGGAGGAGAAGGAGAAGAAGAAGAAGAAGAAGAAGAAGAAGAAGAAGAAGAAGAAGAGGAGGAGGAGGAGGAGGAGGAGGAGGAGGAGGAGGAGGAGGAGGAGGAAGAAGGAGAAGAAGGGGAAGAAGAAGAGGAAGAAGAAGTAGTCGAAGCAGCAGCAAGTGGGGAGGGGATGGGGAAGGAGACTGGGGGTGGGTAGGTATAAGGAAGGAAACATGCTGGTACCTGAATACAACAGACATGAATCTTCTGAAACAGCCTTGGGGGAGTGGGAGAGGAAGAGTTTTGCTTAGCTTCTCTCTCCAGGTACAGGGACTCGCCTTGCCAGCAGATCTTTCTTGAGTTCAACCACAAATCTTTCTTTCAATACAACACACAGGAATGTGCAACCTTAGCTGAAATCAGATGTTCATATCACAAAACTCTCTAGAGTAATTATTCTAGTTGCACTCATAGATCTTTGCAGAGATACACTGCCCTATCTCTTAATTCCATTAAAAATGTACTTGAGAAGGGTAACAAAAATGAATAGCTATTTTTAGGAATCCCCTTCCTATGCTGGAACATTTGACTGCCTCCTTCCTCTGAAACTGCTTTTCACACAGTATACTTCCTATTTATTCCTTAAATTGATATTTAAATGCTCCCATTTCTTCAAATAAAACAAAAAGAAACTTGGTTCACACAGCAAATGAGACAGAACCTTGAAATTGGAAACTCCTGAATCTGGCTTCCACCGGCCTGAAGTTAAGCATTGTTTGGGCCCAACTGCCTTGGAAATGAGTGAGGACTGAAGAAATCAGGGTTGGCGAGAAAAATGTCTCCTTCTGAACCTTCCAGCTGCATGTTGCCTAAAGACGGGTCATTTGAAGAACTTAATCGACCTGTCAGAAACATTTTGATTTTGCTTAAATACGACGCTAACTGACAACCACTTTCCCCACAACTAAGAGGAATCTCCTAACGTGAGAGGCACTTGAAGACGTGTTAAGATTTTTGCAGCTATTAACACATTCCTAAGAAAAATACCTCTGGAGACACAAGAAAGCCAAGGATAACAACCGTCTCTCTCCAATGAAAACGTTTAGTCTGTTTGATTAAAGGAAGATAAATGAAGGGGTAAGGCCAGACGCACCTCACATTCTGCACTGACTTGGTTTCCTTGAGACCAACTTGCCTAATGTAGGGGAAAAATGCAGTCAATCTTCAAGTGCACACATTCCTGAATCAAGGACTCCTAAGACCTTCACTGGCTCTGGGCCTGGCAGAAAAAGCAAGTAAGGCAGAGTCCTAAGCATGGCATGTGTCCTTCTTCTGCTTGTCCCTAACCCAAGGGATTCAAACAGAGGTACAGCTCACCCTAAGAGAAGAGCAAAAACAGCAACTCTAACCTGACCTCAGCCTCCAGGTTTTGTTTTTTTTTTCCTTCCCTTCAATTAAAAAGATAGGTCTCACACGAAATTTTTCAAACTGTGGGTTATTGATATTGGATTATAAAAATCAATTTAATAGGTTACAATAGGTGACTTTTTGATAAGACAGGGAGAATCAGGGTAGAAAATACCACACAGTATCACATATTGTTTTGTGGAACTTTGAAAATATTCTCATTTTAATTGACATGTGACGCTTGTGTCACTACATAATATTTCACACCATGTGTGTATTTAATGATTAGATCAGAATAATTGGTACACTCCTCATCTCAAACATGAGCCATTCTTGTGTGTTGAGAACATTCAAATCCTAGTCTTTTGTCAATAAAAGTTTTTTTTTCTTCTTTGTTTTGAATGACACTATGTAGCCAGACCTAGCCTAGATCCCATTATGCTGCTGTTCCACTTCCAGGGGCCTGTCTTTCCCCTCACTGCCCTCTATACTTGCTTGTCTTGGATTTTGAAATAGTTTCTCTGATGCACTTTGGTTGGATTTCTTTTCCTTTATCCTGATTGGGTTACGTCTTACTTATTGAAATGTACAATCGAAGCCGGGCATGTGATGGTGCATTCCTTTAATCCCAGCACTCGGAAGGCAGAGGCAGGTGGATCTCTGTGAGTTCGAGGCCAGACTGGGTATACAGAGTGAGTGCCAGGAAAGACACAAAGCTACACAGAGAAACCCTGTCTCGAAAAAAGAAAGAAAGAAAGAAAGAGAGAGAGAGAGAGAGAGAGAGAGAGAGAGAGAGAGAGAGAGAGGAAGGAAGGAAGGAAGGAAGGAAGGAAGGAAGGAAGGAAGGAAGGAAGGAAGGAAGAAAGAAAGAAAGGCAGGCAGGCAGGCACAGTCGTACTACTTACTAATTTTGTAGAATTCATGACCATTGCTATGTTGTCTATTTCTTCTGCTCCTCCTCTGATCTCTTCTGAAACCCCTCTTGAGTATGTGTAAGGATGGGCCCATCTTCTACACAATTTGATCTTCCTAACATGCTTCTGCTTCACGTCACCACTCTTGCTGCCTTCTGGGGAACAGTTTTCCAGTGTACTATTTTTCATTTGTGTCTACTCTGTTATTTCTAACTATCCATTGGGTCTTCATAAAAATTATAACACATACTTTACTGCTAAAACTTACATTTTTAAAGTTTTTGTTGTAATTGTTCTATGCTCCTCTCTGTACTCGCGTTCTTCATTCTGTTAAATGTTTCGAATGGAATTGTTCATGGCAGTCCAAACCTGTTTATTCTTCCCTGTACTTAACTTCCAGTGGGTTTGTAATCTTTGCATGTGAACTCCTGGTTTAATACTCTCTGCAGCTTTAACTGAGGGTAATGGTCCTGCAGAGAATATTTGATCTGTCCCTGCTGGTCATCAGTGGGTACCTATAACCCTGAAGTAGTTTACTTCTGAAAAGTCTAAGGTCAGAATGAAACAAAAATGTCGATCTATTTTAAAAGCAATACTTGAGAACATTAATTTTTATTAATTCATTCTTTCATTGAATAGGCACTTTATGCATTTATTTGAAGTTAGCAATGGTACTAGATTTCTCCCAGATTTACTGGCATGTAACTGACAAACACAAATTGTTTCTATTAAAGTTGTTGCTTTCACGTACTTACAGACTGTGAAGTGATTCCCCACAAGCAGGCTAACACCCTCAGTTTATTTTTAACCAAATTGTTTCAGACCGAATTATTCCCTCTTCCTTTGTTACCAGAGGAGACTTCACATGCTTGTTTGTTGTTTCCTGAGGCACTCTTGTTATGTAGCTCAACCTGGCCTCCAATTCGAAACCAGCCAGCCTCTGCCTGTGGTGGGCTTTATAGATACATGTCACCGTAACTCACACATACACTTTGTCACAGCCTCTCCTGCTTTCCACTCTCTACTCATACCATCTAACAATTTATTCCAAAAATATCTGAACCTCCTCAACTGTTAGAACTTGGTGAGATTTGTTTCTTAAGATTGACTTGTCAAGACCCCAAAAGAGAAAAAAATGAATGCTGAGACCCAGAATTATCATATTTCACTTGTTTTGCAAACATCTTCCTGATCTCATTTGCTATCACTGAGGACGTCTTCATGAATGTCATCTTTCCTGGGGAGAAGAGGCTGTAATTTCCTTTGTGTGCTTCAGTAAATATGTGATTGAGTGTCAGTCCTCACACATACTGATCCTGTTTATCCATTTTAAAAACATTTTAATCTATATACCCTATTAAAAGATGAGTCTATGATTAATGTCCTCAAAATGTCTTTCATATGCAAAAGTAATGAACTTGAATTTCCTTACTACATATTTGACATCAGCATCTTAACAAGCAAGGTTAATAATGACCATGTTTGTGTGTGCTTCTTTAAAAAACTTGTCGCCATTTCTAAACTAAAATATCCAAATTTTTGAGTAGAAAAACTTTCATTACCATCAATCCCATTTTAGTAATAAATAATTCTATTGTTATAGTTTGAGTATAAGTTATCTCCCCAAATGATTTGTGTTGAAAGCTTCACACATCCCCAGCTGATGGATCATCATTGATGAATAATTAGATTATAAGTGGTTTGACCTTGTGCCTATGAATTAGGGGATTAATCCACTGATATCTTTATAATTTCAATGGCATACTGAAATTATGAACTGAGATTTTAAATAAATGCCATATTTTAAAAGCTCAAGTGAAAATTCACAGGCATATAAGTGCTCCTTTATAAGGAAAATACAGTGGTTCTGGACATAATGAGTGACATGTGCTACACACATGATATAATGGTGGATTTTTTTCTTGACTAAGTCTATCAAATGGCCCAGGGAACTTCACCAACACTTTCACACATGTAATGTCAAACTTTCCCTTTGAAGGAATACTCCTTGTAGTTAATATAGTGATACTGTGGCTACATAGATCTAGTTCTATGCGAGGAATTGTTACAGTGCTTTGCATTTATAAGACGATTTAATATTGCCATATTTCTGTGAAGTATCTGACATTATCAGCATCTTATAAAGGTTAGCAACCTGAGGTTTGGAGGCAATAGGGAACCACCCAAGGTTTTATTCTGCAAAGTACAAGGACCTGAACTTATAAACTTGCCTCAGGGTTCTTATATGGATGTTTTAGAGAAAGCAATTGATTTTTTTTCTATGCTTGTGAAACTAAAGGAACTATCATAAAATACCATATGCAAAACTTGGTAACTCAGGACATAGCTCAGGAAATTTAAGTTCTGTGAACTATCAACTTTCTATGATATTCCTTCTTTTCCAGAGACTTCTATACTCTATGTAAGACTAGACAAACAATGGGAGACTCACGAGGTTAAAAATAGTACACATCTCTCGTTGAAAGCCAGGGTAAAATCAAATATCTGACATATCATTATCAGCTATAATAATTAATAGATCTTTGCAGAGGTATTTCAGAATGTGCCCTATCTGATTTCAAGGTGAGTAACACTTAGTTTTCCCCAATAGGTAATGTTAGAACATCCAAGCCACAGACCTCAGTCTATTTGCCTCACAAGATGAAAATGTCACAAATGTGTGCTTCTGTTTGAGTCTTCCCAATAGTTGTCTCAATACAAATATTTCCATTTTCTTGCTAACCTCTTTTCTTTGGCACTTTACAGTATCTTTTTGTTGTCCACTGGACAAGAACCATTAGCTTAATTTCAAGGATACTGTAGTGATTTCAGAGATGAATAACTCAATTATCATTTAATTGGACAGTATCTTCCCCTTCCCATATTGGCATAAGTTCTGCCCCACAGAAGTTTTATATGAGGGGAAGGAGGCAAGACAAGGTGACTAGAAAGAACACAAGTGCATTTAAACACCACAGATCTATCAGTCAAACACCATGTGGATAGTATTTGTGGATACAGTAGTAGAACAAACTCCCATTGGCAACAATTGTATCCAAGATGAAACATCTGAATGTTTAGCCCTCTGGTGTAGGTGGGCCATGAGAGAGGGAGGACAAGCTGTCTGCAATCAAGACAAAAAGAAAAAGAAGAGAAGTATGTCTAACTCAACAGCATTTGGAAGTAGAGTTTGGGAAACAGAGTTCTGATGGATTGGTGCTTGGGTCAGCCAGGCAATCAACAAGGGGTGATCTAGGGAGGGGCTCCATCCTTCATTCCACTGCAGGCAAAATGGTGTTGACGTATAAATGTACATCCTGTTTTCCAATTGTTCTCATTCAGCAATGAGGCATGAAGCCTGGGAAAGCACAGATACTTGGATCTAAGAAGGTTTTATTTCACTCTCTAGGGCTGTAGAGGGGAAGATATGCAAGGACCTTTTATCTTAATCTTGTGAGTTCTCACAGCCTTAAAACCTTCTTCCTCTGAGCTTTCAGATTCAGTAACTTGATTTGTACATAATTCTGTTATCAAAAAGTGCCCCCACTATCCTAGGTCAAGTGGAAGATGGGTGAGATTTCTCCCTCCTCATAGATGGCACAACTTGTCCTCCTAGATTTCAGATGCTTTTAAGTCAAAGCAGCAACACCACCTGTGTAGCCTCTACACACTAGTGATTGCTCCTAGAAAATGGCTCCTCCCTTGGCCAAGACAGACAGACACACAGAGAGACAGACACACTCCTCACACACACACAGAGACACAGACAGACAGACAGACAGACACACACACACACACACACACACACACACACACGTTTTCCCCTGCAATACCCCATCATCTACACAACCCCCTCAGGATTGAATCAACCCCAGTATCTTCTATCAGAGTAAAAAGAGACAGAGTGATGAATTCAGGGTTTCCCAACATGACTCTTAATTTTCCAAACCCGTAGAGACCTTCCTCTACAACTTTTTTCCCAGCTGTACTTGGAAGCTGTAACAGATCTGGAGACCATTTTAGAACCCCATTTGTATTGTCCTGACACTCAGGAATCCCGTTTCTGTTCAAGGGATGTCATCAAAGTTGGTGGGCTCAAAACATGACCGACTTTTCAAAACCCATCTGCTAGAAGCCTATAGATTTTCTCAGTTGGTTTGTTTCTGACTGTCTACCAAATGGCAACAACAACATTCTCACTTTCCAAGTCCACCCCACAAACAGCAATAAACTAAATGCTTATCACAAAGGGGCTGAATGTCTTCCAAATATGCACTAGGCATGCACACACACACACACACATGCAAGCAAAATAAACACATAAATAAATGGTTGATAGAATAGTCCTTCTCTACAGCTGCACCACCACTCTCCTCCATTCAGAGTAGACACTGCCAGGGTCTTTGTCTAGCCCTCTGGAAAAAGCCCAGAGCCTACCATTTGACAAGCATAGCCCTTGACAACCGACTCAAGTCTTCAATTTTAAATTTATCTTTACTTTGTCTCAATTTGGGTGCTCACAAAAAATAGCTCTTCCACCTCTGGGATGACATCTGTATTTTAATTAATATAAGAGCTGAGGAATAAGATGGAAAGCTAAAGTAATTCAAGGAATTTCTAAAGCACATCATCAGGTGTCTCTACCTCAGGAGCTGGAAATGTTCCCACAGTCCCCAAGAGCTTTGAGGGTGTCTGCAAAGCCAAAACCTTCCCAAAAGAAATCTGTGGTTCTGATAATAAGAAAAGGGAGAAAACAAGAGAAATCACTAAAACAAAATATTAGTATTTTATGATCATTTTTCTCTCCTATATGAGTCCTAAAGTCATGAATTGCTACCAGACATGTGGCAAAACAAACGGCCTAAATTACCATAACATCAGCAACTCAACTATTCCTAATCATGAGTATTTTAACTTACTCCAGGGATAAAAATGGATATGAAAATTATCCAGTATTTTAGTTGTCTGCATGTAGGCACACTGAGGTAACTGATTTTTTTAACTGAGCCAAGCAAAAAAAAAAAAAAAAAAAAAAAAAAAAAAAAGACATAAATATTTGCATAATATAATAGTGTTAATGGAAAAGATTATATTCAAAACAAACCAACTTCTGTGTAAGAACCTGCATGGAAAGTTCAAAGAAATACAAGTAGGTCATCTCTGTGAAAATAGAGCGTATGTATGTATTCTCTAGTTTACATTCATACAGATCAACTGTCAAGATAAGAGAGGGCAGGAGAAATTATCATTGTGATCAAGTCTGTGATACATCATAGTCTTTACACCTAAGAACTTGCCAGAATGTGTAGAACTGTTGCCAAGAGGGTGAAAGTGAGTTTTCCCATAACCAGAGTCAACCATGGTAGAAGCATTCCCTAAAGGGACCAGGAGAGGAGTCCCTGGGCTTTGCTCCTATAGAGAAATGCCCAAGTTTCTCTCTCTCTGTCTCTGTCTGTCTGTCTCTGCTGTCTCTGTCTGTCTCTGTCTGTCTCTGTCTCTCTCTCTCTCTCTCTCTGTCTCTCTCTGTCTCTCTCTCTGTCTCTCTCTCTGTCTCTCTCTCTCTCTCTCTCTCTCTCTCTCACACACACACACACACACACACACACACACACACACACACACACATCTTTCACTTTGCCACCAGTACCTTCTGACTTGGGCTGATCT
Source organism: Onychomys torridus (assembly GCF_903995425.1). Classification (NCBI taxonomy): domain Eukaryota; kingdom Metazoa; phylum Chordata; class Mammalia; order Rodentia; family Cricetidae; genus Onychomys; species Onychomys torridus. The sequence continues at coordinate 80,838,344 of NC_050449.1, forward strand.
TCTCATGTTTTAATTATTACTTTTGACTTCTATACCATCTCCCCCTTAAAACGTAGGCTCCCCAGAGGTTTGTGCCTTTTGTATCAAGCCTGAGTCCCGTTCCCAAATTCAAAGAAAGCAGGCGTTGTACACTCTTTTTTCACTCCCTCATTTCTGAATGGGAATAATACTAGCCAACCTCACTTCCAGCACCATTTCCTCTACCATTAAATGTTTATTAAGCATCAGTATGAATGACACAAAGCTGCGCTGTACAGGTTAAACCAGCCAGAGCTGTCCCTAGCATAAGAGAGCATTTATGATGTGAAAGATAGGCAGTCTAGGGCACGTAAATACAGGCAAGAGTGTACAGATTTTTGTGTCTGCAGACTGAAGAACAAAAGCTGGAAACACATTCCATTTGCCATTCCTCTGGGTGTGTTTGCCTTGATTTTAGATTATCTTTGGAGAGGAATAAATGGAAATGAATTTGAATTTCAAAAATATTGGATTTCATTCTGAGAAATAAGCAGATTCTACCTCTTTTTCTATTTTCCCAAAGGGCATTCACTAGCATATGGTGAAACATATTTACATACCAGATATTCACAGGGACTCTACAGAAGAATAGTGGGGTCAAGAGTTGTAATGCCAAGGAGAGTCTTAGTGCCAGTTACTTAAGCATTTATTCTTTATGAAGGGATCAACATGAGACAACTAATAAAATATTTTCTCTGAAAGGAAGAGTGGGTTGCAAGAAGTGATAGCCCAGAAAGTGTAGAATGAAAATTATATTGTTAATACATCTTCAGCTATGAAGCCTCATCCTTTCTCATTGACCTTGTGGAAAGCTGTACAATGAAGAGGGAATCATTTATGCAAGGTACATCATAATGTTGTAAGTGAGCAATGGCTGGAAGTGTTCGTCTGGGCCCTAGCTGCATTCCCCTTGTTTGTTTAATCTAGGCTGGTCTTCCTGAAAGATGAAAGTCCGCCATTTTAGCCTCAATGCCTCATAATATATGTGTTAAACTCACCACTGCCTCATTATTTATTAACATCAAGTTATTACACTTCAGTGGAGGATGGGGGCTGAAGCCACACAGTGACAGATGTTCCAACAGATCAGCTTATATAATAAGAAGCTGGGCCAAAACTGTCGAAAGGGGTGTTTTTTAAAAAAACATACAGACTTCAAAGAAATGAGCTGTGGCATCTGCAACATCTACAGAGCAGTGCCAGTGGAGGGGCGGGTCTGCAGGCACGCGGTCAGGTCATGCGATGATGGGAGCTTACAGCCGGGGACTGGAACAACATCTGGGCTGCAGCAAGCTGGCCAGGACATTTTAAAAGAGCTCCTGTGGTGCCTCAAACTTTGATTTCACAGAGCTGAGGCTGGGGGGGTGGGGGAGACAGGCTGCATTCAAGAGCTCATGTGTTTTGGCTCACAAGCTTGCTCCTCAGTTACTGCAGAGGGCCACACTCAGCTGCAGAATTGAATGGACACTCTTGGACAACCTTTCTCTATCCACAGGGCTGTCTCTGTGTGCTTGGCCCAAAGTCTGAGTAGGCAGTTGCTGCAAAGAGTAAAAAATAAGGAATATCTGAATAAAGCTGTGAAAAGTGCACATACCTGTTCCCAGCAAGAAACTCCCAAGGGATGTATCTCCATAAGTATTTAACACCTATCAGTTCTGGGTAATATGCTAGTTGGAAACTACTTGTGGTGTGTGTGTGTGTGTGTGTGTGTGTGTGTGTGTGTGTGTGTGTGTGTGTGTTTGATAAAGAGAGTAGAAAGTAGAGGATGCCACACATCACACATGAGAATTAAGAGTGTCTATGGCTAGCAGCATAGTGCACTAGGGGCACTCGCTCCCCGTATTTTCTCTACCATGTTTTCTTTAATTGAACACACATTGTGAAATTGTATGTGACACACGGTAAAAAGTGGTCTAGACAGAAAAAGGACTTAGAATTGCAGCTCACCAGCTCTGGAGTCTCACTGACTGCTGACAGGCTCTGGAGCCCCAGAATTTTATAACATGGTGAAGGTCAGAGGGCAGCAGAGTGATGACAAGGGGCTTGGACTCAGATGCCAGACCCTTGGGTGCAGATCTCGACTTTGCTCATTGTTAGCTATGTAACCTTACTCATCTTAACTTCTCTGTGATACTCAGTGCCTACACCTATAGGACAAGTATTGTATGGAAACAGTAGAATTTATTATAGAGGATTGTCGGCTAAAAAAAAAAAAAAAATGAATGTGTCTGTCGTGAGATGCCTTTAGAATCACACTTCACACCAAGCTTTATATACATGTTCTTCTAAAACCACTCTTGCTCTCCCTGTCTCTCATTTGAGAGATAATTATTTCACAACTCAAGCAGTCAGAATGTGAAAACAAATCTCCCTACTCCATTTCATAACCTTTGTACCCCACCTTCACTAGGCCAAACTCTGTCCTGGGTTTCCTGGTCCTTTTGTGTATCCATTTTTTTGTTGTTGTTGTTGTGAATAAAACTTATTCTTCCTTTAAAATTTTTCATCCATATGAAGTTTGCACCTTTCCAAAACCCAGCAAGGAGCAACACCCCATAGCTGTGCTGCGATCCCCATGACTTAGGAAAGAGAGAGAACGAGCTGGGGATGTAGTAGCTTTGCAGTAGAGTGTTTGCCTAGCATCCGCAGGGCCCTGGGTTTAATCCCCAGAAATAAAGGAACAGAAGGAGAGAAGCAACTCTGTATAGAAGAAGGTGGTGGTGTAGTATGCAGGCATTTTTAGACTCTTGATGACTTGCCTATTAACAGTCACATGACTCTGATGGAGCAGCTTTGACAAATCACAATCGCTATGAAAGAGACCAGGCCACGTGACCTTGCTCCCTTTCCCTCCCTCCCTCTTTCTCTTCTTCTACCCTTTTAGACAAAGTGGAACCTGTGCATGAGCACTTTGTCAATTCACAACCCCTGCTCAAATCTAGGGAGTAGTAGGGGTGGGGAGGCTTGTTCTATAGCACCAAGAAGGAAGTAGGGACCTCCCCACCCTTTGACATTTTCCAATTCAAGCCATGACTGCTGAACCGTCTCCAAGTGTCTACCCTCATTTCTGATAGAAAAGTAGGTCAGCAAGAAACCTCAGACTGTTTGTCCAGGAAAGATACTTCTCTAAAAGTGAGCTAAGATGAATACCAAATTCCAAATAATTTATAAGAAAGACTACTCATTTTTCACAACATCAATGACCTATGTACCTAAAAATGTAGCTAAAAATGCCAACAGAATAAAGAGTATCAAAAATAACTTCAATGTGACCATAATCTTCATGAGATTATATTTTTCTCAGCCTCTAAAGGTGGCAGTCATCCTGATTGGACATTTTATGTTCACATGCTGTAAAATCTTAAAGAAGAGCCCCAGTGTGGAAGCCCATAAATGAGTCATTCGGAAGAGCACAGCTTTCTTTATATAAACTCAGTAACAGCAGAAACAAATCATGGTCTCTAGAAGCCACAGTGATAATCTTCCTCATCCAACCTATTTTCACTTCAGGATGAAAGATGATGTTGGGGCCCCGCAGATTTTTCTTGAAGTTTATGGTAGGTCAACTAAACAGACAAGCCCAGCCTTCTCTTTGATATCTCCCTTTTTCCCCTTATCTAAGCCAATTCAACTTTGCTTTTTATTGGATTTCCATTACTTCAATGTTCTTCATGGAGTCTCAGTTCCTGTAACTGTTAGAGCTTATGGTAGTTTAGTACTTTGAACATCATTAATTAAATCATTGCATCATGCAAGCCAGGCATATTTCCATCAAAAGTTGCTGTCTTGTGTTCCAATCTAGACGCCTTGGTATGGGGCTCTCTTGCAGAGCCTGGATTCCATCTAAAACCATGTGGCAAAAGGAGAAACCAAAAAGAGGCCATTAAAAGAAGATGCCAAGAGTAAAGCATTACTCTCCAGGGACAGACCACACACTAAAAAATCAGCAGGGCTGTAACTTCTCCGCTAGTCTGCCATCAATGTCTCACATGTTTCTGAGCAATTTCACTTGCCCAACTCATTCCACTCCAAACTTCTAGTGAATGCTCAATAAATCCAAACCTTGATTTCAACTACACACCTTTTCAAATACATACATCTGTATGTATATATTTGAAATGAAATATATGTTTAGATAGACCTAATGCTGCTAATAACACTAGTAATAGTAAGCCAAAATTATTCTCATGGAATATGAAAGAAATTTCCTCTTCTTCAACAATCATTCATGGGTTGTCTTTATAGGAAAACCTACCTTGAGTCACAACCATTAACCATGTGTAAGGACAAATAGGCTTGTTTTTATTTTAGATTACATACTATTCCACTAGTAAGATAGACCTCAGATATGATCTGTCAGTCATATTATATAAAATTAAGGATCTGATATTCATATCATTAACAAACTCACAATAATGGCTAACACTTTTGAAGAGTGTCCAATGACACCATATTCCAGGTCATTCTTTTTACATTTTTTATTTATTTTTTGAGAATTTCATGCATGAGTAATGTATTTAAATCATTCTCTCCCTTCTCCTCCTGCCTCTAATCCCTCCCATGTTCTTCTTAAATTCATGACCTCTTATTTTTCAGGAACACATCCCCCCCCCACCTCCCCACCCCACCCCACCCCCACACAAACACACCTATTGATATCATTTAGTGCTGTTCATAGTGTTGCTGACTTTTGGGGATTAGTTAACCTATTATGGGGCTCATCCCTGAAGAAGACCAATTCTTTCTCAGCAACCATTAATTACCCATAGCTCTTCTTCAAGGGATGAAGCCTTTGAGAATTCCTCCACCCAAGTCTGTCTGTGCTGTGTGTGTGTGTGTGTGTGTGTGTGTGTGTGTGTGTGTGTGTGTTTTATGTTTTAAAACAAAGTTGGGGACTATTGTCATATAAACATATTGTCAAAAGCCATAGATTAACCTAAACAAACAAAAAACAGTGCCAGATGGGAATTTGTTGGCCAGGAGTCCAAGAGACCCCAAAAATAATATGAATTATTGCCATTTCCCTTGGTTGCCTCCAGGAAATTGAAGGTAAGACCCTATTGCTGAAGATCAGAGGAAGTGGGCTAGAACTGACCTAGCCTCCTTTCTGAGGAGTAACTCTCATAGTACCGGAAGGAACTGTGTATGCTGTCAAGGGAGAAGACAACACTCTCACCCAGCTGTAACACCTATAAACACCACAAGAATGGTAATATAATTACCCAAAAGATGCAATAATGGCACTTACATCCTAGGAATAACCAGTAGCCATCTAATTGGACTTAAGGCCCCCTCAACAAGAGGGAATTCATACCTGGTGCAGGAAAACCAGACCACTACCCATGGAGCCTAGAAGAGAACCTGCTTCTGTCACTCTCCTAACCTGCCTAACTCCCAGCTGCAGTCTCCATGCTTATCCTTATGCCCACACATACCAACCCCCACCCCTCAAAGAAGCTTCTTTGTGTATCAGTCAGAAACAATTGCAGAAATGCAGGGGGGAAACTGAGTTGCATGCCTAGCCCAAATCAATATGTCTACAACACAACCTACACCTAAGGCTCAGGAAATATCTCAGAAGAGGAAGTGGGAAGATTGTCAGAGCCAGAGGACTAGGATGGGATGTCTGCTTAGAGGTGGTATCTTCTGGATATGAGAGGGAAGATGGACCTAGGAAATCTCAAATATGTGGTTACCTAAACAAGAGCTAAAAAATGACCATTGACATGCCAGTGTGGGCTTCTCTTTTCCACCCTTACTGTCTTAGTTCCAAGCCTCTACAAAGGCCCTAGAATCCCAGTGTTCAGACTTCTCCTTATTCCAATAATCTGGAACCAACACTGCATGTTAAAATGTTAATAGAATGAAGTGACATTCATAGATTACAGCACCATTTTCTCACTGGTACTTTAGTACGGTGTTGTCCAACACGGCAGCCATGTGGCTATTGAGTACTTGAAACATGGCTTATGTAATTATAGAATTTGCCTCTTACTTTTACTCAATCTTAATTAAATTAAATTCAAATTTTAAAGAACTGAGGACACTGTAAAAATATTTTTCTTTAAAAAAAAACATTTATTGATTGACTATGTATACAGCATTCTACTTGCAAGCTAGAAGAAGTCACCAGATCTCATTACAGATGCTTGTGAGCCACCATGTGGGTGCTGGGAATTGAACTCAGGACCTCTGGAAGAGCAGTCAGTGCTCTTAACCTCTGAGACACCTCTCCAGCCCCATATTTTTCTTATTAAATACAACTTTACTGTTTAAAAGAGGCTATGTTGAAAATTTAGTATCTGAATTGAATGTGCTGAAAGTTTTGCTGGAATTCACACTACTAAGCTTTACGGTAAAAAAAAAATCAAAACTATATAAAAAATCTCTCATTAATAAGTTTCACACTAATTAAATTTGAATATTCTTGGCTAAGTACACTGCTAAAATTTATTGCACCTGTTTTCTTTTTTAATATGGCCACAAGGAAATGTTAAATTATGTATGTGGTTCATTTTCTATAGCTATTGAATAATAATACTCTAGAGAGAGAATTATAAGGAGAAAAGAATATATGGTCTACATTGAAATGCAGAGGACAGAGAATGGATAAAAGTGAGAAAGCAGGACTTATTTAGCCCAGATAACTGTATGAAAGAAAGATAATCCCACTTGAGACTAAATCGTGGTCCCTTAATTCTCCCCATAGACCTAGTGTTTCATTCCTCCTTCATCAAAACTGACCCTGAAGAGCCTACTGTGGCAGCTTCCGCGATGATATCACTCTCTGAAATGCCTGTTGCTCACTGTCTGGAGAAGACATGCTCCCCACCCCTTATCAAAAAGCTGATTTACAATAAACACAAAGCTGGCAGAACGAGTACTAAGCCTCCTCCCCTGCAGCATTTGCAAGGGCCTTCATGAGATGGAAGGACTATAGGAAAAGTTTGTGTCAAAATGATTCTTTAAAGTGAAGCCACAGATCAAAGTTCACCATCGCCAAATATACAACTTGAGGACGAACTCAAGTGCTGCTATTAATCACAGTTTCTAGGGATCCGATGACACAGATTAAATGGCTGTAAAGAACACTGCTGTGCATCATGTTCTTGCAACTGTCATCTACGCTTCTGCCAAATGTCCACAGATCAGGCGAAAAAAAGCCGTTCAGTATTTGCTGAGGTGTCTCTAGCTGAGCCTAGCCAAGAATCTGGACACCAGGTTTAAGTTCATGACAACACCTCAAAGGTATCAAAGGCCTTTGCTCCCTCAGGAAAGAAAAGCCTGCAAAGCTGAGAGGAGTCTGGAGGCGGAACAGCGTGGGATCAGACACCACATTAATTTCATTGACACTTAGCTTTCAATCATGATACGACTTTCCGTAAGTATTCCATAAAACATTTTAAGTAACTTATAATGTGCCAAAGTTCAAAGGTCTGCAGCTATGTGGGGTTTTTTTTTAACATTAAAAAAAAAAAAAAATCTCCCAAACAGAAATGCATCTTAGAGTGGACAGCAACTCACAAACACTGTGGGACAGGCAGCAAGCAGCTCTGATTTTATGGATTTCTTTGCACAGTCATCACAAGAGTGAGTTTAACTGTCAAATGAAAAAGTTTGCATGAGAGCATAGCATTAAAGCAAAGGCATGCATGTATGAAAAAAGCATCAGAAGTGAAGGATAGGGCACAGATTTAACATTAGTGAAGTTATCGTGGAAGGAATGGCATGCATTGCACATTTTCTTAAAAAGAAAGAAAGAAAGAAAGAAAGAAAGAAAGAAAGAAAGAAAGAAAGAAAGAAAGAAAGAAAGAAAGAAAGAAAGGAAGGAAGAAAGAAAGAAAAGAATACAGCAGTTCAGTACCATCAGTACCAGATGGGACCAAACAGAAGAAAGAGTAAACTTCAATTTTGATAGAGACAGGCTCAAAAGGATGCCATACTTAGATGTTCACCTAAGAAAAACTTCTCATCCTTTCTTTTTATTTATTGCTTGCTTGCCTCTTGAGATGAGGTGTGGCTACATATGCCAGATTAATTGCAAGCTCATGAACCTCCTGCCTCAGCCTCCAAGTGCTGGGATCATAGGAGTGTACCACCATGCCTGGTTGGTAGAACATTATCATCAGTGTCCTTTGCTTGCAGAAAGAGGACGTAGGAGGCTACTGCCTCTCTAGCTATGGTAGGCATCTCACTGTGTCCAGTTCTTAAGTGTACACTTGGTAGATTCTTCATAGTGTCAAACACACATGCCCTCCCTTCAATCACATCCCCCCAGAGTATACCATCACAGCTCACCAATGCCTTTCCACAAGAAATACTCACTCTGCCATACATTTATATTTCTTTGAGTCACTGTATGATTGTTCTGTTTCTCTAATAGATTTCACATGTTGTGTATGCAGGGAAATCATGTGCCTCCTTTGCTACAACTTCCCCCAACATTTGGAATTATGCCTGATTCATAGCTCAACACATATATTAAAGATGAAATGAATCACCAACTAATGTCATGACTTAGTTACTGAAAGCCGTGAGGATTAAGTTTCCCTTACTAGGATTATTATAGCACTATGAGTATACTAGCACAATGATTTTTTTAACTTTTATTGTAGTAAATATATATAACATAAAATTCACCTTTTAGATGATTCATTAAGATTCATTCTAGGGGTTGGGGATTTAGCTCAGTGGTAGAGTGCTTGCCTAGCAAGCACAAGGCCCTGGGTTCAATCCTCAGCTCCAAAAAAAAAAAAAAAAGAAGAAGAAGAAGAAGATTCATTCTAATTCTAATTATTTACTTATGCATGTCTGTCCCACCCTCGAATGTGTGTGTCTGTATCTGTGTGGGCGTGTGTGTGTGTGTGTGTGTGTGTGTGTGTGTGTGTGTGTGGTGTGTGTGTGTGTGTGTGTGTGTGTGTGTGTGTGTGTGCACCCTGAGGCAAGAAGAGGGAATCAGCTCTCCCAGAACTGGAATTAGTAGGTGGTTATGAGCCCACCACAGGGCCTGGGAATGGAATTCTGGTCCTCTGCAAGAGCAGCAAGCACTCCTTAACTGCTGAAGCATGTCTCAAGCCTCTTAATTTTTAAGTATTTGTAGTTCTATGGATCCACATGATAGACAATCATCAACCACATCTCGATCTCCAGAAACTTTCACCTTGGGTTGTGGTCAACGTTTCATTGTTGTGATGAGACAACATGACCAAAAGCAACTTGGGAAAGAATTAATGGAGAGCTTACAGTTCCAATCACAGTCCATCACTGAGGGAAGTTGGGGCAGGAACTGAAGTCAGGAACCTGGGGGCAGAAACTGATACAGAAGCTATGAAGAGATGCTGCTGACTGGCTTCTTCCTCATGCTTCCTCAGCCTGCTTTCTTATAGCAGAGAGAGCCACCAGCCAAAGAATGGTGCCATCTACAGGGAGCTAGTTCCTCTCACATCTATCATTAATCAAAAAAAAAAAAAAAATGTACCACAAGCCGGTCTGGTGGAGGCATCTTCTCAATCAAGGTCTCCTCTTCCCAGCTGACTCCAGCTTGTGTTGTTACACCTTCTCAAATTGAAATTTGGAACTCTTCATTCCTTCTTGCAGCTCTGGATACCACCACTTTCTATTTCTATGAATTTGATTACTCATGGCACATCGTATAAATGGACATATAAAAGGACAAGTATTTGTCCTTTGTATATACATGTTTCACCTCAGCATGTTTTCAAGGTTGACCCCTGTTCAGTAACAAATATCAGAACTTTATTCCCTTCTGGGGCTGAGGAGGTGGCTCACTAAGTAACAGCACTTTTGCAAGCCTGTCTGCCTGAGTTCAGCTACCAGAACCCACCTAAAAGCCAGATACCATAGCACAAGTGTCTATAATCTCAGCACACTTCCATGGGGAGACAGGAAGTGTAGGCAGGGGCACTTCCAGAAGCTTACACACCAGCTAGCCTGGTTATATCGTGACAAAGAAATCCTGTCTGTAACAAGGAAGAACGGTCAGGGCACCAGATGGCTTTCCTCTGATCTTCACACTTGTCCTACGGTATGCAAGCACCCACAGCTACCACCCTCAGAGAGAGAGAGAGAAGAGAGACTCACACACTGCTTAAATATTTTTATTTTATTTTATGTATATAAGTGTCTACCTGTACTATGTATGCATGTCTGGTGCAAGCAGACATCAGAAGAGAGTGTCTCATACCTTGAAACTGGAGTTACAGATAGTTTTAAGTCGCTATATAAGAACTGAACTGCAGTCTTCTGGAGGATCAGCCAATTCACTTAAGTGCTGAGCTATCTCTCTAGCCCCAGCTTGCTCCCTTTTTTAAGGGATCTGGAGAAAAGAATTGTCTCTAAAGACCTCACTATTAGAAAGAACTTCCATAGCATTTTGAACCTATACACCTATCTCCAGTTTCACTTCTCCTTTCTGGTCTCTAATAATAAGCTCTTAACACCATACAGACTTGTGGCAACAAATGGGGATCAGAGAACAGAACCAGCCACTAGATTAAACAGAGAGGCCAGACAGTGGTGGCACACACCCTTAACCCTATCACTCAGGAGACAGAGATCCATCATGATCTCTTTGAGTTAAAGGCCACACTGGAAACAGAGCCAGGTATGGTGGCACACACCTTTAATCTCAGCATTTGAGATTTCACGTCTTTGCTTGGGAAGGACACATGCCTTTAATCCCAGGAAGTGATGGCGGGGAAGCAGAAAGGTAGATAAGGTGTGAGGACCAGAAACTAGAGGCTTTTAGCAGCAGTTCAACTGAGACCCTCATGGTTGAGGACTCAGAGGCATTCAGTCTGAGGATTCGTGGAAACAAGATCAGCTTAGGAGTTGGTGAGGTGAGGTTGGCTGTGGCTTGTTCTGTTTCTCTGATCTTTCAGCATTCATCCTAATATCTGGCTCCAGAGTTTTTATTAATAAGACCTTTTGGATTAAAGTAGATTCAATAATGTACCCTTTAATCCTATCATTTCTATATCCTCCCTTTTTCTTTTCAGAACAAGATCACTGAATCTAATCTCCTTTGCTCAGCTTTTTTTCTAACCATTACCAATAACAACTTGTAAACCAATCCCTCTTAAATGAGAACATACATCCATAACCAATATTTTGGGAATGTAAGCATCATTCTCTAGACTACTTCCTGTTGTATGGGGGCACTGGTATCTTTGGGGGAACCTTGAGAAAACTGGGATAATAATGAAGTCCCAGCTGGAGTAGTCTGTGAGGTTGGACTAGCCAGCAGCCTTGAAGCCACTTTGGATGCAGAATTTTGAGAAGACTGTAACAGAGGCATCTTGAAATGCTGGATCATTTGGGTCATCCATTTTCATTGGTGTTTGGTACCCTTGTTCTGAAAATATATAAACGTTTAAAGGTAACACATGTTACAAGTATGGAATATGTGGTGTGTACAAGTCAGTTAAAGATAACTTTTTGTTTTATGTTTGAGCTGGTAAAACATACATTATATATCTTGTAGTTCTTTTAGGTTTTTTTTTAATGCCTTGAGCCAGGATTTTAGGGGTCTTTCCCTATCAAACCTGATTTTCTTTAACCCAGAATAAATCCACAGCTTCTCATTTCCTGTGGAAATAAAAGCATAACCTTTCCCCCAAAGAAACACACCTTTTGACTTAAATTTTGAAGTTTTAAAATATATGTATTTTGTCTAGCTTTGCCAAATACAAATGAACCAGATGTTGTAACTGTAATTCTTACTTAATAACCATTTTGTTGTATATAATTTTGCTATGTTAAAGTTAAAACTTCCCTTTTTAATTAGACAAAAGGGGAAATGTGGAATATTCCTTTACACTGTGTGAATATGTCACTCTGATTGGTTTAATAAAGAAGCTGATTGGCCAATAGCTGGACAGGATAAGGTTAGGGGGAGAAGAAGGGAAGATTCAGTATCCAGTAGATGCAGAGAGAAGCAAGATGGACATGATGTACTGAAAAAAGGTACCAAGCTACATGGCAAAGCACAGATAAAATATGGATTAGTAGAAAATGTAAGAGCTAGCTAGTAACATGCCTGAGCTATTGGCCAAGCATTTATAATTAAGTATCTGTGTTGGTAATTTAGGAACTAGTGGGACACCTACAACTGTCAACCAATGGCTATTCCCCAGTATGAACTTTACCCCAAGAGGATGCCAGCTGCTAGGTCATCAGCTATCAACTGGCATTTCCCTAACATGCTTTGGTGTCCCAATTTAAAAAAAAGGAAAAAATACCAGCAAAGAGCATCTTCTGTCCTTTCTTTTCTTTTTCCTTTTCCATTCTCTTCATTCTCTTGCCTCTCTAAATCAGGATTATTTCCCAAACAGTTGTTATTATTCCAGTCTCCTTTTCTTTCTGTCACACTCCATCTAGGCATCAGACAACTTAGGCTTCATCCCAGCTTATCATTAATAATCAAATGGTTAAAATCAAGTCTTTCTGCAGCCCACAGCTCTGGAGAGGCTAGATGACAGGGAGGGACCCTGGGAGGAACACAGATATCACCCATCAAAGTAGAAGTGGATGGGATCTGCATGAGCAGGCTGGGGTGGCAGAGGGCAAGGAATGGGGGGTGAGAACAGAGGGAAATGGGAAGGTTGAGCTGGACTGGGGACAGAGTGGGAGAGCAGGGAAGGAGATACCATGATAGATGAAGATATCATGGGAGTGGGAAGAGGCAGGGTGCCGAGGAAGCTCTCAGGAATACACAGGGATGACCCAACCTTGGACTGCTGGCAGTGATTGAGAAGGTGCCTGGACTGGTCTACCTGGTGACCAGTCTAGTGAATACCCTAACTGTCATCTTAGAGCCTTTATCCAGTGACTGATGGAGGCGGATGCAGGGATCTGCAACTGGGCACCAGACTAAGCTCCAGGAATCAAGTCTATGGAAGAGAGGAGAGATACTGCAGGAGGGGGACCTCAAGATCATGATGGGAAGGCATGCAGAGATGACCCATGACACTGGTGGAAATCCATGAACTGTGGACTAGTGGCTGTGGAGCCTCCATGGGACTGGACTAGGCCTTCTGGATAAGGCAGACAGTTGTTTAGCCTGAAATGTTTGGGAGACACCCAGGCGGGGGGGAGGGGTGGGTGGGGATTGGGATCCATCCCTGGTGCATGGGCAGGCTTTTGGGAGCCCAGTGCCTGCAGTGTTGCACCTTGCACAGCCTTGGTATGGTGGGGAGGTTTTGGACCTGCCTCAGCTGGTGTGCCTGATCTGCTGACTCTCCATGGGAGACCTTGATTTGGAAGATGTGGGGATTGGGTGTACCTTGGGAAAGAGGGCTGGGGGTGAGAAGAGGGAGAAGGTAGGTGCTGTGGATATTGCTCTGTGTAAATAAAGTTCTGATTGGCCAGTGGCCAGGCAGGAAGTATAGGCGGGACAAGAGAGAAGAGAATTCTGGGAAAGAGAAGGTTGAGGGAGACACCGCCAGCCGCCACCATGAAAAGCAACATGTAAAGACACTGGTAAGCCACAAGCCATGTGGCAAAGTATAGACTAACAGAAATGGGTTAATCTAAGATAGAAAACGTAGATAATAAGAAGCCTGCCACGGCCATACAGTTTGTAAACAATATAAGTTTCTGTGTGCTTTCTTGGTTGGGTCTGAGCAACTGTGGGACTGGCGGGTAAGAGAGATTTGTCCTGACTGGGCCAGGCAGGAAAACTCTAACTACAAATGGCGCCCAACGTGGGGCAAAAATTTCCACTTAAAACCTGAAAAAAAAAGATTCTAAAACGGAGCTAAAAACAGCTTCCTAATTGTCTCTCTCAAGTTAACGGCAGCCTGCCGGTTTGAGCTACTATGGCCGGTTCCTGGCATGTGCATCTGACCTGCAGTGTGGCAGGAGTGAGGAATCTACAAGCAGCACTTTACTCTGCTGCATGGTGGATTTAGCCGTTGCTGGTTAAAAAAAAAAAAAAAAGAAGCTTCTGGGCTATGCGCTGCTTTGATAGAACTGCTTCTGATAGTTGATGGTACACATGGCTCCAGACCCAGAACTGGCAGTAAACTGTAACACCTCCATGTTGGAAAGCTGAGGTGAGCTGAGCCAACAGCTACAGCGGCGTTTCAGTCTTACAAAGATGGATATTACACAGAGAATCTGGTTTATGTTGTCTTTGGGATTTTTAACTACAGAAAAAGATTTGATCGTAAAAGCTGTTGAGTTAAACAAGTATGTATATTTTAAAGATACCTTAACTTCAAAATTTAGATATAAGGATATGTTGCTTTAAAAAGGAGGATCTGCTTTTGTTTCCACAGAAAGCCAGAGGCTATGGATTTGTTCCAGATTAAGATACATCAGGTTTGATCAGCCAAGACCACCTGAAAGGTCTCTGATGACACCATGGCCCAGATAATCTAACATCCAGAACGGTTTCAAGGCAACTGGCTGAGAGGTTTACCCTCATGGACTATTCCATAATCGTAAAATTTTCTTTGTGTCCCCATAAGATACAGCGCCCCACTCCAGCAAGAAGTAGTAAGAAAAACTACGCCCAAATTCCCAGCTGGCTTTGGAGATGAAATTGGCTCACTCCTTCTCTGAACCCAGACATATTGCTAAAACAAAAGGTTAAGAGATTCTTGTGTCCCAAATCAGAAGAGCTCTCTGATATGGGACAAAAAAAAACCCAATATTTTTATTTAAATCGGGTTGATTATAAATGCGATCTCTTTCTAAAGAAGAAAAGGGGATAGGATGTAGATATAATAGGACAAAAGGGTAGATTAAGAAACTTACTTCTAAAGAGCAACAACTTGTTTAAAATGTTTTACATTGGTATAGACTTTAGTCTATTGATACAAACTTAAAGTTAATTTTGTTATACTGTGTGTATATTTCTACTCATGTTTAAGATATTATGTTTATATAGCTCATTTTAAATTGTAATGGATAATTAAAAATAGATTAATAATTAGTCATCTATGATAATCATACTCGTAGCCATGTTAGTTAAGTCTTCTAGGTATACACAGAGATATTTCAGATAGATAGGTAATCTTCAAATACTTCAAAGACCTACAGAATATGGCATTTAAAATACTTTTAAAATTTAGACTTTCTGGACAGTGAGACATGGCTGCTCCTGGCAGCACCAATTTACTTCAGAGAGGAGGATGGACATTGAAGACACTTCATATGGAGTTTATCTTCACCTTGGCAAAAGTAGCCATTTGGGCAAGAAACTGTTCTTGCCTGGACTGCTTGATCGACTGGACATGCAGGACCCATAAAAAGGTGACCACTAAACTTTGCTTGACAAAATGGTCCTTCAGGTTCCTGCTTCACAGAGGAAACTGCCAGACATTCTACAGGACACTGAGAGAAGTAACCAAGAGACTCTAGACCTGTGGGCTAAAGACAAATGCCCCAACTTTATAAAGGAACATTAGGTGACTGTCCAGGCTGCCAGCTGTCTCTGTCTACTCCTACAAGACTCCCGAAAGTTGTTTGCATCCTTCTCCTGGTTCTCAGGTAATATTATATCCTTCTGAGGTCTTTGATGTGGTTGAAAACTAGATAGTTATAATTTCCTCAATTATGATAAAAGATAAGTTAGATATAAAACCTTAGACTCACAAATATAAGGTAGACAGGATATCTTCTTTAATATTGTAACTGTAATTCTTGCTTGATAATTGTTTTGTTATATGTAATTGTACTATGTAAAAGTTAAAACCTTCCTTAAAAAAAAAAAAGAAAAGGGGAAGTGCTGTGGATATTGCTCTGTGTAAATAAAGTTCTGATTGGCCAGTGGCCAGGCAGGAAGTATAGGCGGGACAAGAGAGAAGAGAATTCTGGGAAATAGAAGGTTGAGGGAGACACCGCCAGCCACCGCCATGAAAAGCAACATGTAAAGACACTGGTAAGCCACAGCCATGTGGCAAAGTATAGACTAACAGAAATGGGTTAATCTAAGATAGAAAACGTAGATAATAAGAAGCCTGCCACTGCCATACAGTTTGTAAACAATATAACTTTCTGTGTGTTTTCTTGGTTGGGTCTGAGCAACTGTGGGACTGGCGGGTAAGAGAGATTTGTCCTGACTGGGCCAGGCAGGAAAACTCTAACTACAGGTAGGATCTGTGGGTGGTATGTAGGGTAAGTAGAAAATATCTTAATAAATAATATATATAGATATAAAAATATTCTCAAACTTACAAAAATAAATAAATTAAATTAAATTAAGTCTTTAACTCCTATGATCTTTAATTTCCCTAGTGAAGGCTGGACAAAAACACCTCCCACGGTTGTTAGAAATGTTAAATAAAATAATGTTCTATGTACCATCACTGTGTAAACTCTAGCTGTTTTCCTATCAAGGATAAGAAAAATTCAACACTGACTTTTTCCTACCTTTTCTATGGGGAACTATCTTATTTAATTGAGTAAGGCAAGAGAAATAATCTGATTCACAGGAAAATGTCTGGTCTGGTTTGACATGGGAAGAGGATTTTAAAATAATAGACAAGTGTCTGTCTAGTGTTTTGACAGTGGATGCTCTTTAGGGAGAAGGGACGTGGGAAGAGGAGAAAGGAATTCAGTGGGAACAAGTCCTTAGCAGAGAAGGTGGTCCCTGACATCAGGATTGTCAGCCAGAGATGCAGAACTAAGAAAGACCCCATGGCATGATATACCCTTCAAAGGCAGGCTCTGAGGACCTACTTCCTCCATCTAAGTCCTATCTTGTAGCTTCCACTACCACCCAAAATCATCATCAAATTATGAACCTATCAGTGGATTAACCTGTCAGAACCTTCATAATCCAATTACCTCTCAGTGGTTGGTATTACAGGCTGGGACCAGGTCCCCAACATATGTGCCTTTTTGGAAGGGTACTTCACATTTAAATTACAGTAGAAATGATAATACTTAACTCTTCAGATGTACATTTTTAATCTCTGCCTGTCTGTGACTTAGAATTAGGTGCTGAGGCAGAAATGCATGACTATTAGCAGTGGGTGGATACACATTTTAGGTGGGCTGGTTGACCTAAATGAAAAGCACACATTAAGATATTTAAACTCTTTAAGAGAAGCATGCAGGAAGAGCAAATTGGCTCAAGCAGGTAAGGGTGCTTGCCCCGAAGCCTGACCACTTGAGTTGAACCCCTGAAACCTACAGGGTAGGAGAGTGGTAGGACCCACTGCTGCAGGTCATCTTCTGACCTGCACACGAGCTCCTAGACATAGAAGAGGTCAATAAACACCAAAGGGCGAGTGTGCAGAATGCTCTGTCAACACTTTCAGGAAGAGCTTGTTTGTCTTGGGGAAAGTTTGTGTCTCTTGTTGGGAGGAATGGAAATTGGGGAAGACTTCACTGAGTGAAAAGAAGGCAGACAAGGAAGGGCATTCAGGACAGAGAGAATAGCATGGAAAGACAAGGAAGACCGGAAATTTTGGTGGAAGCTGTCAAGGAGACTCACTGAATTTGTTCCACAGTGCCCCAGTATTTATAGCTGGGTCAGAACAGCTACCCACAATGCATCTCGATGTCTCTCTCCTATTCAATCTGTAAGGGTCTTTCAATCAAGAACTATTGAGATTTGCCCTGCCTTCTCAGGGACCTCAAGGTAAATCTGAGTAGGCAGCAAACATTCAGATATAAACAACCTCATAGTTCCACACACCATGGTTATCAGACTCAGGTTTATCAAACAAATGAACAAAAGCTTCTGAGGATTCCAAAATATGTTCATTCATTGCAAGGCTTCCTGGCACTTTGCAACATTTCTCAATGGCCTCTTTAAAGAGTCCCTTTTCTCTTGCACAGTGAGAGCTTCTATTTTGTATGAAAGACATGTGGTTCAACTCATTTTTCCTTTAAACTCATTTAGGCAAATTAAGAAAAAGGAGTCTGTAAACCTCTGCAACCCATTTCATCAAATACCGTTAAGAAAAATGTTCAGGATCCCAGACCATCGGAAGTTCTGTGGAGTGGCTGATCCCCTGTGCTGTGGAGGACTTCCTCATGATCCAGCTGCCTTTGTCACCTTGTCCTTAATGGTGCTTTTTAAAGTGGGGAGGGAGTCATCACCCACCATGAAACTCAGCACAGTACTACAACTTAAGATATGCAACTCCAGTCTGGACCAGAGGTGAGTGCCTGGGGTTATAGCCAGAGAGGCAACTGCCCCTGGGTACCACCGCTGGACACAGGCCACTCCGGGAGGACCTGACCAACTTGGCCCAAGTTTCCTGCCAATTGGCAGGCCCTACGGAAAGGCTCCCCTTTTCCAAGACTGCAGGCAGACACTGCAGTCTCCACACCCTGCCCCCACACCCATCTGCTGGAGACCCCAGCCACTTCCTGAGAATCAGAAACCAGCCCCAAGCTTCAATCCTGCCCTGGAACTCCCATCTGGACCAGAGACCAGAGGAACTCCCATCTGGACAAGAGGAGCTCCCATCTGGACAAAATAAGGAGACCCCAGGGACTTCCTGAGACTCAGAGTCCAGCCCCCCAGCTCCTATCTGCCCAGCACTCTCATCTGGACCCGCGCTCCCATCTGGCCCAGAGCTTCCATCTGGACCAGAGAGAGGCTCCCTAAGTCTGACAACTCTCTCTGGACCAAGTACACTGATAAGACCAAGAACGAACACAAGAGGAGATGGGCAGATATCAAGGCAGAAGTACATACAACAAAATAAAGAGCAATGCAGCATCACTAGAACCTAGCCCTTCTCCAACAGCTAGACCTGAACATCACAGAATGGAAGAAGAAGAAGAAAACAACCTTATAAGTAACATCATGAAGAGGCTAGAGCCTTATATAGAAGAAGTCAAAAATAGAGGAACAGACAAACAAAAAATGGAAAGAATGCTATAAAAAACTAGAGGAAAGGACAATTAAACCAGAAGAAAACAATAAATCCTTGAATGAAAATCATGAAAAAGCAAGGGAGACAATCCAAGACCTGAAGAGGGAAATAGAAAAAATGAAGAAGACACTAGCAGAAGGAATGTTGGAAATTGAAAATCTGAGTAAACAAACAGGAACTTCAGAGGCAAGTATAACCAACAGAATGCAAGAGATGGAAGAGAGGATCTCTGGTGTTGAAGATACAGTAGAAGAAGTAGATTCATCAGTCAAAGAAAACACTAAAACCAACAAAGTAATGACCCAAAATGTCAAAGAAATTTGGGACACCATGAAAAGACCAAACCTACGAATAATAGGGATAGAGGAAGGAGAAGAATACCAACTCAAAGGCACAGAAAATATATTTAACAAGATTATAGAAGAAAACTTTCCCAACTTAAAGAAGGAAATGCCTATGAAGATACAAGAAGCCTATAGAACACTAATCAGACTAGACCCCCAAAAAAGTCCCCTCGCCACATAATAATTAAACAACTAAATGTACAGAATAAAGAAAAAATAATAAGGGCATCAAAGGAAAAAGGCCAAGTGACTTATAAAGGCAAACCCATCAGAATAACACCCGATTTCTCAATGGAGACTTTGAAAGCCAGAAGGACCTGGACAGATATAATGCAGACACTAAGAGACCATGGAGGCCAGCCTAGACTAATATACCCAGCAAAACTTTCAATCATCATACATGGAGTGAACAAAACCTTCCAAGACAAAATCAGATTTAAACAATACTTATCCACAAACCCAGCCCTACAGAAAGCACTAGAAGGAAAATTCCAACCTAAGGAAGGCAGATACATCCATGAAAACACAGGCAATAGATAACACCACAGCAGAAAACCCAAAGAAGAGAAGTACACACACACTACCACCAAACAATAAAAATAACAACAGGAATGAACAATCACTGGTCATTAATATCCCTTAATATCAATGGACTTAATTCACCCATAAAAAGACACAGACTAACAGAATGGATACAAAAACAGGACCCATCTTTCTGCTGCATACAATTCAAATTCAAAGACAGACACCTCCTAAGAATAAAAGGTTGGGAAAAGACTTTCCAATCAAATGGTATTAAGAAGCAAGCTGCTGTAGCCATCCTAATATCCAGCAAAATAGACTTCAAACTAAAATCAATCAAAAGAGATGATGAAGGACATTACATACTTATCACAGGAAAGATCCACCAAGATGAAGTTTCAATTCTGAACATTTATGCCCCAAACACAAGGGCACCCACATATGTAAAAGAAGCATTACTAAAGCTTAAATCACATATAAAACCCCATACATTAATAGTGGGAGACTTCAACACCCAACTTGCACCTCTTGACAGATCGGCCAAATTGAAACTTCACAGAGACATAATGGACTTAACTGATGTTATGGCTCAAATGGACTTAATTGATATCTACAGAACATTCCACCCAAACCAAGTATATAACCTCTTCTCAGCACCCCATGGAACCTTCTCTAAAATCAACCACATACTTGGCCACAAAGCAAATCTCAACAGATACAAAACAATTGGAATAACCTCCTATGTTCTATCAGACCACCACGGTTTAAAGTTAGATGTCAACAACAGAAAAAACTACAGAAATCCTACAATCTCATGGAAACTGAATAATGCTCAACTGAATCACCAATGGGTTAAGGAAGAAATAAAGAAAGAAATTAAAGACTTCCTAGAGATCAATGAAAATAAATACACCACATACCCAAACTTATGGGATACTATGAAAGCAGTGCTAAGAGGGAAATTCATAGCACTGAATGCCCACATAAAGAAGCTGGGGAAATCTCATGCTAGGGACTTGACAGCACACCTGAAAGCCCTTGAACAGGAAGAAGCAAAGTCTCCCAGGAGGAACAGACGCCAGGAAATGATCAAATTGAGAGCTGAAGTCAACAAAATAGAAATAAAGAGAACAATACAAAGGATTAATGAAACAAAGAGTTGGTTCTTTGAGAAGATCAACAAGATACACAAGCCCTTATCCAAACTAACCAAAAGACAGAGAGAGACCATCCAAATTAACAAAATCAGAAATGAAAAGGGGGACATAACAACAGACAATGAGGAAATCCAGAGAATCATCAGGTCATACTTCAAAAACCTCTACACCACAAAACTGGAAAATCTAAAAGAAATGAATAATTTTCTGGATAGGTACCACATACTTAAGTTAAATCAAGACCAGATAAACCAGTTAAATATTCCAATAACCCCTAAGGAAATAGAATCAGTCATTAAAAGTCTCCCAACCAAAAAAAAGCCCTGGACCACATGGTTTCACAGCAGAATTCTACCAGATCTTCAAAGAAGACTTAATACCGATACTCTTTAAATTGTTCCACACAATAGAAGCAGAAAGTATATTACCAAACTCCTTCTATGAGGCTACAATTACCCTGATTCCTAAACCAAACAAAGATGCAACAAAGAAAGAAAACTACAGACCGATCACGCTCATGAACATTGATGCAAAAATACTCAATAGAATACTGGCAAACAGACTCCAAGAACACATCAAAACAATTATACACCATGATCAAGTAGGCTTCATCCCAGGGATGCAAGGGTGGTTCAACATAGGAAAGTCCGTCAATGCAATACACCATATAAACAAACTCAAAGAAAAAAACCCATGATCATCTCACTAGATGCAGAAAAGGCATTTGACAAAATCCAACACCCCTTCATGATAAAGGTCTTGGAACGATCAGGAATACAGGAAACATACCTAAACATAATAAAGGCAATCTACAGCAAGCCAACAGCCAACATCAAATTAAATGGAGAGAAACTCAAAGCAATACCACTAAAATCAGGAACAAGGCAAGGCTGTCCCCTCTCCCAACCCATACTTATTCAATATAGTACTTGAAGTTCTAGCCAGAGCTATAAGATAACACAAAGAGATTAAGGAGATACAAAATGGAAAGGAAGAAGTCAAGCTCTCCCTATTTGCAGATGACATGTTAGTATACATGAGTGACCCCAAAAATTCAACCAAGGAACTGATACAGCTAATAAAAACTTTCAGCAACCTAGCAGGATACAAGATCAACTCAAAAAAATCAGTTGCCCTCCTATATACAGTAGACAAACAGGCTGAGAAGGAAATCAGAGATACATCACCCTTTACAATAGCCGCAAATGATATAAAATACCTTGGGGTTACGCTAAGCATGTGAAGGACCTATATGACAAAAACTTTAAGTCCCTGAAAAAAGAAATTGAAGAAGATGTCAGAAAATGGAAAGATCTCCCATGCTCATGGATAGGCAGGATTAACATAGTAAAAATGGCGATCTTACCAAAAGCAATCTACAGATTCAACACAATTCCCATCAAATTACCAACACAATTCTTCACAGATCTGGAAAGAATAATACTCAACTTCATATGGAAAAACAAAAAACCCAGGATAGCCAAAAGAGTCCTGTACAATAAAACATCCTCTGGAGTCATCACAATCCCCGACCTCAAGCTCTACTATAGGGCTACTGTAATAAAAACAGCTTGGTACTGGCATAAAAACCGACATGTGGACCAATGGAATCAAATTGAAGACCCTGACATTAACCCGCACACCTATGAACATATAATTTTTGACAAAGAAGCCAAAAATGTACAATGGAAAAAAGAAAGCATCTTCAACAAATGGTGCTGGCATAACTGGATGTCAATGTGTAGAAGGCTGCAAATAGATCCATATCTGTCACCATGCACAAAACTTAAGTCCAAGTGGATCAAAGACCTCAACATAAATCCAGCTACTCTGAACCTGATAGTAGAGAAAGTAGGAAGTACTCTTGAATGCATTGGCACCGGAGATCACTTTCTAAATATAACACCAGTAGCACAGACACTGAGAGAAACAATCAATCAATGGGACCTGTTCAAACTGAGAAGCTTTTGTAGAGCAAAGGACACAGTCAACAAGACAAAGCGACAGCCTACAGAATGGGAAAAGGTCTTCACCAATTCCACATCTGACAGAGGGCTGATATCCAGAATACATAAAGAACTCAAGAAATTAGACATCAAAATGCCCAACAGTCCAATTAAGAAATGGGCTATAGAACTAAACAGAGAATTCTCCACAGAGGAATTTCAAATGGCTGAAAGACATTTAAGGAATTGCTCAACATCTCTATTTATCCAGGAAATGCAAATCAAATGACTCTGAGATATCACCTTACACCTGTCAGAATGGTTAATATCAAAAACACAGAAGACAGCTTATGCTGGAGAGGATGTGGAGCAAGGGGAACTCTCCTCCACTGCTGGTGGGAATGCAAGCTTGTACAGCCACTTTGGAAATCAATATGGCGCTTCCTTAGAAAATTGGGAATCCATCTCCCCCAAGACCCAGCTATAGCACTCTTGGGCATATACCCAAGGAATGCTCAATCATACCACAAGGGCATTTGCTCAGCTATGTTCGTATCAGCTTTGTTTGTAATAGCCAGAACCTGGAAACAACCTAGATGCCCTTCAACTGAAGAATGGATAAAGAAAATATGGTACATATACATAATGGAGTACTACTCAGCAGAGAAAAATGATGACATCATGAGCTTTGCAGGCAAATGTTTGGATCTAGAAAAAATCATCCTGAGTGAGGTAACCCAGACTCAGAAGAACAAACATGGTATGTACTCACTCATAGGAGGATACTAGATGTAAAACAAAGATGACTAGACTGCTACACAACTCCAGGGAGGCTACCTAGAGAACAGGCCCTAGGAAAGACCCAAGGATCACCCAATGACAGAGAAATGGATGAGATCTACATGAACAACCTGGACGACAGTAGGAGTAATGAAGGGCAAGATTTGAGGGAAAGAAAGCTTAGGGGACCAGGAGATCCCAGCTGGATCAAGAACAGAAAGGGAGAACGAGGAATAACAGACCATGATAAATGAAGACCACATGAGAATAGGAATAGGCAGAGTGCTCGAGAGGTCCCCAGAAATCCACAATGATATATCATCTGTAGACTGCTGGCAGTGGTCAAGGGAGGGCCTTATCTGACCTAGTCCGGTGATCAGATGGCTAAACACCCTAACTGTCATGCTGGAACTCTCATCCAGTAACTGATGGAAGTGGATGCAGAGATCATCAGCCAGGCCCCAGGTGGAGCTCCAGGTGTCCAACTGTCAAGAAAGAGTAGGGTCTGCAAGAGCGTGAATTGTTGAATCCAAGATTGCAGAAAGCACAGTGACAAATAGCCAAACGAATGGAAGCACATGAATTATGAACCAAAGGCTGCGGAGCCCCCAGCTGGATCAGCCCCTCTGGATAAGTGAAACAATTGAATAGCTTGATCTGCTTGGGAGGCACCCAGTCTGTGGGACCAGGATCTGTCCTTAGTGCATGAGCTGGCTGTTTGAAACCTTGGACTTACACAGGGACACTTTGCTCAGTCTGGAAGGAGGTGACAGGACCTGCCTGTACTGAATCCACCAGGTTTAAATGAATCCCCAGGGGTGCCTTGATCCTGGAGGACATGGGAATGGAAGGGAGGGGCTGGGGGCAAGCGGGGCGGGTGGGGGGGAGGACAGGGGATCCCATGGCTGATGTATAAAATTTAAAACACATAATAATAAAGAAAAAAAAGATATACAGCATCAGAAAACAGACCCCCCCCCAAAAAAAAAAGAAAAAGAAAAATGTTCAGTTTTCCAAAACCCAGAATAAGCAGGGTTTTTCCTTTCCTACTAATAATGGAGAAATATCTTATTACTGTTCCATAAATAAAGTCAATTGGAAAAATGAATCCTAAATGATGCTAGGATTTCCAAAGAAAACCACAAAACAAACTCTGAGTTAAGGCGATAATGCATCCTGCCTTTTCCTTGGCACATGTGCAAGCAAGTTTGCAGTGACCATCTGGGACATGTAATGTCCTAACAAGGGTGAGGGCATCACTTCATAGAAAAGTCAAACTCCAATGCATTTTTCTCTCCAACTGTGATATTCTGGGAGTTTTTTCTTTCTTTCTTCCTTCGTTTCTTCCTTCCTTCCTTTCTTTTTCTTTCTTTCTTTCCTCTTTCCTTTCTTCCTTCAGAAACCATTTTCACAAGGCACTGATGGCACCAACAGTGTTATTCACTGCTACCCTGTGTCTAAAATAATGTCAGGCAAATAGTGAAGGCTTAATAAATAGTCATTGATTGAATAAATATTGAAAGTGATGGCCATTTTCTATGGAAATAAAAAGTTCATGGTGCTTTAGGATCCTTTTATCAAGATATTGAAGGAATGATTTATTTCCTTAAGAACATTTTAGATCTTTTGGGAGGAGAGGTAGTTTATCACATACTATTAAATTTACATGCACTAAAAGCACTTTTAAAATGCACATCAGTTATCACTACTGCTATTATTAAGGATGATGATAGCATTAATAATAATAAGACATCAGATTAAAAGAGTTCATCAAAATATCTTGGTCTTCACATCAAAAGCACTATCAAGAGAAAAATAAATAAACAAGACCTCCCAAAAATGAAGGTCTTTGTGCTACAAAAGACACCATTAAGAAAGCTGAAAGACAACACACAGAACAAGAGAAAATATTTGCAAATCATATATCTTATAAGGGACATGAACCCAGTTTATATACCAAGAAAAATATACCACAATAAAAAAAGAGACAACCCAATTAAAAAGTGGGTAAGGAATCTGTATGGCTATTTCTCCAAAAAAGATATACAAATGGCCAATAAAAAATAGGAAAAGATGTTGAATATGATTTTGGTCATGAAAGAAATGCAAATCTAACCACAGTTAAGATAGTACTGTGTGCTCACTGGGCTGACTATTATCAGAAAGACTGATAATAATAAGGTCAGCGAGGATATGGGGAGATCATGGCTCTGTATTTCTGGTAAGCATGAGAAATATGGCTTTGGAAGACGGTAAAAAAAATATTTCAACATTTCACAGCTCCACCCCCAGGTACACACCCAAGAGAAATGAAGGTGCGTGTCCTCACAATAATATCTGCAGTGTTTACAACAGCATTACTCATGATAGTTAAAAGTAAAAACAGACTGAACATGTTAGTTCACACCTGCAGTGTTAGCACTTAGGAGGCAGAGGTAGACAGGAGATGGTACTCCAAGTTTAAGGCTAGCCTGGTCTAATGAATTCTGGGGCCTAGACAAGGCTATTTAGTGAAACTTTGTCTTGCAAACAAACAAAAAAAAAAAAGAAAAAAAAAACAAACTAAAAAGTCCTCAAAGGATGAAAACATGTATTATAATAGGATTCAAACATGGACATGGAACGTGTGTGTGGATCTATCTAGTCTTGTACAAACTCAGTCAATAACACAGTTAATAAATTGCTTGATATTATTGCATCTAAGTCTCAGCATGAATGTAACTTCAAAAGACAAGTTTAGTGTCTTCTCAAGGATTTGAATGGGCTTAGAAAGATGACTAGATATAAGATTTCCATGCTTTTTCCATGTGATGATGTATGCCAAGCAATTAAGTACATTATGAGAAAAAAATAATATATTTTTCAATTTTTCAAGTATGAAAACATTGAAATTTGTCCTATTCTTATAACTGAGTAAAGCTCCACTCCACTTAAAAAGTCATCTTTAATTGAGTATATTAAAAATAATCCTGATTATATATCAATAGATATATACATATATATGTGTGTGTATATCCCAAAATAAGGATATATATTCCCATGCATATACCATTTCAATAGCATAAGTTTACTGATATTAAACTAAGTATTAATAAATAGATATTATATGAATTCAAAATTGAAAAAAATGGTCAAGATTCCCATTCTAACCATAACTTTTACAAATTAAGAAAATGGGACCCAAAGTGATTTTTGCACAAAATCTTGATTGAGGAACCCATGATGTTCAACAAACTTCTCTAATTGCCAAGACAATTACATTTTTACTCTGCCAAAAATCTCAAAAATAACAACTTGCCTGAAAATCTACCACCATATAGAGAAATATCAAGCTTACCATTTGTCAGATTCCTATACCTTATTGGTATTTATCCACTTCTATCACCAACAGTGTTGATTTTAACCTGTCATATTCATGGACAGCAACTTGAATGCTCATATATTTAACTCTGTTCCTCATTTATCATTTATTTTCA
Source organism: Onychomys torridus (assembly GCF_903995425.1). NCBI lineage: Eukaryota > Metazoa > Chordata > Mammalia > Rodentia > Cricetidae > Onychomys > Onychomys torridus. Next base: position 80,865,450 of record NC_050449.1, read on the forward strand.
GAAGAGATGAGATAAAAATACAATATGATAATAATTTAATTAAAAATACAGTTGCCAGTGCAAAGTGTGGGAAATCCTTCACGTAGATGAGACAGCAAGTTTTTGTGAGGAAACTCACACTGAAATAAAACATTCTTTACAAACTTTTAGCTAGACCACAGTGTAGCATTCAGCAGCTCTGCCATGACTCCCCAGACTCATGGAATGGTTCCCTTAATAGTCCTCACTAGACTTCAGGAGAATCTGTGATTTTACTAAGGTTCTTTTTTTTTTTTTTTCTTTTAAGGATCTCTTTTTTGTATCTTCTCCTCCCCTTAAATCTTCCCAGAAGGGACCTACTGCAAAATTTACTCTTTTTCTCCTAATCAGATGTCCAATTATCTCCCATAGCTTCTGTTTATCATACAATAAAACTTAAGCTACTAAAACACTTGCAGGGGACAATGAAGGCCTACTTGCATTTTAAATGGTTTCTTTATCTCTCACAATTTCATGAACTGACATAAAGAGTGAGCCCTTCCTTCTATAGGCCACACTGTGCCTCCTCTGGGAGGTATGAAAGTCTCCTGACCCCCTACATTCCAGAAATCAGGGGTCAGCAACAGTGTGCCCCACTTGTGAAAAGCTGTTGACCTCTGGGAGGGGGCTTGTATGGAGGCAAGTATTAATTTTCAGAATGTGACTGGTCTTGATAACAACACCCTCTTCCCATCTCCATGTGCCCTGGAATGTTTTCCAGTCAAGAGGCCTAGAAGTAATCTGTCATCACTGGTTAGCGGCTCAGGCAGATCATTCCTACAGCTGTGCCTTTCTCTCCAGACTTGAACAAAGCATGCTGTTCCACCTTCTCTGTCACATCCAAACTGTCATGTGCTCAACATTTGTCAGGGCCTTCACCTTCAACGACATGGTCACCACACTGAGAAATGATAGTGAACACATGAAAAATGAACATCAGGCCCATTTCTCCCAGCTCTGTAGTTGAGAGCTACAGAATCTGTGTCTAGGGTATGCATGGGTGTCTTCATTCTTAGAAAAGTATTTATAAGCAATTAAAATGACTACCCTCCAAAACCATAAAAAGGATTTAATAATGTACTTTAATATAATTTCTTAAGTACTTCTTAATAAAATACAGATAATTATCAATGCATGTATGTCATTTAGTACAACAATAAATGTTAGTCTTTGGAGTAATGTAGTGATTATTATTTACAGCAAAACCTGAAAGAAACAGCATTTGTACAATATTGCCAAATTTTACCAAAACAATTTTAAAAAAAAGTCTATTCACATCATGGTGTCATCTCAAATTACCAACAGCAAAAAGGAAAATGCTCTACTTGATGTTTTCTCAAGACGGAAAACTATTCTCCTTGAATTATAATAAGCACAAAGGCTGGAGGACTCATTCTCAATGCCTTTTCCCAAAATCTCTGTCAAATTGGTAAGACCATGCATAAAACCTTAGCTAGAGCTACCTATTGCAAATATTTCACGTCTCTTTATGCTAATCTTAGATTTTAAAATTTTTATTAATTTGATGACCTTTTTACAGAATCCATGGGGACATTTGTCAGTATCTATAAACAGCGACAAATCTAGAATGTGTTCTGTCTAAACATAACATTCCCCTTAATATCCAACAATAATCCTGTTCAATAAAGATGTAAACTGGGATAAAGACTCCTTCCCCATCCAAATTAGGGACATGGTAGAGCAAGTCTACAGATAAACACAAGGAAAGCATTCTCTTCATCTGTTATACACGAATGTAAGGAGCGGCTGGGCAGACACATCACTTTAGTTTCTCAACAGAAGGAGCTATGCACCATCCCGCATGCCTCACTTTGTCTGCTTATCACATGATCTACTATCAAAATTCCATATTTTGAACTCAAGTCTCAAGTTCATTTTAGGCACTTTTAGAAGTCAATCCTGTTTTCATTTCTTCAGTTCCAAAGTTAAAATGCTGTTGAGGTTAAAAGTTTTATAGCTCACTTATCATAATGAGTATCTTCCTCCTTGGTCCTCCTAGGAGGCCTTTCTAGTAATGGACTTTGGCCTTTGACTACACCACAAGACAGATTGCTGGAGATAACCCTCTGAAATTCCTTGCAGCATTAGCACCATAAAGGCAAGACCTGTCTGTTTTGGAAAAGAGTCAGACAGGGAGATAAGGCTAGGGAGGGGAACTGTTCAATTTGTAAGAGTTATGAGACATAAATAAGTGGCATAAATGCCTTTTCCTTACTCATAGGCCAGGGGTCAGGCAGCTCAAAGATGGAGAAATAATCCTAAATCTAAACAACAAGCCACACAAAAGCCTAGGGGGTGGATGACATTATTCCTCTAATTAAAAATAAATAAATAAACATTACTCATTGGAACAAAAGAATCTGAGGTGGATTTCTTTTCTTTTTTGCAATTTGTCATACCATATACTCCAACCCTGTCCTTGGTAAAAATTGAAGTTTGAAATGTTTACAGGACATTTTTAATGGCCTTTTTGGTAAACTAAATGAAATGGGAACCGATTTAAAAATAATAGAGATGTATTTTTTGCAGGCTAGTAAGATTCTCTGTCCAATGGAAAGTGAAAAGTCACAAGGGTCTCCTCCACCTTCCTTCAGAAAATAAACACCAGTCAAGCTATGGATTTTCAGACCCAAGGTCTGCAGTATATAAGAATAAGCAGGAATGAAAAGCTAAGCCTTTATTGTTACAGATACCTCAGAAATACACTAAGAATTAACTGGCTTTTTCACTGGAGGGTCTTATAGTGATATTTTATTTGTATTGAAATGTGATTTTATTTGTATGTTAATAAAGTTGCCTTGAGGTCAGAGCAAGCCAGAGCAGAAGCTGGGTGGTGGTGGTGGTGGTGGTGGTGGTGGTGGTGGTGCACACCTTTAATCCCAGCACTTGGGAGGCAGAGCTAGGTAGATCTCTGTGTGTTCAAGGACACAGCCAGCATGGCAGACACACACCTTTAAGACCTGGAGGTCTGTACAGACAGGCAGTGACGAGGTCATGTGGCTGGGTTTACAACCAATGAGAAAACAGAACAGGAAGTCTATAAAAAAGACAGGACACACAGAAGTAGCTCTCTTGCAGAGAGGAAAGACAACAGAAGCAGTGAAGGGTAAGACTCTCAGCTATTGCTCTGACCTCTTGGTTTTTAACTCTGCAACTGGCTCTGTGTTTCTTATTTAACAAGACGGTTAAATCAGGGTCTCACATCACATCCCAGAACAATAGAAATCATAATGCTACCAACACTCAAATACAAACCGCACAGAGCACTCTTCTGATAAATGAAGTTACAAATCTTTGGTTAGGTATGTGTGAAACCGCGGTAATGAACCTCATCACTTTGCACAGAGTACTCGAAAAGTCTTTGGTTAGTATCATTACCAACTTTCAAGTGTACCATTTTGCTTTTAGAGTCTGGCTACTCTGGATAAACATAGTACATGTAGCCAATATTCTGTGACACTGGATAAACATGGCAGTGAGAAGCCTTCAGTATACTACATGCTACCAATATACAGCATACACATATGCCATAGATAATTACAGTCTTACTAGGAGAAAGTAAAAATCGTCAGAGCCTTCATTTTCCACTATATGTACATTTTTTTCCATATTGCCTTTTTCAAAAATAAGGAAGATCCATTAGATTCAAACGTAGTTTAACTTAAAGGCTTCATCAGACCATATGTGCAGACACTTGAGAAGATGACAGAGTTAAGCTTCCTAGGGTCCTGGAGTCAAAGAAACTCTGCTGGCCCCCACTGCTAATCAGGTGCACTCCTTCCACAGTGGGCAACATCTGCCGATCAGTCATGGTCCCACTTGGTGAGGACCCCAAGAAACTTCCTTGGGAAGAAACAATTTTCTCAGGACTGGCAGCCAGTTTGGGGGATGTGGAGAAGTTATATCCATATAAGGCACAGGGGCTGTGTAACCGGAAAGTGTTGTAGGAACCCTGATGGGTCTGGTTAGTTGCAAAGGCGTTGCTGGATGGTGATGGCATGATGTACTGAAGTTGAGGGGACATTCCTGAAATCTGCATGGACAGGCTTGTCTGTGGGCAGCTGAAGGTATCCCCATCGGTGCCACCCATGGACATGTTCACAGATGGGCTACTGCCCACACCCACATAGGAGGGAGTCCTGGGTGGGGCAAAGGTCTCGCTGCTCTGGTTGGTAAGCCTGTTGTAGGTCTCTGCCAAGGACGTGCTGTATCTGTTGAGGGTGAGGCCTGACCGGGCACAGGCAGAATAGTCAGCTGGAGCCAGACTACAGAGCTGGCTGGTGTTCGGCCCCAGATGGAAGGCAGGAGAGGAACAAGAGGAGCCAGACAACAGGTGAGGGTGTGTGGCAGGAACACCATTCCCAGTACCTTGGAGGAGAGTGGAAGAACTTGTGTTCCCTACAAAAGAAGTTGCAATGTAAAGAATGACTTCAACTGCCATCTTTTCCTTTAAATTTTGATAGCCATATGATACCTAAGGCTTGTTTCAAGTGGAGGGAATTACAAAGGTGATAGGTGGCTTAGTTTTCAAAGGATTAATTTCACTGAACTCAGACTGAGTAACTTAAGCATACATTCTCTCAATATTTTTAAACCAAGAGCAAGTAATATGGCTCCAAGGGTAATAATAGCTACAAGGAGGCCTGACAACCTAAGTTCAATCCCTGGGACCCACAAAGTAAAAGGAGAAAATGAACTCCCAAAAGTTATCTTCTGATCTCCACACACGCGCTATCACACATGCAAACACACACACACACACACACACACACACACAATTAATTAATTAAATGTGATGAAATTTTAGAAGAATGTTTTTAGGACTAATTATCACTCCAGGTAATGATGAAGTTTTGTAATACAGAAAATAGTAAGGCACTATCACATGGAATTTTCATGTTCTATCTCAATTTGCTTTCTTAGAATTTTCTTATTTGCAAAAACAAATATTAAAAATGCCAAATTTACTAGAAATTTTATAAAATTAAATTTCATCTCATTTTTACCTCTTGCCCCAACAGTATAATAAACTGCTCTTTTCTACCTATGGTATTATTCCCTTTCTCCCCAAAGTCTTTTCTGGACCAGTACACTTCCTTACAGAGGAAAAGTGACTGGGAAGGAAAGCACAGAACGGGACAGGGCTGCCATACCTCATCTACATCTGTAGCCTCTCAAGAAAGCTTGTGTGCATTGATTCCTATACCACTCAGGTCCCTGCTCTGCTATCACTTTGTCCCTCAAAAATCTCAGCTTCAGCTAGAAAACAGATTGGCAAATCACAGGCAAGACAAAAGCAAAGGTCTAAGAATTAAACAATCCTGTGACACTCAGAGAGGGTGGTTTAATCTTGCAACCAATCAATAGCAGCTCCCTTCTATTGGTCGCCAACTCCCTTCTATTAGTCACCAACTCCCTTCTATTGGTTGCCAGCTCCCTTCTATTGGTCACCAACTCCATTCTATTGGTGGCCAACTCCCTTCTACTGGTTGCCAACTCCTTTCTCTGGATTTGCTGGCAGATTGATGCTTGCAACCCTGACCTAACTTAAGAAAATTGGAGAATTCCAAAGGGCTGTAGAGGGTGTAAAACCTTCATTATTCTAACAACAGTATTTCATTCCACTTCTTTAAATAATCTAAAAGCCCAAAACTACCAATGATAATAATCTAAACCTGAGTATGTGAAATTCTCACTGGGAGCTGGTAGGGTCCTGGTAAAATCTGCCTGAATGGGTGACCTGAGAGTCTATCTCTTAAGCAGACTACTACAAAGATTGCACCCTTCTCTAAGGAGATGCAAGTCCTGTGCTTGTGAGGAATGAGCTCAAAATGGTCTGATCCAGTGTGCCTGATCTCATCACACATCCAGTAAGAAAACCCTGCTGAGAGGCAATAGTTGAATAAGAGGAACAGGCATGGGCAACTTCTTGTAGAGTACACCTACATGGGCTCCAACATCTCAATGAGAGATGTGAGGAAGAGGTAAGCATTATGAGATAAACAGCAAAAACATGAAATATTTAACCTCTCACACCACAGGACAGCCATCTTTCCTGGTCTGTCTCCTGTCAATGCAGCAAAGAAACGAGTCCTGGAGTAGAAGGATGTTAATGATAAAGTCAAATGTTGTGGATCTAATGAACAGAGTATGCATCTCTTACACCTCAGCCTTTTCTCAGGAACTGGCTATATTCATGACCAGGAGACTAAATTACCTTGCTTTGGAATTCCAGGGATATCTTCAAATGTGAGAGTTCGTAGTGATGGTCTCCAGAATGCATATGACTCCACCAGGGCTTCCAATCCCATTCTACATGGAAAGGTCAGGACAAACAGAGTCTAGTTAGGAAGGGTTGTAGTTTTCACTAGTAATAAGCATTTGAAGAAACAGCGTGGTATTGGCAATGCCCTACACATTCTACACTCAGTGACAGGTTAGGAGATTGCCATAGGCAAAAAGAAATGCTTTGCACAAGGATGGAGAGATGAAAATGGAAACCTATCAAGATGCCTGCCGACATTCTCAGGACCCTAAAACTAACACATGAACCTGAGGATCTGAGACCATGTTGGCTACTGTGAGCCCAAGGCTCTGTAGTGCTCTGGAGCCTCTCTTCCTGTCACAGGAGTTTGCCCTCTGATGATGAAGATTTTTTTTGTTGTTGTTTTTTGGTTTTTGGTTTTTGGTTTTTGGTTTTTGGTTTTTTGAGACAGGGTTTTTCTGTGTAGCTTTGTGCCTTTCCTGGAACTCGCTTTGGAGACCAGGCTGGCCTTGAACTCACAGAGATCTGCCTGCCTCTGCCTCCGGAGTGCTGGGATTAAAGATGAGTGCCACCACCGCCCGGCTCAAGTTCTCTTTTCTAAGGGACACTTCTGCCCATCATTTAGTACCTCAGAAGCTAGCTCAAAGCAAGAACCAGTCAAAGAAAACCAACTTCTCTGGGGCACAGTCTTCACTACCAGCCAGGCTAGGCCAGGAGGGGGCAGCACTGACCTCCCACTCAGCTTTGCACAGTGTGCAGAAGGGTAGGAGGTGATGGATCTCCAGAGCTACATAGTCTCTATACAGAGTTAGTAGCAACACTGTAAGTTATTATACAGCCTCATCATACACACTTAATGAATTGATATGCAAACTTGGTTGCAGACTATTTATATCTCATCTGTATATTTCAAAACTACGCTAAACGCAAACATAAAAGACATTCTCAAGACAGGCTGGGGTCTCAATGGCTCATCTTCAACCACTTCAACCCTAAGCAATTTGTTAGAATGATAACGTGGTCCGGGCCAGGGTGCGTCTCAGAAGTCTACCACTTATCTGGTGTCTTAGTCAGGGTTTCTACCGCTGTAATGAAGCACCATGACCAAAAATCAAGGTGGGTAGGAAAGGGTTACACTTCAACATTGCTGTTCATCACTCAAGGAAGTCAAGACAGGAACTCAAACAGGGCAGCATCCCGGAGACAGGAGCTGACGCAGAGGCCATGGAGGGGATGCTGCTTATTGGCTTGCTTCCCTCAGCTTGCTAAGCCTGCTTTCTTATAGAACCCAGGATCAGCAGTCCAGGGATGGCACCACACACCACGGACTGGGCCCCGCCCCATAGATCGCTAATGGAGAAAAGGCCTTACAGCTGGATCTCACGGAGGTGTTGCCTCAACTGAAGCTTCTCCCTCTCTGATGACTTTAGCTTTTTTTTCAAATTGACACACAAAACCAGCCAGGGTATCTAGCATGCACAAAGCCCTGAGTTCATCCTCAGCACTACAGAAACAGAAAAACATTCTTCTGGGTAAAATACAACCTGGAAATTTCTTGTGAGTGTTCTATTTCTACTAATTTTAACTCAGCTGCTGCTGCCCTGTACCCCCAAACCATGAACTAAGAACTAAGGCTAGAGAAAACCACCTGCCAGTCATATGACTTCTCCAACACGATGAAAGCTCCTGAAAGAGGAGATGATTTATGCAAGAAGCATCTCACATTGCCATCCTTCCGCATCAAGATTTTACCCTCCTGTTGCCGTGAGCTCTCCTGGGGACCTTACTCACTTCTTCAGTCTCAGAGGAAGCGTCACCAGCTCATACAGATGCCACAGGGAAAACACCCCCAGCTGTTTCTCCTGGGCTATGTGGGTGGGAAGAATGAAGTCTGACCTCTGACATAATCACTGTGTCACAGAAAGGACTGTTTGGGGTAAAGATACTAGCCTGGAATCAAGACAGAACGGTGACTACAGGTCACTCTAAGTCACTTGACCTCCCTGGATTTCAGTTTCCTGAGAAGCGAAGATAGAACTATGAGGCTCTGAAGCCCTTTTATATCTAGCTATAATTCATTTCATTCTACCTGGTATTTATTTTACTTGACTTTTTGTAAATCAGACACTATATCTATGGCCAAACTATAAGTCAAATCCCCGAGGTCATACTACTCAATAATATTTTCTATGGTGAAATATTCTTTTTTTTTTTTTTTTTTCAGTTTGTGGGTCCAGTCTGTCTCAATCCTGCGTTACCTGTGGGTTGTATTAATACTGGGCTAATGAACGCTGGGTATTGCTTTGATGGTCTCTCTGTATTTGGCTTACACCGATACTAAATCTTTACTACTTTCAAGAGAAAATGAATTTTCTTGTTAAAGAATATTAGTACACATCTTTGTTAAAAAAACAAACCACCTACTTTTTATTCTCATGCAGGTTAACATTGATAAAGGTAGTTTGGGATAGTGAAAATACCAATGTAATTATAAAACAGTTTTACTAAAGCCAGAAGTTTGTAGACTATATAGATGTATTTTACTGCTTTATTTGCTTTAGCAATGTAAACTGAATTATGTTTCAAAACCATAAATCAAATTCGTCAGGAGAAGTTACTGAGCACAGCAAATACACAACCTTATGCTTAAAGTAATGGCTTCGAGGGGCACATCTACGCACAGCCTTCTGATTGGGAGCTATTGATATGTTGCCCGAGGCTGCTACTTCACACTGCCAAATCCACAAAGGATTGCAGATATTTTGCAGGAAACAGTTATAAAATATTTATTAGTTGAATCTGGACTTTTGTTAAAAAGCCTTCATTTTCTCCAGTAATGGAGACTTTTCCCATCTAGTTAAAGGGGAGATGAAAGGCCCCTCCTGCAGGAGAGTAGCCAAGGCGATAATTTATACAAGGTGCCTTTGAACAACCTCCACATTTACAGCGCCCTCATTTATGCTATCAAATGGCTGAGTTTATTTAGTAAAATGGTTATGTTTTTCCTGAAGTATTTAAGAGAAGAAATTTCTGTACCTTCCTGAGTAAAAACTTTTATAGGGTCAAACCTACGGCCTAGCTGTGGACTGGAGCTATTCTCTGCACATAAATTCACTCTCACGTAGCAAATGGCTACAGGAGGGCTTCAAGGGCCGAAGCAACTGATTCCTGTAAACCAGGCTGCAGAGCCCCAAGCAGCCAGAGAAGGACACTTTGTAATTAAACAGAATTGTTTTTATAAAATTTAAGCAATCACACGTCTGTGTTAATTTTGTGTCCTGATCAACTTGTTTATTTCATATCTGAGGAAAATAAAAATAAAATTTGTTTTAAAAAGCAATAAAACTGCACAGCAGAACCAGGGAAAAGAAAAAAGAATACTGTGGGCATTTTTCATAGACTTTCCTCTATTACTATACAAAAAAATATGATGTCCCTCTATGCCGTCAAAGCCACCATACCTTCAACAAAGCCTCACATGGAACACAGGTTCTTTATAATTTTTTTAAGGAATATAATACATAATTTTGAAATATTTTAAACTGACAGAATTTTTTCACACTGTTAAGGTCATTTTTTTTTTAAAAAAAATATGGGGCAGTATTTATTTCATGAGAAAAGATGAAAACTTCTTTTCATTAACCAGAAAGCTCTAGAACAAAGGTTCTCAGTCTTCCTAATGCTGTGTTCCTCCTGTTGTGGTGACCTCCAACCATAAAATTATTTTCATTGTTACTTCATAACTATGATGTTGCTCCTGTTATGAATCATAATGTAAACATCTGTGTTTTTCCGTGGTCTTAGGTAAGCCTCTTAAAAGGTCATTTGACCCTCGAAGAGGTCATGACCCACACGTTAAGAACCACTGATCTATACAGTCATAGCATATTGTAACAAGACAACCACTTGGAGCAAAATAAGAATTCTGAATTTTAACATAATTCAGAGTGTTAAAATATAATTCATTATTTCTGCATGTTGATTTGAAAATTACAGGTTTTATTGGGATCAAAGAAATAATGCAAAGCACCATTTGATGCCAACCCTACATAGTTCCAAAGAGCCAAAAGTGAAAGGAACCCCTGTCAAACCTAGCCTGTGGCCTCCAAACAGAACCACAGGCTTCCTGGTTTATTTTCATCATGACACTGAGTGGTTTGTTTGTTTGTTTGTTTTGTTTGTTTTTTTATGACAGGGTTTCTCTGTGTAGTTTTGGTGCCTGTCCTGGATCCCACTCTACAGATGAGGCTGGCCTCGAACTCACAGAGATCTGTCTGGCTCTGCCTCCCAAGTGCTGGATGAGCCACCACCTGAGTATTTTTAATGGCACAATTTTAATAACCAAATCTTTTCATTATGCTGGCTCATCTAGAATTCCTCCTCAAAATTTATTGTATGACGCCGTCATCTAGCTTCTAACAGAAGCTTCATTTGTCATTACTTTTTGTCCAAAATATATTTGAAAACTATTCATAAGCCACTGCTTCATAAATGAACTTCTCTCCAGTGTCAGTAGCAGTGAGATCTTTCCCAGACCTATCCGCAGCTTGGGCATGGTGTCTGGCAGTTACTCTCAGGGTCTCCCTGTGGAGCTCCTATAGGACTTTTAATACATTGTTTCTCTACTTAAGAAAAAAAAAATTAGCTAAAGTCAATGCAATGTTGTTCTGATGTAACCCAAGTTCACAAGAAGGGTTCACCCCAGCGTTTGCCAAGCAGAAAAAGAGTCACCTCACAGGTCTCCTCTGCCACGGCACGCATCATTTCAGGGCTACTAAGCAAAACAGCCACCAGGCACAACTTTTCACAACAATGAAACAGATCCAAAAAGACATGAAGCAATTTCAATGCTGGAGATAAATTTGCTAATACCTGCAAACCTTCTCACAGAGTGGAGCACTTCAAAAGATTCCCTCCTATTGGTCAATCTTGCTGATCCTCCTCCACTGATTGGAAGATCACTCTAGTCTCACTGCATCTTAGTTGACTTTTAGTACTTTCTAACTACATGTTGTTTAGGTAATGCCTCTGTAAATGAGGATGACACCAAGTCTCTTTAGCAACTGAGCACATTTTGAGACCTGTCTGTCACCTATCTTGACCACATAATCAGCTGAAAACACTAGAAAATCTAGACTATTACCTGATTGCTTTCCCTTCTCAAATTTCAAGTGAAACTGTTTCTTGATAATTGAGGGTTTTCAGTTCACGTAGACAAACCCAGTTAATATCAGTTTCAAAACAAAATAATTTTGGAAATGAAGTAATAAAGTTCAAATGCCTCTTATTATAAAAATGTACTTACAAGTATCATATCAAAGCCTTGCCTGAAAGGGCAGAGAATGTTCCTCTATTATCACCCTCTATTACTAGCAATTATTTTAGAAAATGTTGTAACACCGGACTGTACTGGAATAGACTCATATCAATAAATTTAGAAACTTGCAGCAAACCGACTGGATGAGTAATAGAGTAGAAATAATTGTTGTAGCTATCCAACTTAGTGCAAACACAGTAAAACCCAACACAGAAAAAATAAACAAGTATGTGGCTGTCAGTAAAAGCTAGACAAATTTGGAAACTGAAGAGGATCAGGTCTCTTGGCAATGTGAAATGGTTTCATATTCCAGTTGAGAATCCGAGTTAGTAAGAACTATCATACTCTGCAGACAGAATCAATAGACAATGTGTCATCACTAAGAACTCTAAGCCAAAAGGAGGCAGAAAGGACAATTTCTTGGACTATGAAGGCCCACGGACCATTAGGGTAGGCTTCTCCATGGCCCTCCAGAAATACCACGCCATCAGTATGCCAAAGGCTTGAATCTTCACTCCAGCTTCACACACTAAAGTTCATCTTAAGGCAGGCCACATGACAATACTCTATACCTAAGTTACCTCCAAGACACAACAACGTTTACCAAGTTAAATTCTCATCAGAAGTGCTTCCAACACTGTTTACCAAGTTAACCTTTAGGCTCATAATGGAAAAAAAAATCACATTAAAACTTTAAATATATTTGCTAAAACAACCAGGAGATTTCACTAGGACTTGCCTGTTCCTCCCAGAGTCTCGGAAGCCTTTAGCAAATGGATTCCTGTCTATCTTAAGGCGAGTAATCTGCAGAGTAGAGAAGAAATCACATTAAATCTTATATAAACATCACAGTATATTATTTAAAAGTTAAGATGTTTTTGGTTGTGAGCCTAGCCTTTAATAGCTGAACTATCTCTCCAACCACCCCTTCCAAAAACTGTAGAACTACCAACAATCTAAAAATTAACATACAGACAGAGGGTTCTTTTGTATTCCTCTCGTATGTTTTAACATCCTGGCAGTGAAGTTAAAGGATTTAGAACTATCTGCCATGAAAGAGATGCTTCTTCACCCATTTTCCATCTTCATAGGTGGATAAAGGTTTGTTTGGTTTTGAATGTGCCTGGAGAAGGAACTCCAACAGCCTCCTACCGCCTTGTCCTACTTGACCATTCTCTCAAGCTGAAGTTCTTCCCTTTGACTCTAGAATATGGTTTAACCATCTTGTAGTGCTAGGAATCAAGGATCATCTAGCAGCCTGCATTTATTGATAAATCATAAGCTTGTTTCTGTTCTTCAGAACCAGGAATCCCCACTCTCTCTAACCTTATTGCCACAGTATTTTTCTTTGTCTCTCCCTTAGCCTTTGCTTTATTCTTTCATCTCTTGTCTCTATAGTACTAGCCGGTCACCAAACTATAGTGAACATCTAAGCAGAGATAAAAAGTTTCTAACAGAACAAAGTCATGTTAAAGTGGCAGGAATAAATGCTGATTTAAAATACTTCATTTTAACTACTTTCAAGTTGTTGCCTCAAAACTGGCTTCTTGTCCACTAGGATCTCAAAGTTCAGAAGAAAGGAGTTTACAAATATCTTCACCATCTCCATTAATTCACCCCAAACCTCACATTTTATGTAACACCCTTCTGTTTCTAAGTAGATCTGTCCTTTGCACGGAGGAATGCAGAGCTGAGTCCTTGTATTAGGCTTTCTAAAATTCCTGGTCTTAATAAAATCTATAAAGTTAAGGATCATGTTTGTGATTACAGTAACCTGCTACAAATGAGACTGGATGGATGGCATTCTGGAGTCTCTTGCTGGCCTGTGCATGCCCTGAGCCTCATCAGCCTTGAAATACTTCAGACACATGAGTTCCATAAGATATCTATCATCTTGAAATGTGGATATAACTACATTATAAAGGATGTTATGAGAGTTTGCTGATTAATTCATCATATATGCCATTCTATCACTGAAGGGAATTTTTCATTATAGACTATACTAAAATCTCTGTTCATTTAAGTAATGTTTAAATAACATTAAATAACTGAATTATTTCAGATGTTAGTTATAAGAGTCTAGATTTATATAATAGCACCTTGCTAAACATAAATATAGCTCTATTATTATCATCAGATTTATTCAACATAGATTATGTATGCCATATCAAATTTTGTGGAAACTCCTCCCTTGATTATTATAGCAACTTATATGCAGTTATTACCCCAGTTTCGTGTTTGCTTTTAAAGCAATACTTTAAAAGTTATGTACAATGGTCCAGGAACCCAGGCTACAGAAATCACATTGATATTAATCAAAAAAGTCTTTATCAATTTCCTAAATTACTAAAAATGATAGTTCTGAAAAAATTAAAAACTGAATATGGTAGCATCATCCATTTCCATTCTAATTTGTTGACTCTTAACTGACTTGTCGGTATTTGCTAAGCAGTGCCCAGCACCACACTGTGCCGTGTGTGTGTGTGTGTGTGTGTGTGTGTGTGTGTGTGTGTGTGATCTGCAATTGGACAACCAATAAGAGGGCTTGACACTCACACTCTTGACTCATGTAAAACAACCTTAAAAAACAGCATTTTCCCATATAGAAAAAAAAGAAACATTTCATCTCTCAAATTATTTAAACCATTATAAAGGCATCACTTTAAAATTGCCAATCTCTCAGATTATAATCCATATCTGTATCCTGCATAATAGTTTAAATCATGGTTCAATGATAAAGCCCTTTAAAAATACACAAAAGGAATATATAGGATAAATCCTTCTGAAATTTTTCTTGTAATTCATGGGCTGTCCTATTAAATCCACATATCACGCTGTAAGATACAACTAGCTTTTCATAGTTTACATGTCTGTTTTCTAGGCAAATAATGTGCTTTCTAATTTTAATTATGACACTACAATTCAATTCTCAAGATGGAAAGTAGAACTACACTGCTGCTAATTGCAAGATGCATGCTCAGCTTAAGACATCACTTGAGTAGCCTGCTTGGGAATCTGTGGACTAGGAGTTGTCACTGTGTGCACACATGTATACACTGTGGGTGTCATACACAGCAAATGGTGTGTGGTAATTCCTGACATTTGGATATAGCAATGCAGAGGGCAGGCATCTAGCAAGAGGGCTGCTGAAAATGATACCTGCTGATTCTGATAGGCGGTGACAGTGGTGAAGACTGTTTCTGGGAAGGAGAATGCCTTCACGCCCTCCCCGGAAGGAACAGGCTTGATGGGGGAAAGATCGTCCCCACAGTCTTTACGGACGACATGCACGCGTGGTTGGTATTTGTGCATAGAATGAAGAATAATCTAGATCAAGAGGGAAAGCCACATTAGACAGTTTGATGGCATGAGCAAATATGTAAAGTGGAAAATAAATTCTTACAGGAAAGTTACATTTCTGAAGGCGCAAGAAGTTAATTTAACAAAACATAGCAAAGCTGCAGGGAAAGACTAGGAAGACATCTGCAACGTCTGTATAAAACTACCAATCACTTTAATGCAACCCTCACTACAGCTGGGTGAAGTCAACATCAAATTTCTATTGCTTAAAATTCAATATAGTCATAAAGATTTTATTTATGATGAACTTAA
The DNA here is from genome assembly GCF_903995425.1 of Onychomys torridus. NCBI lineage: Eukaryota > Metazoa > Chordata > Mammalia > Rodentia > Cricetidae > Onychomys > Onychomys torridus. Next base: position 80,880,683 of record NC_050449.1, read on the forward strand.
TAAGACCAGTGTCAATACCAATGAGACTGAAATGATCATGTGTGTTGTACCAAATCCATCTGCTAAAGGATACACACAAGACTTTCAAACACTAAGGGAATGGTTCCTTCATCCGTGTAGTGCGCTTGCACCAAGGACACCCCACTATCTCCTGTGTTAATTCTGCAAAAATCTCTGGTATATTGCCCATATTCCCATTCAGATCTTAGGCTAGAGAACGGGAGAACAGAGAGCCTACCTTGCCCTAAGTCTCTCTCTCATGTGGTCTTCACAAACCCACTCAGATTTGTCCTAAGGTTCTGCTGCAGATTCATAAAAGCTTTTCATACAAAGGATCTCTGTGAGTTCGAGGCCAGCCTGGGCTAGAGTGAGTTCCAGGAAAAGCTCCAAAGCTACACAGAGATACCCTGTCTCAAAACAAATACAAACGAAGATGTACATTACATAAGCTATAAGCTGTAAGTCACTTACATGAGTAGATTAGTAGTTACCAAGAGAAATTTACATCGTGAGATGTGATGTCACCAAGCTATTGCCAATGCTGTTAATGCAAATTTCAGTCATATAATAAAATTGCTTGGTTTTAATTTTTTTTTCTGGTTTTTCAAAACAGGGTTTCTCTGTGTAATAGCGCTAGATGTTGTGGAACTTGCTTTGTAGACCAGATTTGCCTTTAACTCAGAGATCTGCCTGCCTCCATCTCCTGAGTGTTCAGATTAAAGGTGTATACCACCATGCCCAGCTTTGTTTTTAATCTTAAAATGATAAAACGGTACCTAATTGTTAGGCATATTTTATGGCTTATTAAAACAGAGTATAGTGGGCTCATACAGAGATATGAACAGTGATCACCTCTGATGATGGTATCACAGGTAGGAGTGAGTGAGTGAGTGTGTGAGTGTGTGTGTGTGTGTGTGTGTGTGTGTGTGTGTCCGACCACGCACATGCATATATATGCCTTTTTATGTTTTAATACTTTCATGAACAGCAGGTTTTTTATTTGTTTCTTCGATTCTATATTCAGATATTCATAAATTAGTTTAGCTAACAAGTATGCAATTTTTCTGAACTCTAAGCTTGAAATTCAAGGTTTGGGTTATTATGAATCTAGAAGGAAAACATCTAAACAAAAGTCCTGGGAAACATGGTGTTTAACATGCTTCATGATGTTCAGAACGTAAGCAGTTTAATAAGCCAACTTCAGAGCCTTTGGTCAGCTCAAACACCAACAGCTCTGTGCTCAGAGAATTTGTTGTCCTGAGGGCACGCCTTTACCCTTGGGAGAGCCAACACCGCAGTCACGGGCTCTGCGTTTGTTTTTCCCTAAGGTTTTCTTTGTGCCCATGGCAGACACACTTGGAAAGTAGATCTAAAGATCCTGCCAACTAGCCATGCCTCTGACAGAGGTAGCATGAACACAAGAACATGCAAAAGGGTAAAATGGGGAAGCAGTACTCATGATGGGGAGGGGGGCATAGGCAGCTATCCAATGCCTCTTTCTAGGACTAATTTGAATGAATTTGAATGAACTATTAGCAGTTTTGACCAAAAAAAAAAATTAAATACATAAAATTATAAAATACAGTAGTAAACAGTGCCTGTACTAGAGATATGTACTTTTTTTTTTCCCAAAAGTTTTTGTTGGTTGTGAGTGGGTGTGCACAGGGCCATCATATGAAAGATATACCTTGCTGTGAGTCAGGATAAATGCCTAGAAAATGCAGAAACAAAATTATACTCACAGGGTCTAACCATTAGCATAGTCTAGTCAGCAGATTTTCAGTGGATGAGAAATGTCTTTTGCTCATTCCCTTGTTACTAGGTCCACGGCCACTAATTCTGTTTTTAACAGATATCAGAGTCTAAGTTTCCATCCTTAAGGCAGTTTAGATCCTTGCAGGGTTTCATTTTGTTTTGCTTTGTTTTTTTGATTTTTGGTTTTTTTTGTTTTGGTTTTGGTTTTGGTTTTTCCTGAGCTATGCTGGGGGTGTGGGGAGCAGGGATGGAAGAAGGGCTGTGTTCGAATCTCTGACTTCCGGGTAGGAGCATAGTTGATTAATGGTTAGGGTTCTGCATGGCATTTCTAAACCTCGACTTATTGTTAATGGTTAAGTTCCACAGAACCCAGAGACTTCCAGGTCCTCACAGCTCCCTAGGCCCAGGGCCAGTTTTGTTCCCCTTCGGGTCTGTGTGCCTTCCTAATGAATTTGCACTATGCGGGCAGGCACAGTCCCAAGGCCAGGCCCCATAGAGGAAACGCAAGAATGGTTTTGAACCTGTGTCTCAGCCCCCATCTGCAAACTAACTGCCCTGGCCCTTTTCCTATGATTTATTATTGAAATAGCATACTCTTTTCAACGTTAACATAAAGTAGTGAATGGCCACTTTGAAAGTAACAACTTTAATGTCCATTCAACTTTGCGTTCCTTTGTTTAACTAACTTGCTCTTTAGAAAACTAGCTTGCAATAGATCTCTTTGGGGGTTGAAAAGTTTGAGGGTGAACGCTTCCTCTTCCCCAAGCTAGGAATCAAAACGTCAGTTGGCTAACAAATGGCAGCATCTAGAAACTCCAAGGGAGACTCACCATCCCTTTAGAAGTGATTTCCAGAGAAGAAGAAAAAAATCAAAGACAAAAATGTTCCACAGAAATAAGCAAAAAGTGCACAGCCAACTTCAGAGCCCTGGGACGAAGCGACTTGGAAAGGAGGTAGTAAAGGTTTCTTTTCTGTTTACATTCTTGTTTTATGAAGACTCTGCTCTCTGACCACCTGAGCGTCCATCTCTGGGTCCCACATGGTGGAAAGAGAGAATTGACTTTTGCAAGGTGTTCTCTGAGCTCTGAACTTGTGCAGTGGAATGCAGGAATGCACAACCTCAATACCCACTAAATAAATAGACATAATAAGCTTTCCCATTTATAATAATTGTAAATCAACAATATTTTGCTTACTTAGTAGGATATGTGGGACTACTGGCCTTTAAAAAAGAGACACCATACTTATAACTCAAATAATCATATCTTATGCGTACTTTCTATACTGTTTGTTCTGTTTAGAAAGGATTTGGGCAGGGGATTTCTAACTATAATATTAGAAAAGGCATACAGACCTATGTCCACAAACACGGAGTGCTTTCTTCTTCATAGGCTTATACATGCTTTTCTACTTTAAAGACTGGATTGGAGGGGTTTGGATGTGGCCCAATAGTAAAGCACTTGCCCTGGACTTAATCTCTAACACTGCTAACTAATTAATTACTCATAAAATAGATTTACACCAAAAGAAGCATACTTATTTATCTGACCAGTCAATTGTGCTTGAAGTCTGACAGGTAGGGCTTCTAGTTTTACAGCTTGACGGCGGAACTTGTCAATAACTGAAACTTTTCTACATGTCAAACTCACAAGGTTGGATTAGGTTTGTATCTAGTCTTATTGGAACTTGATATGCCATGTTTGACGGGAATCCCCGGGAGACTCGCCCTTTTCTGGGGGGGGGGGAAGAGTGGCTCCTGGGGGTGAAGGGCTAGGAGGAGAGGAGGCAGGGGAAACCCCCACTTCCTGAATGTGTTATAACACCAGCTATGCTGCACTATAAAGTGTTGAAACGTTCTCAGTCAATCACAGGCAAAGTAGATTTTTTCCTTTTTGCTCTTACATGATAGTGTGTTTCAGGCCCTCCTTAAATGCATACTTTCAACTTTGCTGGCTTCCTTGGGTCTCTCATTCCAGTACGACCCATGAGGAAACAAGGTCTCAGAGAGTGGAACTGACTTGCCCAGATCACTGGCATGGTGTCCTCAACCATTCCAACTTCCTTCCCCACAAAAGAGCTCAGCTACCTCTCCTCCATCATCCTGCTTCCCCATCTGATTTTTCAAGGAGAAACAGTAAGAGAGTATGAGCATGTGTGTCACAGAATCTCCAGCAGGGGAGAACATGGACTCCTACAGCCCTAGACTATGGCTACTTGACCCTGCCCACTGCCAAAGCATCCAGCGCCACAGGTATGGGTCCTGCTGTACAGTAAGATGCATCATCAAATGTCTTCCCCTGTTCAGAGAGAAGTGCTCATGGAAATACTTTCCTCCAGAGAACAGACTCCAGGAAAACATGCATGTGGTAAGAAATTGTCACTCAAACATAGGAACCTCCTACACAAGGGCAGCCCAAGAACCAGCCTTGGTGTGTAACAAACCAGAATAAAGCTGGCTAGAGTCCCCATGGATCAAATAGGACCTACAAAGTTATCACAACATCTATGGATTAGCTGTGGCTCTGAGGGATACTACTACTCTGAATCCTCCTTAATTTTCTTTTCTGAACCAGATCTGGTGTTTGGGAGTCTGAAAAGTTACTTTGGGGAAAATACATCCTCTTATGTGGTGCCAAGTCTAGTCACAGCCTTTGATTCCTACAATCACCTTATGCTAACTTAGTAAAACTCCCAGGGCCACAGAATACTCACATCACAAAGCTGCATACATGTACATCTTTTGCACACTAAAATGGGGTGGGGCATGAAATTAAAACATAAGAAAGGGATTTAGGAAATTAACTATGGCGTGTACAGTTTTATTAGAGGTGACAATGACTTCTTCTAGAATTAGTGGAATGATGGAAAGCCAAAGGCTAAAATGACAAGAGTCCCTGAGGGTCTCTGATAAGGACCCACCATGGCCATACTGCCTTCTTAGACCCGAGTCACAAATGGCAGTAGAATTACAAGCACATTCCCAGTCTCTAGTCTGCTTCTACTCGGGGCTGTCAAATAGAGTGCACACAGAAGCAGACTTCCGGTATTCTTCTCAGTCTCTCTAAGCTGGGTTGAAGTATGTCTGTCTCTACCTCTCTGAACAAACAGAACAGCAAGCTGCAGGCTCCCTTCTCATTCTGTCTAAGCAAGAAACTCACAAAGCCAGTCTCTGCCTTCCGTGTCTTTGATCACACTTAACTGTCTCCAAGAACACATCTTTGAAATGAATAGCATGAAAGAGTACCTCCCCCTACAAGTACTAACATTCACTCACTTCTTGGTTTCCCGTAGTTCCCCAGTGCCCCCTGTGCACATTGGTTTTATCTCTTGATTAAACTTAGTAATCCTGTCGCATCCCTAAAAGAAAAATAGAATGTTTCCTAAATTTTGACTGTTCTTTGCCACTTTTATGCAAGTTCCTAATAGTGAGAGTCTTTATTTATGTCCAAGTAACTGAACTTCGATTTGGAACTAATTTTTTTTTTTATGTTTTAAATAAACACTATGTGGTGGTTAATTTTATCTGTTAACTTGGTTAGGACAAGCATCCATATTTTTGGCCCAACAGCACCGAAGATATTGCTGTGAAAGTATGGCTTAGAGATACACAATCAGTAGACTCAGGGAAAAGCAGATTAGTAGCAGTGAGTGGCCATCATCCAGTCAGTTGAAGGCCACAAGAGAAAACAGAGTAAAATCCTTGGAAGACAAGAAAATTCTGACAACACACTATCTTCAGATTCAAGTCACAACTTCAACTCTTCCTAGGTCTCCAAAACACGGAACTGCCCAACTCTTTCATGAATCAATATTATATTTATTCTTATTCTCATTCTCTCTCTCCCTCCCTCCCTCCCTCCCTCCTTCCCCTCTTTCTGTACTCTCTCCCACCTCTGCCTTTCTTCTCTCTGTCTCCTCTCTCTCACATGCACATATATAACTATTTTCTCTGTATGTATTCACCCATACACATGTATATATTGTATTTTCTGGAGACTGTTCTTTTAGATAAAAGCTGTTAAAATTGCAAATCTAAAATCATAGTTTGTTTTCTAAATCTATATATAAAATTTGGTTTAGATACCATATATAAAGCCAGTACTCTGAACTAAAAGAATTAGAATTATAAGATGATTATATTGACTTGAATTCTTTATCAGAATACAGTTTGAGGTACAATTATCTCTTTAAAATATATTCTTAAACTGTAGAACTTAGAAAGCAAGCAACACCAAATAGCATTCTGTCTAAATTTCCTACTAAAAGGCAGAAAAAAAGACCCATCAGATAGGTGTGCTAACAATAATTCAGTCAAACATAGGAACCTGTGTTTTGTTTTTGGTTTTTTTTTGTTTGTTTGTTTGTTTGTTTGTTTGTTTGTTTTAGCTGAGGATCGAACCCAGGGCCTTGTGCTTGCCAGGCAAGCGCTCTACCACTGAGCTAAATCCCCAACCCTATTTTCTTAAACACTGAAACCAAGTGAACAATAATTGTTACAACTTGATTATAGAATTGGAAAAATAAAAAGAAGGAATGTGAAGTCATATATGAAAATATATGAAGACATAAAATGTCTTCTTTCTCTGATTCTGTTTTAAATCATAAAGGCAACCACAGAAGCATTGTCATGTGAAATCTTACTAGCTATGTGTTAAAAGGTAGACACTGCATTGTCATAGGAAGGTTAGTACCCCAAAATTTTCATCAAGGTGCTTAAGGTCCTATCTAGACACCTGTGAAGCACAACACAAGCAGTGTATTAATGCTCATGACAGTTGGCAGTTTTATCTCAAGTGACTTATTTATAAATAAGCTAGGTACTTGTTTTGTTTGGGAAATGAGGAAGTTGGTAAAGGCATTTCAATTCTTCTTCATCAAAACTCTTCCAACAGACACCTTACAGAAATGCTAGCTTTGAGCAGAAATAAGTATTGCCCAGAGTTAGTGAGATATACTAAAACAATAATGTAGATTTCTACCTAAAGTCAGCAAGCTGTTAACAATGCCTGTCTTTTTGGAACAGCCGGACTTGTCCCGCATATCAGGTTTCAGCAGTTTTAGGAGGAAAGGGAATTATAATATACTTCGACACATTAGCTGTCATTACAAAACAATTGGGAACTTGCAGATGGAGCACACAAACAAGTAAGCTTGGTCATTACTGCAGTGAGCCTCAGCTGGGAAAAGAGCTGGATACAGAGAGGACGCAATAAATCTTGCTGTTACCAAACTTCCAAGCACATTTCAAGTATAATAATTAGGGCCTCATGGGATTTCACATAAATGTTTTGGTTAAAAAAAAAAAAAAAAAAAAAAAAGTCTCTGCCTTAGGTCCTTTCATTCCAATACAAAGCCAGTATCTGGTCTAAATCTATTAAATGCTTTATGGGACAATTCAGCTAAGACATGGTCTCTGATACAAATATAACTTGATTTGGCATATACTGTTCACATACTAACCAAACAGAAAGCGGTGTTACAATCTTAGGAGTTTTTAGCCAGGCACTGGGCTATGCCACCTGATGGTTCTTGCCAGAGAGGCTATCTACTTACATGGCCTTGATCATCCAGTTCATTGTTGGTAAGCTTCAGCTTGTCGAAGCTGATCACTTGTCGCATCCAAGTCTCCCCAGAGGCAGGTGAGTCTGGATGAATATATACCCTGGGTGGCACAGGAGAATCGGCATTACCTGCCACCATCCATTTAGAGCTGTGGTAAACATACCTACAAGACAGAGACGAAATTGTCAAAATGCGAACTACCCCATTTCTTGGAATTATCAACTAAGACCAAATGTGCACCGTTTTCTAAACTTATTTCTCTATACATCCAATACTTCTGAGATTGTACTGTGGCGGCTATGGACAATCCAGAGTCAACATCGTTTTGATGGCTTGATGAAAATATCCAGGCTGTCTCCACTATAAACACCAAGTATCTTGACTCTAATGCATTAACAAAACAGACATAATTTATATTCTGATATTTTTCACTAGAATATTTCATTGACATGAAGACACTATGAAGTTGTTGATCTCACCTCTGAGTAAATCTCAAAATACTTCAGTGTCTTATTTTAAAGGTTTCTACTTCCTGAAAGGTCACTCCCCTTTTAGGCTCTGTATAGCCTGGTGGAATAAACAGTGGAGAGGTGAGAGGAAACTGTCACACTGGTTTTTTTCTTTTTTGGGGGGGTAATCATTTTAACATTTAGAATTTTTTTTCTCAATTCTTTAACATTATAAGTAGAGGATTAAATAATTGAGGCTGACGTAAATTTTTTGAGGAATTATAAAATATAGGCTATCATTAATCTTTCATGCTTCTCTTTCTTGATCATTCTAAGAAAATTATTTCAGTCAGCAAATACTAGTTTCCAACTACCAATATTCAACATACAAAGCACTTGATTAATACTATTAATTAATGTTATTTTCACAGTTAAGAACCACAATAGCTTATTCTGTTTTTTAATATACACAAATAAATTGACTTAGCAAGGAACATTTAAATTGTAAATAAATAAAAATCTTAAAGTTTAGCTGAATATTCAGATTACTATCTGTCAATATGAACTTAAAAACTACAAAGTATTGTATTGATGAAATGATGAAGTGATATTATACACTTAGATACACTGCCTCCTGCTCATGTGTCAAGATACTGCACACAATTTATAGTGAAAAGGTTCAGGTAATGTCAGAAATATCTATGTAGCAAACACACATCTTTTTAAAACAGCGTGAAACATTTTCTTACATCTCTCTCTGTTAAAGCTCTTTGTCTCAACTATGGTTACATGTTTCAGTAAGCTCAATTTTAAGCCCAATATCCTTTGCAGATTTTAATTCCTTTCCTTAAAGCAAAATATATAAGCGCAGCACGTAATTAACTTTTAAAACCTTCCTTTTTGGTATTGGTATGGTATGGTTTTAATAAATCAATTCCTATGAGCTTTAGTGACTAATAATTGTTCATAAGGTTTCTTAACATGGACCAAATACCATTCTTTGACAGAGAATAAGTCAAAAAATAGTTTCTGATACTGATGAAAAACAGATAAATAAAATAGAAACCTTAGAGATGCATGGGGAAAAAACTGAACTTCAGATAAGATTTGGGTTTCTACCAAAATAAATAAAAATGTTCTATCAAAATTATGCATATTAATTGGCTCAAAACCCAACACCTTCTAAGAGAATAGATTATATATATAAATATTTCTCACAAAGCATCCTAAATACCAAAGCTAAACATTCTTAGGGAGAAATGGAAGAAAGCAAATTTATCTTTCACAGTTTGATCTATTAAAATCTAAATTTCCGTTGCTTTCTGGGAGAATAAACATGAATTGTGTAAAATAAAGAATCTTAAGTGGATGGGGGAAATTGGAGGAAGAAACAGAAGAGAATCTTGAAAAGAGTGACTTAGAAACGAAGAGTTACATTATCTTCCTCAGCACAAAACTCAGATTGGAATGTGGGTTTCAATCGTGTAGATTTCATGGATAAACGTAGCATCTTCTACTTCCTGCTAGTCTATAGATAGTGTGAGCAAAACTCCTAATGACTTATGTAATTAGCCAAACAATACAACTTAAATAGACAACACAAATAAAACTACTATATTAAACACTCTTAGTATTTCCTTTGCTCATGTACAGATTTAAATCTGAATACTTTTGACATCACAAACTTCTTTTATCAAAACAAGCACCCGTTTTTTATAAAGTGATAGAAACCAAATGATTTCACTGAGACATATACTAAATGAGACAGGAATCTTCAAACAGAGATCCATCTTCTGCTCTTTCAAACTCTCACACTTCCTTTTAAACAGATTAGCATTTTAAACTCTTCTAGTAAACAAAAGGCATTGTCATTGAAAATCACTAATTTGCTTTCTTGCATAAGTAAAAGCAAAGAGGTTGGAAACTAAAGAACTCATATCTTTTCAGTTTACTTGATGGGCAAACATTCTGTTTCAAAATCCAAGAATTACAGAAATTTCTAAAGAACTGTCAATTACCAACCTAAAAATGAGCCAGGGATAACAATTCATTACAAATTTAGAGAATGATTTAAGTCACAACGAATTATGAGATTTTATTTTTCTAACTTGTAAACGCATCTTTTTTTTTAAATGAAAGTCTAAAACACATAGTTTTTTTAAATAAAACAAGAAAATTAACGTAAGATCAAAACACAGGAAAAAAGTATAACATTTACTATAAAGTGTATCTGCAAACTTTGCATTAAACACTTCCTATCAAAATTCTAACTGAATCGCTAATCAACATTTAAAGATGTATTTCACGTAGCAATGCCAGACTGGCCCCTGCTCAAAGTCTCAAAGATTGAAGACATCTCTTTACCTATGAAAAGCAAAACAAACACGGAGTTTCCACATAATGCTAGGGGCGAAGCACCATTTGAGCTTCTAAAACCCATGGAAGTCAGATCATTGAATCTGGAAATTCCACAGACTTTGGGAAACAGATCACAGTGGCATGGAGGAGACAGACGCTAGCCTATAGAGTCCTGGAGTTGCAATCGCTCCTCTTGCGGTCCTGGGTCATCATCGTACCTGTATCTCTTGTTATCCACTGGCACAATATCCATGGCAATGTAGTACTGCTGGTGGGGGTCTAATCCGGAGATCTTCACTCGCATTGCTGGGAACATGCGCCTGTTTGTAATGGGAGGGAGGAAGGGAGAAACGGGGTTGCGTTTTGTTTTGCTTTCATTAAGAATAGAAACTGAATAAAGCCAAGAATCCTCCCATAATTTCCATTTTAATATAGACAAATGTATAACATACACTTAGATAGCATAATTCTGGGTGTCAGAGCATAGGCTACATCAAAACTACAGCTATAAAAATGTGACGTGTTGCACCATGTACACGTTCCAGTTCCATGTTTATTCAAACATCAGCGTATCTTCAAAGTGAAAGGGTTTTACACGAAAGAAACTTTGCTTTTGAGGCAGAAGCAACAAGCCTGTTTATCTTACTACAAATAATGAAATACATCATTGTTAGAAATTTCAAATTTCTGAAAGTGATAAAATATATTATAATGTGAAATTTTAAAGGGGGTTATAAAAAAGCCACAAGGAGCCAATGTGCCATGCTATAACCAAACAATATGTTCTTTATTGAGACAGGACTTCCTGTCTGCAGCCTGGTAAGGTAAAGTGCAAAAGGCACTCTAAATTTGAAAGGTATAGTAAAACTTCTTTATTGGAAGCAGAAACTAAACACAACATATATTTACGAATTTCCTCCCCCCACCGTAACCCAAAAATGTTTTCTTTTCTAACCACAATTATTGCTAATTAAAGCAAACGAAAATTCCATTTTCTTTTGACGACTTAGATATGTGTATCAAAGGAGATGCTGAAGTACATGCACATGATCCCTTTAAAAGGGCATAGAAGCAAGGAATACAGCAGCGTATTACTGTGCATTAAAACCAACATAAGTTTTGCCCTTTAAAAAAAAAAAAAGGACTTTCTTCTAATGATTTATGTCTAGGACCTTCCAACTAATCTCATTTTTGTTAATTTAACCTTATAACACAAATTTATCTCCCCCCCTTTTTTTTTTACAACAATGCTATTAAAGACCACTGCCAGACAAAGGAAAGTCCATGATTATTAACTAAGCATGAGAGCGGTTTAATATGCTGGCTGTTTTAGTGTTCTTTCAGTGCACCTGTAAGATAAAGAGTAGAGGTCTTTAACGACATCCTTTATAAGACAACTGTTGCTTTGTGTTGTTGAAGACCGTATTTGGATCATTAATAATAATAATAATAAAACCTCTCTGAGAATGCAGAAGGTAGCATATGGAATCAATAAAATATGTTTTTGTAATTTCTAATAAGTTTGGATACTTTTATGCTACCCAGGTTTTTACCATGTGTACTCCCTGAAAGAGTTGTGTGTGCTTTTTAAAGAAACTTTAAAAGGAACATATTATTCTTAGATTTCATTACACTACATGCATAAATGGGCTGAAAACTTGAAAGTGCAAATTTCTCTCTCTGACCTCAAATTAGTATGCTGTGGCCAACAAATCCATTTATTTGACTAAAGAACGATGCACAAATTTCACAGTCTAAAATATAACTTCTTTCCAAACGTTTTTGTATTCAGTTAGTTTAAAGTAATGGGCTGGATTTCGTGTGTGTGTGTGTGTGTGTGTGTGTGTGTGTGTGTGTGTGTACAGTTATTAAAAAATCCAAATAATGATTTTTATAGCAATACATGATTAAACATGACCATAGTGACTTTTCATGGCTACCTAATACCAGAATAGCACAATACACCATGAACTTGTGGTGCTAGGAACAAATCTGGGAGTTTTGAATTTATATTTTATATATATCATAGTATGCTAAAGAATATAATAAATAAAAATTGCTAATGCGGTAGGGGCCAATCTATTACCTAGCTCAGACAGATAACTAGAGCCTTAAATGCACAGAGAAGGGTACACACGATCTTGGATAACTATACCGCACTTCCTCATTCAGAGAATCGACAGTTAAGGCTGCAAAGTCCACACTGGCAAAGATCTCCCGGACATTAACAAGACTGGGCCCGGCTGAGCCCTTCATCAACAGCGCTTTGGCAAAGAAGCCAATGAAGGTTCCAAAAAGGGCCTACTGTCCCGGGTCCATTTGGATCGGTCACAGCTGTGCCCTGGATAGGGGTAGGATAAAGCCAGAATTCGGGAGCATCTCAGGGAGCTCAAGCTTACCTGCCGGCTTTGGTGATGATCATCTCCGTGCCTATTTCGTGAAAGCGCTTCCATAACTCCGCTCCTTGCAGATCCACCCTCGGGGCCTGCGGCGTGGGCAGCGGAGTCCCAGTCCGGGCTAGGCCGGGTACTGGAGACCCCTTCGGGGAAACTCGAGGGGACGCCAGAGGGGAGGCGCCCTGCAGGAAGCCGTCCTCACAGCTGCCTGGACAGCAGAGGGCAGAGAAGGGGAAGCAGTAAGGGAGAGAACCGGCCTTGGGGACCATCTCAGGGTCAGGCCCTAAGACAGCCGCCTCCAGTCCTGCCGCCTGGAGATGCCTTGAGGCCTGCAGGATCCCGCTGAGTCCCCATCTTTGGTCCGCGTCCTCCCCACGCGCTCGGCCTGTGCGTGGCCCCGGCTCGCGCGTGTAACACACACACACACACACACACACACACACACACACACACACGACACTGGGTCTGAGACAGATCCCGGAGCTCAAAGTCCCGGGGCACAGATCCTGCTGCCACCGCCTTCAGCTCCGGGCAGCCCGTGGCCTCCCTTCACCCCGGACAGCCGCGGTGCCTCTCTCAGGGCCCAGCCCAAGGAACCTTCAGTAAACACCTCCAGATCCCGCTCCCTCCAATCCTCCCGGCTCCTGGCCTCCCAGGCCCCGCGGCTTAGCGGCTAGAAGAGGGCGAAAAACCAGCCCTCGGGCGCCGTGAACCCGGGTAGAGAAGCGCTTGGCATCCCCAGGAAAGAGCGTGGGCGAGCTCGCCGCAGCCTTCCCGGTTGGTACACTCTCGGCTTCAGGGCGTCCGTTCCAGTTTCAGTGCTACAGCCCGCGCCCTCCCGCACGCGCTCTGGGGTTCCTAAAACTTAGCCAGGCGACTGGCATCACCCTGGGCTGGAACCCCAGGCGCAGAGGCGAGGGGGCCGGGCTGGGAGCCCCGGTCGGACGGCGAGCGAGGCCAACAGGTCATCGCCGGACACCCGGGGCTCAGCGGCAGAGGTCCTGGAGGGTCCCCGCACGAGCACGGCCTCGCTGAACGAAGCTCAGGTTCGCGGGACCCGGGCGGGGACGCCCCGGGAAGCCGCTGGGGCGGGAAGGGGCCGACTCACCCGCCGCTCCGCGGGAGCCACAGCTCCGCTCCACGTCCGTGCAGCTCCGCGCCGGCCCGGACGCCGGCCCGGTTGGCGGCGGCGGAAGAGCCGCGTCTTCGTCGGCCTCGGAGCAGCCCGGCTCGCCCGCGCCTCCGCCACGGCTGCAGCCAGCGTCGTCCCCCGCCCCGGCCGCCTCTTCCGTGGTCAGCTTTCTCCGCTTCTTTTGAAGCTGTTGCTGCTTCTCGGCGCCGATCAGCGCCTCCACCGAGAAGGCGTGCGCCTTGAGGCTTAGCATGCTGCACGGCGAGCCCCTCCGCTTCTCGGCCATCCCCGCCGCCCCGCGCCCGCCCGCCCCTCTCTCATATACCCGCGGCTGGGGCGCACGCACGCGCTCGCCTTTCCTGGCCCCACCGAACGCTCCGCTGCTGCTCCCGACGCCTCCCGAGATCCTGCCCCCTTCCCAGCTGCCGGCAAGAAGAAGAGAAAAAAAAAAAAAGAAAAGAAAAGAAAAAGAAAAAAACAGTTTTGCCGTTTCCTCTTTCTCTCTGGGCGTTGGGATCCGAGGAAGCAGGAACGCAGCAGCCAAGTTTCCTTCCCTCGGTCTCTCTGCCTAGAGCTCACTGATGCTCTTCTTTACTCCCAACCCCTCCACCTCCTCCTGCTGCACCAAGATCTACCTCGACTGATGCGCCAGAGAGGACTAACACGGGTAAAAAAACACTCTGCGGACACAAATTAGGGATTGTAATTGAAATTTGTTGCCTTGATCTGTCAGCACTTCCAGGCAGGAGAGCGGTGGGAAGAACTTGCTCATTAGTGTCAATAAAGCAGCGGGGGCGGAGCCTACAGAGCTGTCCATCAACAAGACGGCTAACCAATCAGGAGGCGCTGACTCCGCTCAGCCCGCGCCCACTTCCTTACAAGGTCGGAAAATCTCGGACGGAGAAGCGCCGCCATCTGGCTGGGGTGTGCCAACCTCGTGAAAGCTGGACACTCTTTCGCTCACGCCCACCAACCCAGTCCAGACCCTGGCTCTCAGGCTTTTCTTATCAGGGCCAGGAAAGACTGAGCTTTCAGGTTTAAACGAAAGAAGAGCACCGAAGTTAACATTATCAATGGTCTTTCAAGGATACTTTAATCTGCCATCCCACATCCCAAAGCACAACATTTGGAGGGGCAAGAACTCACAGCCAACATGTTTGTCGTTTTTTCACATAAAGATTCCCGCGTTTAGTAATGCCCACTCCGCGCAGAGCTTGGCCACGGGCTTAAATCTGACTCTATAGATTTTTCTTAGGTGAGATAAGTTTAAGCATATTTGATTTTTATATTTAAAGTTAATTATTTATTATCCCTCTGTCCTTCATATAAACTAGCCAGGAAAAGAGTCTCCTTTCTGGAGATTCCCTTTTATTTCGGAGTAATTACTTTAAGACGTAGGTCATGGGATTTTAATTCTGTATGTCTTTAATGATATGGGCTTAGTTTTAAAACGCCTTACAACTTTACAAAGTAAAACATGTTTTACGACGCACTTGTGTTTTTTTTTTTTAATCTGTAAGTTAAAGAACCTTCATATTCATACTAGTTTTTTGGTTTTTTTTTTTTTTTTTTAAGAATTGGTGTGTTTCTTTAAAATAAAGTTGAAGGGAAGCAGAACTTTCAAATTGAACGACAGCAAACACGCATTGCAGTTCTGTTGTTTAAACTCACCATTTTCTCAGGATTAACAGGATATGCGTTTGATGTGAATAAAAAGATCTCTTGTAAAATGAAATTCACTGTGGTCACAAATCTTCAGTATAAAATACGCTGCGAACGACTACTTTTGTTTCAGTGTTCAGTGAAACACTACAACCCTCGACTTTCCTCGGGCTTCTCGTCAGCCTTCAGGAGAATGGCTTCTGAAAGTGGTGGTATCACCACTCGAACCAGTATTTTGTTTTTTAACCATTGCTGGAGAAATCCGCAGTTCCTCAAGGCTTGAATGCTGGGGAAAACTGGAACCAAGCAGGAAGTGCCTAGAGGCGCGTGCAGGCCTGGGGTAAGCCCGGCAACAACCTTCAGTGGTGAAGGACTCAGTAATATCCTTGCTGAGGATGTAGATTTTAAGTGTCTGAGAAAGACGTTCAGTTAGAAGGCATTGTTTTTATTTGGGAGTGTGGGGGGGGGGGGTTGTGTCACTGGCTTAGAACTGTCCAGAGATCCCCAAACTCAGCAGTGTGCAGGACGATATTGTGTCTTAAAGAAGTTCAACCCCTGTTCGTGAAGTTTGGCCGAGAGCGGGAGCTCAGAAAAGAGCGTGAAGAGGCAGTCTGCAAAGTTTGGGCTGATCAGGGGCAGTGGGGTCTGGGATGAAGTGGGATTCAGAACTCAATGGAGTTTACACCCGCAGCTCCCGACTGTGTGTAAAGCTTGGGCTTTGCGTGCGAAGCCTTCTTCAGTAGCCCGCTAGACCAGAGCGCCCGGCCCCAGGCCCTGGCCCTCACAGATCCTGCCGCTGAGCGATCGATCCGAGGTGGCTCTCCAAGCAAGCCTGGCTCGCAGCCTAGGAGATTCATATATTCTGTGACCCAGGGGTGGAGTCACTAGAGGTTTCTGGCCTACTCCACCAGGCAGCAGGAGGAGGCAGAGAGGCTGGTTCCAAGAAACCTCTGGGATTTCTAGACCGGAAGCCTGCTTTGTGGTTATGATCTTGTCCTTTTAGATGTCGCGCAGTTTAAACTGGCTTGGGGTGATTAAACAGGCCTTCAAGGGTGCCCCAAGGACCACAGGATCCCAATCCTTCCTCTGTTCCTCTGCCTCTTCTTGCGACCTTACCCCTGGCAGCTGGAGGCGCAGGCCACAAAATTTGGACTTAGGCTCACATAACAAATAAACTGGAAAGCCAGACCTTGCGGACATCCGGAATAGCACAATCTAAGAATAAAAATAAAAGTAGCCTCTATGCGTACAAGTGTGCGTGCGCAGAGCGCTCAGGGTAGAATGGGGGCGCTAGCTCCCTTAGTCCTGGGCCAGGCTAGGCTTTGCGGGTCGGGTCGTAGTTTTAGGGCCCCACAGTCACTGGCCTCCTCTGCCTGCTGGAATCGGGCTTCAGCTCCAGGACCAACTGCCAGAATTGGGCTCCTGGACGAGGACAAGCTGGTTCCTCATTGGGTTGCAAACTGTACACACAGAGTGTGACCATACTCCCTGGAATCTGGCCGAGAACCCCGTCATGGGCTGGAGAGAGAAACTATACCCCAGTAGGTTGAGGATTCAAAGAAAGGGGTTTCAGAGAAGCCTTCCTCTCCCAAGGCCTTTCTGCACCACTAGGGAAGATCCAAATCCTCCTGCAGGGAGACCTCGGGAACCTCCGAACCCGGGGTTCTCACTTGCAAGGGTCTGCTCCTGCGCGTGTTGCTCGCGCGCGTGACCTTCCCTACACGCGCTGGTGTGTGCGTGTGCACCTGCGCACCTGTAAGCCTGGGAAAGATCTAAGCACCAGGAATGTGTGCTTATAACGCGGGGAGAGAAAATGTCTTTTTGCATTGTATTCCTTACATTAAAGAAGGATTAGAACTGAGAGAGTTCTCACTCAGGGCTCCCCCAGCACCAGCCAGCCAGCACTTGAAATAAAAGCCACTCAAAGGATGGAATCAGCTTGAGCGAACTTGTAGGAAAGGCAGAAAATCCTGGGGTGTCCAGATTTGGGGCGAGGGGTAGGACAATGATGCACGCTGGAATCTGAGTACCACAGGACAGCCACGGTGTGTGTGTGGGGGGGGGGGGTGACGCTGAAAGGCAGGGTAGACTTTTTAAAAGGGTGTCTGCTCTCTGCCTGTCTTGATGCAGTTCTGAAACATTCTTTTTAAAAGAAAAATAAATGAAGAGAAACATTCTCCCTGTCTGCTTCCAGGAGGCATGTTAGCCTGGAACTTGCTAGCACGACTCTGTGTGTGTGTGTGTGTGTGTGTGTGTGTGTGTGTGTGTGTGTGTGACTTGTGGTTTCATTTTACCTAATTTATACGACACTTTTTTTTAATAGATTGATGATTTTCTAAAAGTAGGCCCACCTGTCCAGACTTCACTCTGCACTAGGGAGCCTTTTTTTTTTTTTTTTCCTTTTACACGTCACAATCACTGTAAAATATTCTAACCTTTACTTTTGATTTCTTAGAGTAGAAACTGATATACTGATACGGTGAAGTGAACAGTCAGCTGAACTCGGGGCACTTGCGGTGATCCCTGGATCCTTCCTACACATTAAAAAAAAAAGGTATTTTAATATTGACTAAAAGATTGAAAACACAGAAACTGGCTAGAGTGTGGAGGGTGAACAATGGTAGACCACAAACACCAAGAGCGAACAGTATTTGGTTGTGACTTCGTAACGCAGAAGGAGATGTGAGATCTTAATTCCGGACAGTGTACTGCAACATCTCTCAGTTACCTGGCTGCAGCCGGCTCTGGCTCCGCTTCTTGCTCCCTCATCTCTTCATTCTGGGCACAGGCTTCCTTGCTTCTCTCGCTAACCTGACTTAATGCAAACAAATCATAACCAAGGCTTCCTACGTAAATCGGGGCTGGCTGGGCTGCAAGGCTGCGCTTCAAGAGACACCCTCCTAGCCTGCAGCTGCAAAGCCAAGAGGAGCAGAAAGCTGGGGTTCCTTTCAACTGGCTTCTGTTACTACTGACGCAGAACCCGCACCAACTCCTCACACTTTATACACTCCCCCCCCCTCCATTTCTTCTATTGTCTCCTAACAATGGTTCTACTCTCAGTTCCAATGAGCTGATAGTTCATCCTTTCAGTGAACCCAAGAAACCCCAGCTCAGACAGCACAAGAACCCAGCAGGGATCAGCCGGTGCCCAGAGCCTCTTCCCAACGCTAGCTTGCTCTCTCCCCCTTGCTCCGGAGAGATACGGTTTCTGGGGAGGGCCAAATGAAGTGTAGTCCGAGTGTAAGACCATCTTCCTTCCTCACTCCCCCAACTTGCGATATGTAGCCAGAAGAAAACCCGGGCCCTGGGTAAATAACTTTCCTATCCCATCTCATTCGAATTATTTCCAGATTTATCTGCTCTGTCTCAGTCAGTAATCGAGGAAGGGTTCCCCCTTTCCATCTCATTTATTGACCCACACTCCTCTCATAGTACTAAGAGATGTGAAACACACTGACTGTACCTTCTAATAACTGATCAAAAAAAAAAAAAAATGGACTGAAGGAGGCCGTGCAATTAACACCGGAGGATGAGAGGCTGGGCATTGCTAACACCAGTGTTAGCAATGGTTTGAGTCAAAGACAACGAAGGAACCTGAAAAATAATAAATTATTCTCTAGTTACTGGAAAGTAGTCGATGCTATAAAAAGTCTCAGTTGCATTATGTTTTTGATGAAACTTCATATTCTTTGAACTGATCCCATTTCTCCCTGTAAGCAATGGCAACCAACCTGATGGGTGTCTGTTTAATAAATGGATGGAAAATGGAACTAACCATAGGCCTCATTTAAGAATCACTTTGTAGCGCTTCCAGTTTGTTTTGCTTGGAGATGAGAGGGTGAGCCCAGGCTGGCCTCCACACCTGATCCCAAGCGATCTGCCTGCCATATGCCCTCACGGGAGAACACAGGCTCCATCCGCTATGCCAAGCTTTAATTATTTCGCTTTCTATAAAAATTATTATATCCTCTATTGAGATCTGTTTTTGTAACTTACATTGGTAGATGCCTACTTAAACAATACATGCACATCCATGTAATCTATTGAAACAGCAACAAAAAATGGGGATGGAATTTATTCATATTGCATACTAGCAAAGAGATGTTTCACCTTCACATGAATGACAGGACTTTCGACAGATTAATTTAAGGTATTACAATTGTGTAAAAACCAAATTAAGCTATTGAAAAGCAGCACTGGGGATGGTCCCTGCCTTTCAGCATCTGGCAGAAACTGGACCAAAGCAACGACTTGTCTACATATCTTTTGTTTTGTTTTCTCTTTGAATTGGACAAAATCTTCTATTATTTAAGAAGTGTACATGAACAATTAAGTAGTCAAAAATGAAAAAGATTTCCCCCTTTTTATTACAAAAATCTGAAAATATCTAAAATAAAACATACTGGAATATATGTTCAAATTGGATTGTCTCCTTAAAAAATATTTCAAAAATTACTTTTAGTTGTGAGTGTGGGTGTGTGCAGGTGAGTGCAGGTGCCCAAGGAGGGAGGTGTTCTCCTGGAGATCAAGTTAGGGGCAGCTGTGAACTGCCTGTCATCAGTGCTGGCAACTGCTGAGTCGTTTTTCTCCAGCTCCCACATTGGACTTTCAGGAAGAGTCAGTGAAAAGTCTCCAAGCAAAAGACTAAAGAGTGCCCTGGAGGTAAAAAGAGGAACTCTATGAGATTCTTAGGAAGTGCTTGTGAAGAATCCTCAGCATACAAACAACTGTGTTTCTAAACCATCACATTCTAAATTCAGTCACATTAATCAAGGAGGCAAAAACACGTATCTCAGGTTAACCAGTTATAATAACTAGCATTTCTAGAAAGAAAACCTTTTTTTATGTTCACCGTTAGTCTCCAGTGTGGTTCCTTCTCAAATGACCCAAAATGCACTTTAAGAAGCACTCACTACCTGCTACAGATGTCCAGGAAAGCTGAATTATGGAAGTCGGAAACATATGGTGGTTGCCTATTGCATGAGGAAGGTACATATGAAAGTTATAAATTTCTTTTTTAAGTCAGCATTGTAAACGCATTTTATAGGGTTCACAGTATGTATTACATCTGTAGATTTGGCTCTTGGAATATATGTTTTTGAAAATATTTGTGGTTTGAAATTCAAAGAGAAAGCTCTCTTCTTCATGATTCACTAGAAGCAAGGGAAGGAGAAGTCTAACAAATAAAAATAAGTGTATGGAAACACAAACGTTTTTGTTTTATTCCCCAACTGGTTATCCTGAAAAGGATTTCAGGTCATCTTGGCACAAGATCACTCACAACACAGGAAAAAGGTGCCTGGCAGATTAAGTTGTATTTCTTTAGTTCCTGTTCTGAAACAGATAAATGTATCTGAGCAAAACTAGCTCAGAACGGATGTAAAACAAAACAAAACAAAAACAAAAACACCATCAGATTAAGAATTCGGCCTTGCAAATGTCAAAACCCCACCAAATTCATTTTTTATTTTTTGGTGTGTGTGTTGGGGGGGGGGGACAGCATCTTGCCAAACCTTTTCCTATCAAAATGTGTTTTAATCTTTATTAGTTTATTTAAAATTTTTGAAATGTGTGTTGAGTGCAAGAACAATAAATTGTGCATTCAGTATTATCAGTGAACACTAATTACCATCCACTACTAGGGGATCTTCCAGCACAGTTTTGAAGCTGCTTTGCAGTGATTAGAGTGATTTTTTTTTTTTTTTTTTTTTTTGGTCTTCCGGAAGTCTCTGTGTTATCTTCAAATTAAAACTTAATTGTGTGGCTTTAAAAAAGAAAAAGTCATGGGTTTCTTATTCCCATTTATTTGAGGATATTTCCTAACCAAGTTATGTGAATGGCTTTGATTTAAAAGGATGAGTTTAAGTAAATATGTATTTGTTTAAATGCCTTAAAAGTGAAGCAGGTGCTTACAGGTGCTATTGCTATAGGTTAGCAACAAGAAAACACCATGCTTGTTTTGTTTTTTTGTTTGTTTGTTTATTTTGTTTTGTTTTGTTTTTCCATAGTAGGAGAGAAAAGTCCTGGTCTCCGTGTCCAGGCTGGAGCTCCAAAGTAATTTCCTTGGGGGTGGGCGTGGGTGGGGGATAATGCAAAATAATAACAGATGCTCCTTCCTGGGAGGACGTTTGAGTTGGTTGTATTTTGCATTCTCCTCTGTGATCAGTTATGGAGTAGCTGCCTGGATTCACTTTCTGTTCTATTCCAGTTCCTGCTTTGCGGAGGTTTTGGTCACCCCGTGATAGGCGGCGGTAAGAAACCGAGCGTTTAATATTCGGACTTGTAGATAGAAGGAGAAAGGAATCCCCGGGGAGTAGAAAAGGCTATCAGATCCCTTTCCCAAGACCCAGCGCAACTTGGGACAGGGAACTGCAAGAGAAATTTCTCTTGATCAAAATTGAAATCGCTTTCCCGAGATTCCACCCAGTCCGACCCTAGGCCAGTGCCTGTCTCTTTATTTCCATTTATAATTACAACTCTGGAAGGGGACCTCAGTTTCCACCTAGAGTAAGTTGTTCGGCTGTTTTCCGTTTGCTTGTTTTAAAACCATCATTTATTGCTTGGTATTGATACAAAACGGACGAAAAGATTTTTTTTTTAAGTCCAATTTCCTGGGGTATCCTAAAACTCTGGAGACCGATCTCGCTGGCAAAACATTTAGGAATTCACATTTCCGATGAGGTTCCACACCTGAAATTAAAATCCATGCAGGCTTTCTGAAGCTTGAGTTGCTTGGGTCACTATCTGCGTTTTCTTTCATTTTGGTTTCCGTTCTGGTCTTGGTGTCTCCCCCCACAAACCCCATGCTGAAGACAATCTGATTTACAGTTTGACTGAGAGCTGCATTTCTGTTTAGAAGGTGAGACGTCCAAGTCAGTTAGCCAAATTATTCCCCGACGGTTCCAATATTGCGCCAGAGTCCCAGAGTCAGTTACTTTTATATCTGACTGTATTTCAAATGTGCGGGGTGATAAATAAAACCCGCCCCAAACTTCATACTGTCTGAACCTGATGAGGAACAATGACAAAAATTAACCCAGCCGAAGCCTTGGGGTTCTCGCGAACCGCTGGATCGTAAATCACAGTCCGCCGCCCTGCGCCCACTGGCCCCTGTGCATCTGCAGCAGCCCCACTCTCCGGGCTCGGGAGCCGCGGCCCAAATGGAGGTCGGACTGGACGTAGAGTTCAAAGTCATTCGTGGAAGAGTCGTGATGCATGGGGGAGGAGGGGTGAGAAAAACGCCTGGCCACTCCTAATGGAGCCCTAACTAATTAGCCACCAACAGTTTTCCCAGGGTGTGTGTGTGTGTGGATCCGAAAAGGGCTAAAAAGGGAGCCGTGCAGAGGGAAGTGTTGGAGGAATGCAAGCCAAGACTCTCCGCGGATCCCTTTGCTGGCCCGGACCCTTGAAAGGGAGATTTATCTCTGCTTTGTCAGGAAGCCCTCTTAGGACAACCAAGGGAAGCCATCTAGGCAACTGAGCTCGGTGCGGTTTTTCCCTGTGCAGCACGTTTGCGCCTCTACTCCGTAGCGCACGCGCCTCATCCCCGGAGCCAGGCTTCCACGTAGCCGGCATCCCCTCTCCCAGAGCTGGCTGGCAACCTCGGCCTCCGGGCGTGTCTGACCAGCTGAGCCCGGAGGGCGGTCCGGATCTCGGGCCTCGGACCGCGCACCTGTTGGGAGAGCCGTACCCCGGAGCGAGCCGGAGCAGCAGGCGGCCAAGGTGGCCCGTGGAGGCCGCAAGGAAGCGCGCGTGTGGGTCGCTCAGCCAAGGAGGCCCTCTGGTGCCTGGCGCGCAGTAGGCGCAATGGATAAAGGCTTCTTCGTCTCTCGCGGCGTCTGCCACTAGTGCCCATCGGCGGGCTGACCACAAAGGTGGCCCCGGGTTACACTAGGGTGCGGATCGGCGCCCCTCCTCCCCCCCGCCCCCAGTCCTCCGGCTGGGGTGCGCGGACTTTTGGAGCGCGCAAGCCACATCCCTTCGCCTCGCTACTACCTTACCCTAAGAGGTGATGGAAACTCAATAGAGCCGCACGCGGGCGTACATGTGGTTGTGGATTCTCCTGAGGTCATCCTCAGTGACCGCCGGAAGGCCAGAGATGAAATGCAGTGCGGAAAAGGGGGCTGTTGTGCCTTTTGCACATTTTGAACTAAGAATTCCTAAATAAATAAATAAATAAATAAATAAATAAATAAATAAATAAATAAATAAATAAATAAAAGGTTCAGAATACTGAGTGCAAAACTGAACTCCTAAGGGAAGTGTTCCAGCGGTCGAGGGACACTGGCACCATTGGTGGAGGTTCGCGGCCGCCACCCCGGAGCCTGGGTCTCGCGCAGCGACTCGCGCTAGTTCCCGATCCGACCAGGGATCGAGGGCCTTACGGCTACACGAAGGCGCGCCTCCGCTCCGCCTGGCACAAATATTACACCCTAGTTTGGGGGCCTGTCCCAAAGCAAGGCATCCGGAACCTTCCCAGATTACAGGAGGGGACCGTGCCCTGACTTCCGTGTGCTTCCCCATTCGGGCAAGTGTTTGTGGCAAGACCCAACAGAGTCCCAGCTCTGCGTACAGCCTGAACAATAATCCTAGCCTGGATGGCGGGCTGGGAGGTGGTGGGACAAAATACTCCGGTCGGTCAGGGGAAAGGAATGGGTGGTGGAGAGTCCGTCAACCATCCCGCTACGTGCCTGCTTCCAGCCCTCCCTGGCCTAGGGCAGAGGGACGGATTGAAGATTCATCCTGCACGAGGGCCCGTACAGCCCCCTACCCCCAACACACACTTACTCCTATTGCAGCCGGCTGGTGGGCCTGGCCAGGAACCAGCTCCCGGCCCAGGGCGCCCTCTAGGGACAGTTGTTGGCGCAGTCAGAGAAGCAGAGTTGCCAGGCATTCCCTGCAGACCCAGCCTCTTCCTGTGTCCAGTAAAGGGCGGCTCGCGGACCCTGTGGGACACCGGGAAATCCAAGCCCCGCTGAAAGTGAAGCCAAAGTGGAGAGGGCTGTGCGTTGGAGAACCAGCCCAGGCAGAGAAGGCCGTGACCTCTGACTGTTGTGTCCCACTTCTACTGAGAGAAACCCGAAATCTCCCATTCGTTACAAAAATGTAAAGCTGTGTTGACACGGAAGCCTCCACAGGGGATGGAGGAAGAAGGTGGGAAATTAAAAAGGTAACTCGAGGGGAACCTGGGAAATGTAAACACGCGTTCGTTCCTTACCTTGGTGTGAAGGTTAACCTCAGGCAGGGTTAACTGAGCCAATCAAATGCCCAAGACCTCTCAGTCTCCGGAAGCTGGAGCCAACCAGCTAAGGGAAGACAATTCCCAGTGAAGTTCCCAGGACCCATCCAGTTCTCATTTCCCCACACAGCAAGCTGAAAAGAGCCTCTGGCCCGCCATCGTTCCCATTTGCAGCCCCCAATGACCTTTGTGACTTCTCTCATTAGTGTGGTTCCCTGCCGCAGCCCTTTTCTGCTTTTTCCATAGTCACATTCACAACTTTATTACTAGGTCAACGGTGACAAACTGCCTGGGTCTTGAACGATAACATGCTAAAATAAAAATGCAAAGTAACCTGTCTGCAGGGTGGTGACCTGCAATGGTGATGGACTCTCAGTTGCACAGTTATTTCTGATACTTTATATTTAAAAAATAAATAAAACATTTCGGGGCAGTTACGGTTGCATTAGTCTATGCTGTGGAAATAAGCTGGCGTTTAGAGGACTTTATTAGAAACAGCTGTGATGTGAACATTTCGAACCCAGAGTCTCCTACGCGCCGTATCTACTTTTCATTCTAACTTTCCCGTGTGCATCCACATAATGCATGCTCTCTGTGTGTAATACAAGACAGTTGTTTAATAAAGCGAACGATTGTCTGTGTCAGGGAGATTGGTCCTCTCTCCCTCTTTCAGCCCATGTGCAGCCCAGATCAAAGACCTGAACTACCTCTGTCTTTCTAAGGACGGCCAGATGGTGTCTTGATTTTTCTGCAGACTTTTTTTTTTTTTAAGCAATAGAATTCAAAGCACTAAAGAATCTGTATCGTGCAACAGATGAAAGCACATCCCAGGTAAATTATTATTTTTTTAATGCCATGCATGCTTTACTTTAGTCTGCTAAGGTTTGGGGATGCCTTGTGAGAACACTTACAACAAGCATGTAAATGCTGCGTAAAAACTTAAGGCTGCATAAAACTGAAATCAGAATCCAGAGTCAAGGTGAGAAGGAAACTAGAGCTCTGATGTGCACGTAGGGCAATAGACAGTTTATTAAAGGGGAGCTTTAAATTTGCCTCTGAGCTTCCTAGCAGCAAGGGTAAGAAGTAAAGCACGATCCTCATTATACAAGGAGAAATCAAATCATTCCTTTATAGTAAGGGAAATATTCCCTAAGTTGACAAGGATGATGAGGTCAAAAGCAGCAGCAGCAGCAGCAGCAGCAGCAGCAGGAGTGGTATGTCTTGGATGCTGCTCCATTAGGGAATCACCTGGCCCTGTCTCACCCAGCACTTCCTGGGTTGTGGTTTTACTTTGCTGCACATAAATCAAAGCAGCCATTCTATAGGAATGCAGTTTATCTAGACAAACTTAGGAATGGGTCTTGAATTCAGTGCTGGCTTCTTTTCTCAGGGTTCAGACAGAACTGCAAATGCAGAGTGCTTAAGTTCCTTCCCTCCCTCCCCTCCCTCCCCCCTCCCTCCCTCTCTCCTCCCTTTCCCTCCCCTCCTCCTTCCTAACACTCTGTACAACATGAAAGCATTTGGTTTCTAGAAAGGACATTCCAGAGACTGACACCTAAGAAATGTCTCTTCAACAGGGTCTTCCTTGTAGACCAGGATGGCCTCAAACTCAGGGGAATTCCCCTGTGCTGGGATTATAGGCCTGGACCATCACACCTAGCCTAAGAATCTTCAAAAGCCAGCTTGTCCCTGCACTTTTAATTGTCCTCCGTGTCCCTGGACTGTTACTTTCCAGTTTTATTTCTGGAAGCTGTGAAGTCTGAGGACATTTCTATGTCTGTGCCTTGGAGCAAATAAGAACGACAAATTCAGCCTCCGAGGCCTGTTAGTACAGAGGGTACAGGCCCACCTGGCCTCTGTGTGGCAGCCCGTGGGGTGGTCTGGATTGCCTTCAGGTAGCATGGGTTATTTTTTCCATGAATGAGTTCCACCGCAGGTGGATACATCTGAGTATTGGGGAAGGAGAGTGTGTAGCTTTGGTTCTGTGGGTCATTACAAAACATCAGTATTCTCCTAATGGTGGAAGACTTGGAACCCAGGGAAGAAGAAGGTCAAGTTTCCTTTCCCTTCTTCTCTCTCACCTTGAAATGAATGCTGAGTCAAGGAAGTGGGTTGAGTTTTATGAAGAGTTCTCTGTCTTGGATCCACCCACTAAGACTATGGGAGTTGGCTCACTGGAAAGTTTCTCTCTTCAAGTGTCTTTCCCTCCCTCCCTCTCTCCTTCCCTCCCTTCCATCTGTTCAGCACATACTGGAGGTCCATCCTTTTTCTGCTGAAACCTGAAGGATCAGAATGAGTTACATTCGTATCTGCCCAGAGCATTTCAGTCTATTTCCCAAGGTTAATTAAGCCTTAAGGTTAAAGAAATGTGCATCTTCCTTTGAGCTAGGTTGAAATCTTCCTGAAGTCAGAAGCCTCCTGATATGTATACATCCATCCTCTGAATATAGACAGCAGATATTTTGTTTCCACTTCAGGTAGCTCCAGGCAGAGGGGTATGATAGGATGGGCAAGCTGCCAGGGGCTTGAAATGAGCAAATGGAGGTCAAAGCTTGCTGGCTTTATCACTGGCTCCATGATCCCCAGAAGTAGTGGAACATCTTTCTATTAGGTAATGGCAGTGGTACCATGTAGCACCAACATTTTGTGATACTAAATTCACATCTCAACTGAGAGTACTCAGATTTTCTTCTGAATTAACTCCCATGCATGTTTTTACTTTGACACTTAAACTCTGCTATCTTCTCATGATGTCTTACAACCCCCCCTTTTTTTTTGAGACAGTTTCACATAGCTCAGGATCACCCAAACTCACCATTGCACTTAATGCTTTGTTATTTATTTGTTTATTCATTCATTGGACATGGTGCAGCATGTGTATGGAACCCAAGGCCTTGTGAATGCTAGGCAAATGGTCTACCACCAAACTACACCATCACCAATAAGTACTTTTAGTATAATATTGTTATTAATTTTTGAGAATATAATGCATGCATGCAATGTATTTTGATCATATTCCCCCCTCAATCCTCTGCTGACTCCTCCAAGATCAAACCTCCAATTCTTCACCACTCCCAATTTCTTGTTCTCTTTTTTTCTTTTTAATCATCCTTCAAGTCTAATTTGTGCTGCCCATACATGCTTGGATGTGGGATCATTCCCTCAAGCATGGTCCTACCAGGGGCCACGCCCTTAAAGTAAACTGACCTTTCCTCTTCTATGTACGTATCATCTTTGATAAATATTTTTAGTGAAATAAAATGTTGTCTTTTAAAACAATGCCAACTGCTTTGATATAAGAAGGCTAGCAATGTGCCACTGTCTGGCAAGGCTGCCGTCTTGGTAGACAGCAGAGATGCCAGTCCCTCTTGGTTAAATCTTCCTGTCAAGTGTTCATCCAGGACACAGGTACAACGGGAAGGGAGCAGGCTTGATTTGATGGTGGCAGAGAGCAGAGGCACCATGGGGAAGAGTTTCTAGACCTGGGGGTAGGTAACAGGTCTTGAGCTGTGCCTTTCTGACCTGGGGTGTGCTGTGCAGGCAGCGGTGAGTCTACCAGGTCCTGGAGAGGGGCATTAAAAAAATTCCTGCTTGCTCTTGCGACATCCCCTCCCACCCCCCCCCCCCCACCCACCTAGCCCCAGCTCCACCAGGGAAAGGGAGGTGAATAGGAAGAGCACTTTGGCACTGTGTGTCCTGGGATTCCTCTAACAGATTACAGAAAAAGACTATAGCCGGAACCAGAGAACACTCTCTAGAGGAATACCAGAGAGAGAAGAACACAGTGAATTTCACAAAAATTCATTTCCAGCCTTCTGCTAGTGCTGAAATTGGGCCCCAGCCTCAGTGCCTAGCACTCACCTGAAAGGAGCCTTTCTTGCAATGGCCAGCCCAGATCCTCAGCCTAAGCTAGCTGGATCTGCTGGATCCATCTTCTTCCAAGGAAGATTGACACTTCTAAAGTATCTGCTACCAAGTTACTTTTGCTACTGAGACTTTATTAGAAAAACTACCCATCTTAGGATCTAGTACAAGGTTGGGTCTTGCATGTTGGATGAAGGCACGACTCGCCAAGTTCAGCTTTCTTGCCTTTTCCTCATGCTATGGATCTCCTATTTTCTCACAGCAATGAAAGTTCCTTTCAGTGAGTGTGGTGGTTTGACCAAGAAGCAAGTGTTTGAACGCTTGTCCCCAGTTGGTGGTGCTATTGAGGACGTTGCAGAACCTTCAGGAAGTGCAGCCTTACTGGAAGAAGTGTGCTTCTAGAGATGGGCTTTGAGAGTTTATGGCTTTGCCACATTTCCTGTTGGCCACTCTCAAGTGAAGATGACAAAAGAGATTACCAGCTTCCAGTCTGGGAAACCTACTGCCATGCCTTCTCCTCTGTTACAGACTCTCCTGGACCTATAAGCCAAAATAAATTCTTTCTTAAGTTGTTTTTGGTAATGGTATTGCATTATAACAGAAAATAACCAGCACATGAGTTAAGGCACTGCGTCTCTCCTTACTGAAGTCCTCTCAGTCACTAGCTGGATGCTTTCTTTGTATTTCCTGTAGCTTTAGGAAGTCCAGATGAATTCATGTATAAAGACTGGTCTCTGTTCTTGCTTAGGTCCCTGAGGTTTCCTGAGCTCACCAGGACGCATATTTATCTCTATTTTTATGGTACACTTGCCATATAAGTTCTAGTTTTGCTGATTTGAGAAAAGTCAGCATCCCAAAAGTTATTCCTAAGTCCTGAAACTAAATGCAAAGGTATATCTAACAGTTTTTGGTGTATCCAATATAAAGTGCATCCAAACAGCAGCAGAGTAACCCTATACCATCAGGTCAAGTGGCTTTGGGGATTCCTTGACTTGAGGTTCTAGAGGTTAACTTTCTGTACCAATGCCATCTAGAACTTTACCTCTGCGAAAAGGGAAGCACATGTGGGGAAAACACATGGCCTCTTCCTGTGTTTCCTGTTCAATTTCTTTTGATGAGAAGTCAACTCCAAAACCCATGTGCCTGCAGAGGAACCAGGAGAAATGTATATGTTTCCTTCTCCCCAGGAAAATAAAAATAAAAGAATTTGATGACTGTTTTGCTTTCTCCTTGTCATAAGTGTGAAAGGGAAACTCCAACGCCATGATGCCCACAGGACAGAGAAAGTTGAATCTCCTGTTCAACTGGGAATGAAAACTGGAGTAATTGTAAGCTGTGTTCGGGTTTGCTCTTATGGGACGATTTCAAGGACAACATTCTCTTAGAGGTCAGGGCAAATTACACTCCATGGAATTGAAACAAGCTGCCTGGAAGAAGATGAGGATGTGAGGCACCAAACAATACCCACTGTTTCTGGAAGCAACCTTATCAGTGTTCAAAGCCCCAAAGCTTTCTATTACAGACTCCCATAGACCTTTTACTTTGACTGTGTTACCAGTGACGTAGAATTTGGGAAGGTTCAGCCAATATGCTTTAGTGATATTTCCAAATCCAGAACCTAATCAGCCCTGGCCTGTCACTCTCCGACTTAATACATGTCATCCACACTTTCCTTCCCTCCTCCACCTTGGTCAACATTTTATCTGTATCTTTAATGATTTAACAGATGTCAAACCTTGTCTTGGCTTGACAAGAACTGACATTGCTTGAATGTCTCTGCCTAGGTCTGGTTCATTTATGAGGCAGGGAAACAGACCACTGATGTCATTTTCATGTGCGTTAGTGGAAGTTTCAGGGTCCCCACTCACTGAAGGAAGAAGTTTTACACGTGTAAAGTGGTTGCAGTCTTCTTGTGAAGGTTTTCCCAACACAGTCTTGAGTTTTACCTTTTGGCTGAAGAGTGCATTGTAATATTGTCCAGCATATGTTCAACAGAGTACAGTCAAAATTTCCAGACGATAAGTACAGCAGAAAACACGAGAATGTCACCCACTTCTAGTGCAGACAATGGGCCCTGCAAGCTGCCTGTGATGAGGCAAAGAGGTTAGAAGAAGCACTATGTTGCCTCTTCTTAGAACAATTGCATTTATCATTTGAATAGTCTGACATTGTTCTCATTCTTGAACTTGTGTGTGGGTCTAAGAAGTTCAGCCAGCACCTCCAAACTTTGTGATTGCTGTGACTAGCTCATGCTCACTGGCTGTATTCAAAGCACTTGAAGGAAGCCCCTAGCCAAAGGAAGAATGAAATGGGGGTCTGGTGAGTGCCAGAAGACACATGCTGTATGGAGCATGAAGAAGACCTGGACTCTGCCTTTAAGACTTTAGAGTCAAATGAGCTGCATGGAAAAATTTTTAAAAGGCCATTTAACTATATGAGTAGAGGAGAGAAGTCATGGCTAGAAGCAAACTCATTACCTAAAGGAAATGTTGGTGAAACTATTTGGCTAAGTATTCTTTTAGGCAAAAATGTCAAAAAGGAACCATGCAGGAGTCAGGGCCAAGTGAAGGAGTCCAAGTTGAGCTGTGGTTTCTGGAGCCCATTCTTTTGCTCACTGCTTTTATTCTATGACTTACAGGAAGTTTTTTACATTTTATTAGCCTCAATTTCTTTAATCGAGAAAAGGGGGGAGAGAATAAAGTGGGCCCTGAAAATGCATTAACCGATGGTGAGCGCAGAAAGAAATTGTACACTTGAAAATGCCTTGAGATGGTAAAGTGCTCAGTAAAGGTCAAGGCAGACAGGCTTTGCTCCTGTGCTGAGCTCTCTTTGACTCCCCTACCCCCACCCCTTTCTTTACCACATTCTTATCCTCTCACAAGCTGCGGTGGTCCTTCTCTGCAACACAAGGGAAGACGTCAAGTAGAAACAATACATTGGGTGGAGCCCGTGGACCTGTGGTCTTTGTGGTATGCTATTTGGCACCATAAGTACAGGTAAAAACAGTCATTTCATTGGAGACCAGTTTTCTTCTCCAAACTTCACCATAAGCATTTCCTTTGTGACCAGAAACATGATTCAATGACAGGAAAGGTGGCACTTGGTGGTGGCTCTGCATCTCTCTGAAAAATGATTTGCCAAAGCACTAATTGCAGGACGTCTGTGGGTACATGCTGGTTGTTTAGAAGGTGGGGAAGTTTTTTAAGAGCCTCCCCACCTGCAGGGTAGAGCCAAGGTGGAGAACATTCTACAAATGTGCAGTGCCATGAAGGTGCAAGCGAGGAAAAGCCCCTCCACTCACATCCTAAATGGAGAGCCCTAGAAAAGAGCTGGAGCATCTGCAATGGGAATGACATGGGAAACTTACAGTCAGCTGACTGAGTGGGATCCCATCCAATCATCCCTCAGGCCTGACATGGCCAACCATCAAAACTAAGTTTGGAAAAAAGCAGTTCAGTGAATTGATTATTCAACAGCTCTGTCAAATATAAGGTGATTTTTTGTTTGTTTGTTTGTCTGTTGTGAGTTCTGGAATTATAGTCATAAACTACCACACTCAGCATGCACACTTATCTATCTATTCTATCTATCCTCTCTCACTCTGAAGTCGAGCTTGTCTGGAACCCTATAACTTATTATATATTTGAAACAATCTCAAACTGACCTCCAACTTTCTGTGCATTCAAGGCTGTGCATTCTTGAACTGCTGATTGTCCTGCCTCTACCTAACAAGTTCTGCTTGCACTACCACCCTGGTGATTATTGATTTAAATGAAAATAGAAATTAATCCAAATTAACACACACACACACACACACACACACACACACACACACACACACACCTGTGTTTTAGGCAAGAGGGGATACTTCCCTGGTGGCCTTCAGGCAATGCATATTTCCAAAGCTCATGATTATATAGTGCAAGATCCAGAATGGGATTGAGGCTAAGAGCTACAGGTGGAGGCAATTGTTGAAAGAAAGTGCCCCATGGAACTTTGGAACCCATTCTAAAATCCACCACCAGTCCAGAACTAGTGAAATTCCAGATGTCCCCACAGTGGGCTTAGCTGTGATAAAGAATGGCCCTGGAGCCACCAAGGGGTCAGAGTTGTGGGTTGAAGTTGTCAGCACTACCATCTGAGAGGTGTGAGGAAGCCAGACAGCTGAGGCTGAACCAGAAGTCAGGAACTTCAAGTTCTGGCATTAGCTCTTTCCTTAACTTGATGTAGTCACAATTGCCTTAAACTCTCTGTGAAAAAAATGGAGAGATGACTCAATGGTTAAGGGCCCTTGCTGCTCTTGCAGAGGAACTCAGTTTGCTTCCTAGCACCCATGTAGGGTGCCTCACAACCTCCTATAATTCCAGTTTTAGGAGATCTGATGCTCTCTTCTAGTCACAATGGACACTTGCACATACATGTGCATACCTAACAGACAGACAGACAGACAGACACACACACACCCCAATAAACATAACTTTAAAAAAAACCTTAGGGGTTGGGGATTTAGCTCAGTGGTAGAGCACTTGCCTTGCAAGCACAAGGCCTGGGGTTCGATCCTCAGCTCCAAAAAAACCTTAAAACTTTCATTTCTTTTTGGTCGATATATGTGTATATGTGTATGTGTCTTCACTTTGTGTGTGCACCATATGACTTACCACAAAAATGAAATCACACCAGAGCTGCTCTGTACTCTGTCCAGTGAGGTCAGTGCACAGGGGAAGGGCTGTGTTTCCACTAAGATGTAAAACTACTGTAAATTTTAAATGTTCATTCTCAGTTTCTGTCTTCTTTCTTTACAGCTCCAAGTTTGTGTGACAAATAAAAAGATCTCATTTTTGTAGGGTGTGGTGGTCAATGCCAATACTCAGAAGGCAAAGGCAGGCAGATCTCTTGTGAGTTCGAGGCTAGCCTGATCTACATAGTGAGTTCCAGGACAGCCAGGGCTATGTAAACAGACCCTGTCTCAAAAAATAAAATAAAATAAAAAGGTTTCATTAAAAAAAAAACCAATGTTTTCATTTATTTTTAAAAATTTTATTTGAGGATTAACATACAAAGTGATATGTTTTATAATGATAGCTTCATTCAAGTATATCATGTACTCTGACCATATTCACCCTTATATTCCTCTTTTCCCTCATTATTTTCAAAACAATTTTATATAGGTATTAATTTCTTTACCAATTGCAGATGTCATAAGTATCAATTTGAATTCCTGATGTTTTAATTAAAATAGTTAAGAAAACATGGTATTTCTTTCATCCAAAAAGAGTTTGCAAATGTGATCTAATGTTTTTTAAGTAAACAAGCATTCTCCCCCTCCCCCGCTCCAAAGTCAGACATGGGACAGCTCTACATGGAGGAGCACTGAAGAAGTCCCTCAGACAGACAGCTCAGGACAGCAAAGCAGAAAAAGCACGGAGTCCAGCAAGGCTGTTATATTTAAAGCTGTATTCAGAACTTTTTTTTTTAAAGGTTTATTTATTTATTGTGTGTACAGCATGTTTTGCCTGCAGGCCAGAAGAGGGCGCCAGATCTCATTACAGATGGTTGTGAGCCACCATGTGGTTGCTGGGAATTGAACTCAGGACCTCTGGAAGAGCAGTTGGTGCTCTTAACCTCTGAGCCATCTCTCCAGCCCACATTTATGACTTAAAGCATGTGTAAGTGTTGGTTCTCTGTGAGCAGCTGAGAACCACTCAAGGGTCCCCGTGGTTTATCTGATGGATTTTAAGCAGGGTAAATGAGACAAGATCTCAAATGTGAGGGAAATAAATCAGAGAACACTGTGGAAGATGTATCTGATAAGAAAAAAAATGGAGGAATGAGTAGAGTGTATCTGTTTAGTATAGTTATAGTACGTTCAGCAGCCTGTCACTGGATCCACAAGAACAGGGTCTACTGCATTATTGTCCACAAGGAATGCGTGACACACATTGACACACATTTAACAAAGCCTGAAGGCTTGAGAACTGGTCCCATACCCAAGTAAAAGGCATGAAGGAAAAGGAAAGAGCCAGACAATTTTAATGTGGATGATGATGCGTTACCTGACACCCAACACAACTTAGGGAAGAAGGGTGAGTTTTGTAAGTCAAGATCAGATAATGCCCGTGTACATGAAACCCTCTAAAGCCGTGCCATTTGGAAACATTTTAGGGATTCTGTTTTGTTAGACGTGCTGCTTGTTGTTTTTTGTTCGTTTGTTGTTTATTTGTTTTTTGTCAACTTTTCACAAGTTCCAGTCAAGAAAGCATTTCACTTGAGAAAGTATCTCCATCAGATTGGTCTGTAGAGAACTCAGTGAGGCATTTTCTTGATTAATGATTGATATGGAAGGTGCAGCCCATTGTGGGCAGCCCTGCTCCTGGGCAGGTAGTCTTGGGTTGTATAAGAAAGCAGGTTGAGAAAACTATGAGGAGCAAGCTTGTAAGCAGCACTCCTCATGGACTCTGTTTTAGTTCCTGCCTACAGGATCCTGCTTTGAGTTCCTGCTTTGACTCTCCTTGGCCTTAGCTTAGGCTCATTTCTTGCTAGCTCTTATAACTTAGGCAAACTGTAGATGCTGCCCTCTGGTCACTTTAAAATAAATATTTTTATTATTATTATTATTATTATTATTATTATGTGTTTTAATTTTATACATCAGCCATGGGTTCCCCTGTCCTCCCCTCTCCTGCACCCATCCCCAACTTCTGCCCAGCCCCTCCCCTCCATTCCCATGTCCTCCAGGACTAAGACACCACTGGGGACTCATTTAAACCTGGTGGATTCAGTACAAGCAGGTCCAGTCCCCTCCTTCCAGGCTGAGCATGTGTCCCTGTGTAAGTCCAAGGTTCCAAACAGCCAGCTCATGCACCAAGGACAGGTCCCGGTCCCACAGCCTGGGAGTCTCCCAAACAGATCAAGCTATTTAATTGTCTCACTTATCCAGAGGGCCTGATCCAGCTGGGGGCTCCACAGCCTTTGGTTCATAATTCATGTGCTTCCATTCGTTTGGCTATTTGTCCCTGTGCTTTTTGCAATCTTGGATTCAACAATTCACGCTCTTGCAGTCCCTCTTTCTTCTCAACAGTTAGGTACCTGGAGCTCCACCTGGGGCCTGGCCGAGGATCTTTGCATCCACTTCCATCAGTTATTGGATGAGAGTTCCAAGACGACTGCTAGGGTGTTTAGTCATCTGATCACCAGACTAGGTCAGATCAGGTCCTCCCTCGACCACTGCCAGCAGTCTACAGAGGATATATCATTGTGGATTTCTGGGGACCTCTCGAGCACTCTGCCTATTCCTGTTCTCATGTGGTCTTCATTTATCATGGTCTGTTATTCCTCATTCTCCCTTTCTGTTCTTGATCCAGCTGGGATCTCCTGATCCCCTAAGCTTTCTTTCCCTCAAATCTTGCCCTTCATTACTCCCACTGTCATCTAGGTTGTTCATGTAGATCTCATCCATTTCTCTGTCATTGGGTGATCCCTGGGTCTTTCCTAGGGTCCTGTTTTCTAGGTAGCCTCCCTGGAGTTGTGTAGCAGTCTAGTCATCTTTGTTTTACATCTAGTATCCTCCTATGAGTGAGTACATACCGTGTTTGTCCTTCTGAGTCTGGATTACCTCACTCAGGATGATTTTTTTTCTAGATCCATCCATTTGCCTGCAAACCTCATGATGTCATTGTTTTTCTCTGCTGAGTAGTACTCCATTGTGTATATGTACCATATTTTCTTTATCCATTCTTCAGTTGAAGGGCATCTAGGTTGTTTCCAGGTTCTGGCTATTACAAATAATGCTGATATGAACATAGCTGAGCAAATGCCCTTGTGGTATGATTGAGCATTCCTTGGGTATATGCCCAAGAGTGCTACAGCTGGGTCTTGGGGGAGATGGATTCCCAATTTTCTAAGGAAGCACCATATTGATTTCCAAAGTAGCTGTACAAGCTTGCATTCCTACCAGCAGTGGAGGAGAGTTCCCCTTGCTCCACATCCTCTTCAGCATAAGCTGTCTTCTGTGCTTTTGATCTTAGCCATTCTGACAGGTGTAAGGTGATATCTCAGAGTCATTTTGATTTGCATTTCCTAGATACTTAGGCATGTTGAGCAATTCCTTAAATGTCTTTCAGCCATTTGAACTTCCTCTATGGAGAATTCTCTGTTTAGTTCTATAGCCCATTTTTTAATTGGACTGTTGGGCATTCTGATGTCTAATTTCTTGAGTTCTTTATATATTCTGGATATCAGCCCTCTGTCCGATGTGGGGTTGGTGAAGACCTTTTCCCATTCTGTAGGCTGTCACTTTGTCTTGTTGACCATGTCCTTTGCTCTACAAAAGCTTCTCAGTTTCAATAGGTCCCATTGATTGATTGTTTCTCTCAGTGTCTGTGCTACTGGTGTTATATTTAGAAAGTGATCTCCTGAGCCAATGCATTCAAGAGTACTTCCTACTTTCTCTTCTGTCAGGTTCAGAGTAGCTGGATTTATGTTGAGGTCTTTGATCCACTTGGACTTAAGTTTTGTGCATGGTGACAGATATGGATCTATTTGCAGCCTTCTACACATTGACATCCAGTTATGCCAGCACCATTTGTTGAAGATGCTTTCTTTTTTCCATTGTACATTTTTGGCTTCTTTGTCAAAAATAGACCTATCTCCCTCATGAACGTTGATGCAAAAATACTCAATAAAATTCTGGCAAACAGACTCCAAGAACACATCAAAACAATCATCCACCATGATCAAGTAGGCTTCATCCCAGGGATGCAAGGATGGTTCAACATAGGAAAGTCCGTCAATGTAATACACCATGTAAACAAACTCAACAAAAAAACCACATGATCATCTCACTAGATGCAGAAAAGGCATTTGACAAAATCCAACACCCCTTCATGATAAAGGTCTTGGAGCGATCAGAAATACAGGGAACATACCTAAACATAATAAAGGCAATCTACAGCAAGCCAACAGCCAACATCAAATTAAATGGAGAGAAACTCAAAGCAATACCACTAAAATCAGGAACAAGGCAAGGCTGTCCCCTCTCCCAACCCATACTTATTCAATATAGTACTTGAAGTTCTAGCCAGAGCTATAAGATAACACAAAGAGATTAAGGGATACAAAATGGAAAGGAAGAAGTCAAGCTCTCCCTATTTGCAGATGACATGATAGTATACATGAGTGACCCCAAAAATTCAACCAAGGAACTGATACAACTAATAAAAAATTCAGCAACATAGCAGGATACAAGATCAACTCAAAAAAATCATTAGCCCTCCTATATACAATAGACAAACAGGCTGAGAAGGAAATCAGAGATACATCACCCTTCACAATAGCCGCAAATGATATAAAATACCTTGGGGTTACTCTAACTAAGCATGTGAAGGACCTATATGACAAGAACTTTAAGTCCCTGAAAAAAGAAATTGAAGAAGATGTCAGAAAATGGAAAGATCTCCCATGCTCATGGATAGGCAGGATTAACATAGTAAAAATGGCAATCTAACCAAAAGCAATCTACAGATTCAACACAATTCCCATCAAATTACCAACACAATTCTTCACAGATCTGGAAAGAATAATACTCAACTTCATATGGAAAAACAAAAAACCCAGGATAGCCAAAAGAATCCTGTACAATAAAACAACCTCTGGAGGCATCACAATCCCCGACCTCAAGCTCTACTATAGAGCTACCATAATAAAAACAGCTTGGTACTGGCATAAAAACCAACATGTGGACCAATGGAATTGAATTGAATACCCTGACATTAACCTGCACACCTATGAACATATAATTTTAATTAATCTTTTAACGTGTATTTCATTAGTGTGATGAGTGAATATAAATCATCACAGTATGTCTGAGGAAACACTATGAAAAGCTGTTCATAATAAAAAGTGTGAAGACTTTATCAGGGAGCCAAAACAGTACTGTCAATATTCCCAATTAAACATAAAGACTCTATGAAGACTCAGTTTATTTAAATAATTGAACTTCACAAGAGAGGTAAGAATGGCAGAATTTTGAGTAATTAAACATAAATGATTGTACAAATGCTCCAAACAACCAGTACTCCCTTGCTAAAATATGGTGTTTGGTAGATTAGTTGGGGGCTGGGAGTAAAGCCCAGTGGTAGACTGTGTGATTGGCATGCATGAAACTCTGGGTTTAATCCCTAGCACCAAAAATAGATAAATGAATTTCTGACATGATATTTTTATCTCATAATGGATTTATCAGGATACAACCTGAGAAACATCTATACATCAAATAAGTACTTCAGAAAAGAACAGAAACATAGTTCAGCCTTGTTGGGCACCTTCTGTGCTCTAGACCACCCAAGGGTGCTCTCCATGTATTAACTCAATGAATTGAGCTAGTCTTGGAGGTAGGTAACTTCTGTGTCTCACAAACAAGGCAACTATGACTTGTCAAAGCCCACAGAGACATGTGTGGTAGAGCTGGGATTCCGATTTAATCAACTCGTGGGTTCTAAGGCTCTTGTGTGCTATGTAGGCTCCAATCTAGTGATTAATACAAGGCGAGTCCAGATGATGCCGAACAGTTAATGGCAACATAATTAAGGAAATAAATACTGACAATAAAAGCTTATTCCATATAAAACATGTATTTTATATGTTTGATTTTAATTGACATTTAATGTGGAAGAGGAACGATTAGTTCTTGCTCCTCCTGCCCTCTCCTCTCCACCACCACTCACACACTTTCCATCTTCCCTTCCAAGAAAACAGCTGAATTACAATGTAGATAGATCTGCCTCTAGTGTTTACATTATTACAACCACTTAAGTGTTACCACCAGTTGGATTATCTGTTGAGGGCAACCCTTTAGCATGCTAAACACCAACATTTCTAGCATGGTCATGTCCCTAGAGCCTTCCCATCTTTGCTAATTGTACTTTAGCCCCAGATCCTGCCCTGGGATCTGAGGGACACATGCAACTTTCCTTTTTCTCATTCATTCTCAATCTCTAGACATCTGGACTCAGTTTCCCCATTTCTGACACTCCTTTGTTTTACTGGAGTTCTTTTCCACAGCTAAAGTGCACATGCAAAGCAACACTTTTCAAAACATTCACACTTGAAAGTATATCTTTTATTCTTATATTGATTGAAAAGTTGACTGCTATAGAATTTCCTCCAAATTTGTTCTGGCCTTTTAAAGCCATTCTATCCATATATCTGCTTTCCTCCACTTTCATTGTCTTACTGGGTAAGTTTGGCTCTCTAGTCAGATGTAAAGCCCTTTCAA
This sequence comes from Onychomys torridus, assembly GCF_903995425.1. Lineage (NCBI taxonomy): Eukaryota > Metazoa > Chordata > Mammalia > Rodentia > Cricetidae > Onychomys > Onychomys torridus. The sequence continues at coordinate 80,920,371 of NC_050449.1, forward strand.
TTTCGTTGTCCTAGGTGTTCTGAAATGTCCAGATGATGGGGATGGTGGACATCTGTTTGTTGTTTATTAAGGTAATCATGAAATAGGCTCTTTCAATTTATGAATTCAAGTCCTTTACATATAAAAATTTCTCAAATTTTTCTGTGCCATTAACTTTCTATCAGTTTTTGAAAACTCCTTTTGTCTTATTGTTAGACCTGAATTTACCTCTTAATGTTTTGTTTTAATTCTTATATTTACGTTAGCAGATTTCCATGTTCTCTTTTGTATGTTTCCTGGAGTGTCCGTCATTATTTCCCTCTCTTCCATTTAACTTGCATTTCCCCTATGATTTTCATTATCAAGGTTTCTTTATTTCTTTTTTCTGAATGTTCCTTAAAACTGCTTATCTTCTGCTCTGCCAATTCACTCTCTCGCTCTTATCTCATTGCAAAGTAACATTTCATATGCCAAAATTATATCTGGTAGCATTGTAGAAGATGCTGATAAAAGCACAGCTATAAGGTATATGATTGAAATATAGTTTCCAGTGAAATATTTAATGCTATAATCAGCAATGCCCTTTAATATATCCTGTCTTCCCTGAAACTATTATTAGAATTTTAAACCTTTTTTTCTTTCTACGTTGTGGTTGGTTGTTTGGGGCTCTTTTGGCTCTTTGGGGGCCTGCCACCCAGCTCCTAAATAATCACAAAGAGGCTTATTATTCCTTATGAATGCCCAGTCTTAGCTTGACTTGTTTCTTGCCAATTTTTCTTAACTTTAAATTATCTCATCTACCTTTTGTCTCTGAGCTTTTACCTTTTTCTATTTCTGTATATCTTTCATTCTTTCTCACTTCATCGCTGGCTTTGTAGCTAGGTGGCTGGCCCCTGCATCCTCCTCCTCATTCTCTCACTCTTTGGTCTGTCTTCTCCTTCTTCTTTTCCTCCCAGATTTCTCTTTCTATTTATTCTCTCTTTCTCCAGCCCCACCTATCCTGCATTGCTTTCGGCCGTTCAGCTCTTTATTAGGTGTTTTAGACAGGCAAAGTAACACAGATTCACAGAATTAAACAAATGCAACAAAAAAGAATGTAACACATCTTTGCATCATTAAACAAATGTTCCACAACATGAACAAATGTAACACATCTTAAAATAGTATTCTACAACACTGCATTATTTCTTCTAAGATGGCCATTTTATCTACTTACTTTGTTCTACATTTTTCATACTAGAGGGCTTTCTTGAGTGCTTGGCCATAGCTAATGACTCCAGCACCCCGACATTATCCAATGAGATCCAAAGAAGCTATGGCTTCCCCTGTGGTTGTATGGAAGAGCCAGGTAATATACATCTAGGAGTGCTGGGGAGTTAACTCTTAGGGTTTATCTTTCACTATGCAAAATAGGAAATAGGATGATACATGCCTCACTTTCTTTCCCATGCCCCTCCCAACAAGAGTCTGTTCCAAGATGCAATGAGTCCCTGGTTCTTCTGCACATATATTACATGACTAATTTTACAGACTGTTTTCTTGAGTGTTGAGTTGTCAGTGCATTCTACTTTGTTTGTCTCTGCCTCAGTTTCCTGTTTCTACAGTCTCGTTTGGATTACATGGCAACAGATTATGTTTGCCTCAGGGTATGTTTTCTTAAGCTAAGATGCTGTGGGATATTTTTCTGTATGCTGTGACTATGTGTTGCTCTGATTGGGTGATAAATAAAGCTGCATTGGCCTATGGCAAGGCAGCTTAGATGCAGGTGGGAAGTTTAAGGAGAGAGACAGGAAAGAGAAAGGCAGAGTGGAGAGACACCAACCTGTTGCCCAAGGAGCAACATGCCAGCAGACCAGTAGTAAAGCCTTGGAACATGTGGCAAAGCATAGATTAATAGAAATGGTTTAATTTAAGATATAAGAGTTAGCTAGCAAGAGGCCTGCCATAGGCCATACAGTTCATAAATAATATTAATCCTCTGAATGATTATTTTATAAGTGGCTGTGGGCCCGCAGGCCTGGGTGGGACCAGAGAAACTGCCGTCTACACGTCTCATATGTTGGTATTTAAGTGTGGCATTCAATGTTCATAGGAATTAGCTGGAGAACTCTATAAAGCACAGATTCTGATTCAGATCTCTTAGGCTTGTATAGTAAGCTTTTTCTTGGGCTACCAACCAGCTCCCAAATCATAACATGAAGATTTATTATTAGTTTTGAATGCTTGGCCTTAGCTTAGGCTCATTTCTTGCTAGCTCTTATAACTTAGGCAAAACATACATGAAGAAAAGCAGGTTAAGTTTACTTACCTTTCTTTTTACATATCTTACTTCTCTGCTGTCTTCACATCTGGCTTCTGTCCCCAGGTAGATCACTATTTTTCTCCCTCATTCTCTTCTTCTTCCTAGATCTCCTCCTCCTTATTCTCTCTGCCCACCAGACCCACCTGTCCCTCCCCTGCCTAGCTATTGACTGTTCAGCTTTTTATTAGATCAATCAGGTGCCTTGGGCAGGCAAGGTTAAACAAAATCAACACATCTTTACATAATTAAACAAATGCAGCATAAAAAACAAAAGTAACACACCTTCGTGTAGTTAAAGTAATATTCCACAGCATAAACAAATTTAACACATCTTGGCCTAGTTAAAATAATATTGCACAATAGGCTTGGATGCAAGGCTAGTTCCAACAAGCTTCCATGTTTTGCCAATATCACTAACTCATCAATTGCATCTTGTTACAAAGCTGTAGAAAACACAAGACAAGGCAATTGGTGTAGGCACCTTCTGTTAATAATCTCTGGTGTGTTATGGCATCTCAGTTATGAAAATTTCCACCATGGGTAATTTCCCTAGGTACAAATGAGTATAACATTAGAAGACTGGGCTTTCAGTACATGAACATTATGGTTGCAATGCTAATTATAAGAACTGTAGTTAAGAATTTCTGCTTTTGACATCATCAGAAGCCTCACAAAAATATTATAGATTCACACAGCTCTGATTCATGGCCCCTTAAAGGAAACTTACATTTCCTGGAACTTCAGGAATGACTGGGCCAAATTTCAGATGTTTAATCTGATCATGATAGGACAACTCTAAAACAGAAAGGCAAGTATGAAGGCTTAATAACTCTGTCTAAACAAGAATTCTGGGGGCTAGAGAGATGGCTCAGTGGTTAAGAACACCAGCTGCTCTTCCAGAGGTCTGGGGTTCAATTCCCAACACCCACATGGCAGCTCATAACTGTCTGTGATCTGGCACCCTTGCACAGACATACATGCAGGCAAAAATTTTAATGAACATAAAAATAAATAAATTTAAAAAATAAACCCTTTTGGGGGGAAAAATAATTCTGGTAATAATGTAGCTAGGAACCTAACAACTGGGTATATCTGGTAACATCGCAGAAGACACTGATAAAAGCTAAGCTGATATATAGCATATATACCTGAGCTTGTGGAGTTCATGGACTTTAGACTGACAGCTAGAAAGCCTGAATGGGACTGACCTAAGCCCTCTGCATCTGGGTGACTGTTGTGTAGCTTGGTCTATTTGTGGGGCCCCTAGCAATGGGGCCAGCATCTGTCCCTGGCACATGAGCTGGCTTTTTGGAACCTACTGTCTGTGGTGGGAGGCCTTGTTCAGTCTTGCTGCAGTGGAGAGTAGCTTGGTCCTGCCTAACTAGTTATGTTATGCGTTGTTGACTCCCATGGGAGGCTTTACCCTTTCTGAGGAGTGGATGGGGTGTAGAAAGAGGTGTGGGGAGAATGGGAGAAGAGGAGGGAGGGGAAACTGTGGTTATATGTAAAATAGACAACAACAAAAAAGGATATATGAGCACATGAGTGAATGCACCAGGGAACAATTAATCCTCACTTTCTTAGAATCCCCTGATCATCAGAAACAAGTTCTTATCATTTACTTGAGGCCAGAGACTTCTCCTACATGGAAAGTTAAGGTCTTTCCTCGCCATATTTTATTGCTTCTCAACAATAACCTGTGTCAGGTCTCTACATAGATTGATTAGGTAAGGTCAAAGCTGCCTAAAAAAGAAACTTTACCTTTTTAGAACCAGGACATATTGTTGAGTTGCAGTTTCCTCTGAGACATTCAATTCTGCAGGGAAGCTTCTTAAGCCAGAAGACAATTCAAAATAGCTTCAGAAGTCCCTGAAACTAACCAGATTCACTTGGCTCCTAACCACCGCCACCACCACCACCACCCCCGCCTCCACACACCCCAGAATAACTGAGACTGCTGAGAGTCACTCTCAGACAAGCCAAGTTGCAAAGAAGATTCTCAGGCAAAGCAAAAGTGCAAAGAAGACCCTGAGTCAGACCAGCTGGCTAGAAGAAGCAGAAACCAGCCAAGCTCCCTGAAAGGTGCTTAGACCAACCAAGGCACCTAGAAAAGACATTCTCCAATCTGTTGAACTACCTGCAGACTGTGCAGTGTGCTCCAGGTTGTGGGCTGTCACTTGTGTCAGGTGGGTTTTGGTAATGCAACTGACTGTCATTAATTTCTGCTCCTATAAGTAACCCATCCCCCATATTCCTGTACATAACCCCAATACAACTCACTGATTCATCAAGTTGGACTTCAGTTATATCTGTACTTCAGTTTGTCCTGGGCTCCCTATCTGGGATGAGTAGATGTGTGTATTGCAGCTCCCTAGGAAAGGTCTCATCACACAATACATACATAAATGCAAGCAAGAATATGGGAATGTGTGTAAGGTGGGCCCTTGAGGAAGTGAGGTACAGAATATGAGTAGGGTAGGAGAATTCATAGGATCACACAAATAATTCAATGCTCTTGAAGTATGAGAGCTGATCTTAATGCTGTGGTGAGACAGAATCTGGAAACTTGTCCATGGCCATGAGATAGTGATGGCAGAATATTAACAGAATACCAAGGAAAGGCCCGGCATGTGAGAAAGCTTACTGTGTATCCTGGGAGGTAACAGAAACCTCCCCATTTCTAACAGCAATAAGAAATGCCCTAGTGAAGGTTCCTATTGCATATTTGAGAAGCATGGTGTGGTGTGCTCTCAAGTCGTTTGGAAGGAGAAATTTTACCATGAAGTCTGTGTCCCCAGTATCAACTGGATGGTGGAATTCCATAACAACTACTATAGTCTATATATAAAATATCCAAAGGTCCTGTGGGTAAGACATTATTGCCAGCTGTGGACTTTTGGTAATTGGTGGGATCATGAAGGCTCTGACCTCATCCATGAATTAATTCACTTATGGATTCATGATTTAATTGAATATTGAGATGTCAATGAGAGAGGACTTAGTTGAAGGGGTCCTTGTGTATGAGTCCATGAGAACTGTCTCTTGTCCCAAGCACCCTCATAGTTTTCTTGTTTTGCTTCCCAGATGCCATGAGGTAAGTAACCTTCTAATCTTTCCCCATTGCTGTAATTAAATACCCCCCAAAAAAGCAACTTAAGGGAGAAAGGGCTTATTTTGGCTCACAATTAAAGCTTACATTTTGTCATGCCAGGGAAGTCACAACAGCAAGAACTGATCATATCACATCCATAGTCAAAATGCAGAGTGGTGGATGCTTCCACTCAGCTCATTTTCTCCTTTTCTTTTCCTTCCTTCCTTTCCCTCCTCCTCCTTCCCCTCTTCCTTCTTCTTTTTTTTTCTGGCAGTTCCTGGAAGCTTGCTATATACACCAGGTTGGCTTTGAACTCACAGATCTGCCTGCCTCCAGGGTGCTGGGATTAAAGGTAAATACCACCATGCCTGGTTATTTTCTCCATTTTGTACAGTTCAGGACCCTAGTGCAGGGAATGGTGCCACCCAGAGAGGGCAAGTCTTTTCACCTAAGATAATGTAATCATGATAATCCCCTACAGGTATGCCTAGAGGCTACACTGACCTAGATAATACCTCATAAGTACCTGAAGGTTGTCTCCCAGGTGATCCAAGATACTGTCAAGTTGATAACTAATAACCTCATTACACTACTCTACCTTATGTTTCAGCTGCTATGACAGTCTGCTTGAACTCAGTGAAATAACAAAAACTGGGAAATTAATATTAATTACAATGAGGGGTCAATGTTGTTGGGTTGAGAATACAAAGCTGGAGGCTTAATCCCCTCAGGAATGACAGTCTACCCAGTTCCACTAAATTAGCACAATACTGTTCAAGGAAGAGGGGTTTCTAGAATGAGGTAGAATAAGGACCTTGGATCGACTAATTTGACCACCAGGAATTACAGCCCAATTGAGAGTCCCATTGAAAAATTTAGAATATTGCAACTGGTTATTATTTTCAAGGATGAGACTTAAGAGACTTGCATTTATCCTAGCAGCAGTTTGGGGAGGGGTTGTGGGGGGAAGGAAGATAAGTGAAGAGATTTTGTTCACATGTGGAATTGATTACAGTAAAAGAATAAGCTTGGATGTTGCAGGTGCAAGGAGCAGCGTTTCCCCATGCCTGGTTTGGTTGACATTTTATATCCTTTGGATCTCAGCTTGTTGCCTTGCTTCCCAGAAATCACAGTGGTAGTTTGCGCTCTTTCTGTAGTTCCAAAGTCCCTGCTTTGGCCGTTACCACTTCTGATGTGTCTTCTAGCACAGACTACTTTGCTTCTTCTAGGGTATAATGGTCATTCTTTTAGTTGTTCCAGATTAAGCTACTGTTAACCCCACTAGTCAAGAATAAGACCACTACCACAATTTAAAACCAAATTTGAAGCAAGCTTTAATTAAATACTGGCCAGGTGGATAGGCTCTGGCCAGGTCTATCACTGCATTTCCAAAAGATGGACCCAGATCAAGTTTTGCAGCAGCTTAAGTATTTCCCATTAAGTCCAATCAGGGGCAAACATACATCCTGATGTATCTCCAGCCTATATCCAATCAGGGGCAAACATACATCCTGATGTGTTTCCTACCTGTGAAACTCCTGCCTATGATGTGATCAAGCACATCCAGGTGCAGATGGGTCAAACATACTTGTTGAGGAGAGTGAAAACATTTGGCTTGTATCTCCAACACACAATAGACTCCAGCATTTCAGGAGCTATCTGTCCTTGAGAAAGAGGCTTTCAGATCAGAGATTTTTTTTTTATGGATTTTTATGGATTCCTTAGGCATAGTAATGAAAACTTAAAATGTAGCTTTGGCTCTCACACTACCTCTTTTACCTTTGTACAGATCCTGCATGACTATCCATCAATGTATTTTTCTTCAGAAAGACATCTATCTGTATTTCTGTAATGTACTGCAATGCATTGCCTAGTATTCATCCCTCCTTCTTTTTTTTGGGGGGGGGGGTTCAAGACAGAGACAGGGTTTTTCTGTGTATCCCTGGCTGTCCTGGAACTTGCTTTGAAGACCAGGCTGGTTTCGAACTCACAGAGATCTGCCTGTCTCTGCCTCTCTAGTACTGGGATTAAAAGCATATGCCACCTCCTCCCAGTGATAATAAAGTCTTAGTCAATGAACTTTGTCTTGAGTTTTATCTAATATATAAAAAGGAAGGCTTTAATTTTTCTCCTTACTCTTCCATTTTAGATTAATATTTTCAAGAAGAAACATTGTGTCTTAAATCAGAACTCAACAAGCTTAGTCTGTGAGCAGGCCAGATAATAAATTCTTTTGGTTTTGCCAGCCACATGGTGACTGTTGCAACTTTGCAAGAATGTTATTATAGTAAAAGAGACTGCACTGTGTAAACAAAGGGACATGCATACTTGTATTTTGATAAAACTTTATTTACAAAAGCTGGCTACAGGTTTTGAACACTGAGGATAATGTGTTGGCTCCTGTATTAAATTAAAAGTAGATTGGCCAGATGTGAGGAAAAACCCTATAATCTCAGTGCTTGGGAGGCTGAGGCAGGTCAACCTGAAGTATACAGCCAATTCCTGTGTCAGAAAACAAATAGCAAACCAAAAACATGCAAACAAACAAAAGAAGCCGGCATGATGGAAAGTATTAAAGTGTTGCAGAATACTGACCTGGGTTTGATTCCTAGTTCTGCTACATACTAATGTATAACTCTATAAGTTACTTTTATCTTTCTGAGTATGTATTTCTTAAAATGGGCTGGGCGATGGTGGCGCACACCTGTAATCCCAGCACTCGGGAGGCAGAGGCAGGTGGATCTCTGTGAGTTTGAGGCCAGCCTGGTCTACAGAGATAGTCCAGGACAGGCTCCAAAGCTGACAGGACAGAGAAACCCTGTCTTGAAAAACCAAAAACAAACAAACAAAATAAAAACAAAACAAAAAACAAATAAAAATGGGCCTTGCAGCCTTTTAAGTTTTCTAAAGAACTAAGTAGAATGAAAATAAAATTGCCTCTGCAAAATGTTTGTGAAAATGTACACTCTCTGTACACTGAAGCAATTTGTTTGATTTTATAACTCTTTTTGGACTGACACATGACATATCCCAGAACATGCTAGGTATTCAATAAATTACTGCTAAAGAAATAAAAGGAAACCAGCAAACTGTTTGTACTGAGAATGAAATTCCCCGAGCAAACATTTGTGAGGTCTTTCCTGTCCTCAGTGCAAATGCACCAAGCCGTGGTGTGGAAGCTGTACACTGGGCTTCTAAAAGAGAGCCAACTGTTGATAGCATTGCTACAGATCCATCTCATGACCTTCATTCTAACTATACAGTTGTGTGATCATCATGATGTTCTAATGCATAGAGAGTTGTGTGATCATGATGTTCCAATGCATAGAGAGTTGTGTGATCATGATGTTCCAATGTAAAGAGGGTTGTGTAATTATGATGTTCCAGTGTGTAGAAGGTTGTGTGATCATGATGTTCCAATGTAAAGCTCTGATAGACCACATGTTTTATAAAATCAAGGCTGTCTGAAGATCTTATTTCTCCACCAAGTCTTCTACAAATTTGAGCAAGTCTAGGTTATTTTTAAGGTTTGTGGCATATTAAGCAGTGATGAAAGGCCAAGTGTAGTCAAAATAATTGGAGTATATTTCAGTTGCTTATGTGGAGTAAAGTAAGGCTTTTAACTCACAGAAATAAAGTTTATCCTAATTCTCCCTTTTCCATGGACTAGAGTCTAAATATGAGCCTCATTGTGAGTTAAAAACTAAGGCAAATGGACTTTGAGGTTCTGCTTGCCTGAGCTCAACCCTACTCAACTTGGAAGACCTCTCACTTGTTGGCACTTTAAGACATTTTTCAACAACTGTTTTATGCTTCTGAGAAATAGTTGTGCAGTTCCATAAAACTGCACCTGGAAATATTGGTGCATTTTGAATAATAGCTTTCATATTTCAAAATTAGGTCTGATAACTTTCTCTGGAGAGGAATGAGAAAAACAGAAGCACAGCCAGAAGAACACTATAAAGTGCAGCACGGATCGATATATATGAAACTATGCATAGGTAACAAGCAGTCCCATCCCACTTGGCGGTCTATTTTTGGAAACAAATACCACTCCTATTATTAAGTTTTAAGAAATGTTATATACACAGGAGCAACAAAAACAGACATCAGAGTGAGCTTTTTAATATGGCTTGGTATAAGTTATCCTTGGAGATACATGGAACTAAGACACGATCCCATCTTTGAGGGTACCCACGATGAAAAAATGGAATAATAAACATGAAAGGCTTTGAAACAAAATCTTGTAGACACGATGTTCTGGATGAAAGGGCAGCATGTCTTCTGAATACAGGCAGTTAGCCAATCTCTGGCTATCCAAACTCTAATTCTATATATATAGGAAAAACTATTGTGCCAGGCTTTCTGCTATGAGCCCTGAACAGCAAGTAGTTTCTAATCCATTTCTGTATTCACAATGCTGAGGACACAAACAACAACCTGATGATTATTTTCAAAATGTGCTTGAATGAAGCCGGGTGGTGGTGACACATGCCTTTAATCCCAGCACTCGGGAACTAGAGGCAGGCAGATCTCTGTGAGTTTGAGGCCAGCCTGGTGTGTTCCAGGAAAGGCACAAAGCTACACAGAGAAAACCTGTCTCAAAAAAACAAAACAAAACAAACAACAACAAAAAAAACAAAACAAAAATGTGCTTGAATGAGCATGCTGTTATGTTTGATCTCACAGAGATATGCGTAATAAGCTCAGTCTGTGGATAAGAAGCTTAAGAAAACAGCTACCAACAGTTAAGATTAACTTCCATGAACAGGCAGGGTGCTCTGTTGGGCACAGGCATGTGCAATTGGCTTGGTGGACTTATTTGTACATCAAAAAGCATGTTATGCAGAGGATTTCATTAGGAACAAGCACTGCTCTAAGGTAACTCAGCATATGCCTTTGGCTCAACTGAATATAAATGTTATTGCTATTCCATAGTGTCTATGCTCCATTGGGCTCCAGGACAGACATTGCTTTAAACTGTTTTTAAGTCTTCTACATGTATTGATTGCCTAGACACTTGAGTTAAAATTTCTTAGTGACCGCAAAGTTTAGGTTATGTTTTAGTTATTGGTTTTCTTGTCATTTTTTTCTCCTTTGGTTTGGTGTATTAGGTAGCATATCATAATGAGAAGATCATGAGATGTTGTAAGAGACCAAACCATTATAATAAAACAGATCATCTAGTTTTGCCTACAATGAAGCAGAGACTTGATAACAAGAAGAGGCTTGCCCGAGACTGGCAATTTTACTAAATGGAAAGAATGAGAATCCATAAGGACATTTCAAAAGTTGGTAATACTTCCAAGTCCTTCTTTCACACCCCTGAAAAGTGAGAAGCAATCTATTTAAGGGATGCTGACGTTATTTGGTACTAATGTGTGGTTGACTCCTTTCTGCCCTGGTAAAGATATCTACTATCTGGATTTATTTATAATTTTATGCATCAAACATGGGAAAAATAAATCAGGCAGTGGAAAAGAGTATAAAAGGGTAAGCTGTCTCTGCTACTGTGCACAGATGTTTGAAGGTTCAGTCTCTTAGGTCAACTGTGCTGTGGTACTCGGCTTCCTTGAACTTGTGTACTACTCATATCCCATTTGCAGCTTGATGGCTGCAGCTTCTTAGAGATGATGAAATCAGGTATGCATGGCTTGATAAATCCAACGAGAGCTGACCTAAGACAGCTTCTCCTTAGATTAGACAGCGGCTGACCAGAATGCCATGATAGAGCTTTCTGTCTGCACATACGAGACACACACAGTTGTAGGGAATCTGGTAAAGTGACACTCTAATCTGTCCTGAAGAGATGGTTAGCTCAGGGGATCCTTGGCAGACTAAGCACCTCTATAGTAAGGGGGGCAGGAGTGGGCTCTAGAAGAACTTGAGTTCCCAGACACCGCCACCCCCTGTTCTGTAAGGCAGCCAGGAACTCCACTGTTGAGAACTCATCCATCTCTCTGATTATGCATCTGTGGCAATGGTGTATACTGAGAACTCCACCTGCAAGGGACTGAAGGCCAGTGTTTCAGGCTGGGGTGCAGGACAGTGACCATGGGGACTAGTCCTTGCTGGGTGGTCTGGAGCAGATATTGTTTGAGTTCAAAAGGACAAATTGGAGGGTTGCCTACACACACATTATTTGAACAATCTAATGTGCTCTGGAAGAAATCATCCATAAAGACCTTGTACACAACAGCAAAACAGAATATTTAAATTTATCATTTCATCATTTAAGGACTGCTGACCATTTATAATGTTCTATACTAAACCATTGAGACCCAAACACAATACAGTCTTCAAGGAACCCACAGTCTAATGGGAAGACAGTGGTGTAAAGGGCAATCATACAAGAAGGTGGCCTATTACTGCAAACTACTGACCTGCAGAGGATTTTCAAGGAGGATTAAGCAAGCCTAACTGAATCAGCCTGGTGTGTGCATAAAGATTCAGGGAGATTCTGTGGAAAAAGTGATCCTTGAGTCTTATAGAAGCTATAATGCATATGGGAGACACACAGAGAAAATCAGAACTAAGAACGAACTTGAGAAATAAAGTATCAAGCAGTGATGTATATCCTTTTTGAGGATACCATGGAATTTTTGGATAAAAGAGCGTAGTCCTGAGAACTGTACCATGTCTGGAAGGTAGTTTCCTGTAGTTGGAGTTTTCCTGCCTGTTGTCTAAAATCAACAGCTTTATTGTTCTTCCTCAAGAGCTCTTTAAAATAGTTCTAATTAAGTGTGATTTGCAAGTATCCATAATTTAATAATAAATCATGACACAAATGATGAAACTTGAGATTTCAATAATCATGTCAAGAATGTAAGTTCTTCGATTCCAGATAAAGGAGCTTATGGCTTGGAAACACCTGGCTCCTACAGGGAGAAGACGGAAGAATTAAATGAAGTGTGTCTGGTATCATTACCCCTGCATCTTTTCAATGTTGGCCATAATCTCTTCCCTTCCTCCTGGTTTGTTAATGTTGTTCTTGACATTCTGACTCGGACTGTGAAAAAAAGACATTGCTACAGGTTTCCACTTTGATATCTGCTATGATAATTTCTCACTCCGCAGCCTCAGGAACTAAAGAACACACAATGCCGGCATGATTCTAGTTATAAAGTAGCGAATGAAGGAAATGATCACTTGGTCTGTGAGCCTTTTGACCCAGCCTTTAATCAGAACGCCACTTATTACTCAGTGTCTAGAAGGCCCCATTCTAACAGGGGGTAGTGATGATACTTTGGCCTTCTGGCAGCCAATGTCACTTCAGAACCCATGATCCTCAATATGTCGGAATATTCTCTTAACCGGAATCTCCTGTGACCCAAGTGTAAGGCCCCAGGTTCTACTGGATAAGAACTGGGGAAATCATTATTGTACATACTAGTTGAAGTGTTATTACTTCTATAGACCTTGTGAATGAATGAGTCAGGGAGACTTGCATCTGAAAATTGGCTCGACTCCCAAAGCAAAGAGATTATAAATCTTTTTTTTTTTTTTTTTTGAGTCAGGGTTTCTCTGTGTAGTTTTGCACCTTTCCTGGAACTTGCTTTGGAGATCAGGCTGGCCTCGAACTCACAGAGATCTGCCTGCCTCTGGCTCCCAAGTACTGGGATTAAAAGTGTGCGTCACCACCGCCCGGCTAGATTATAAATCTTAATTGATGAGACTGATCTTACTCTCTTGCTCTTTCATCATTGACTTTTCTCTGGTTGTAAGCATCACCCTGTTTGCTGCTGTCAGGTCTAGTTCCTCCCCCTCAGGGAAGCCATGTTTTTTGCCTTTGAATTTTTTACTTAATTTTTTCATACAATTTGTTTTAATCAAATTCTTCTTCCCTGCTTCCTCCCAATTCCTGCCCATCTTCCTCCCCACCCTCCTTCATGTTATTTCTCTCTCTTTCAAACAAACAAAAACAAAAAAGAAGATCAAAGCAAACAGAAGATAAACTAATAAATAAAAAAATTACGAAACCAAACAAAATGAAACCAAAATCTCCCCCCAAAAACCCCATGGAGTCCATGTTGGCCTGTTACTCCTTGGCATATGGTTTACTCTGGAGTGTGGTAGAAACCCCCAGTAATTGTCCACTGGAGGAAATGGGTTTTCCCTTTCCCAATAGGCATCGACTGCAAATAGTTTCTCAGTTGAAGTGGGACTTTGTGTCCACCTACCTTTGTCAGTGCTGGGACTATTTCTGCTTTAAGCCTGTATAAGTTCTGGGCCTCACAGTCTGTGTGAGTTCATACATATGTGTATCTGTCCTATTGTGCCTAGAAAACGTGTTTGCTTGGAGTCGTCCACCACCTTTGGCTCTAACAATCTTTCTACCTTCACTTTCATGTACATTCCCTGACAAGGGGTTTGGTGAAGACATCTCATTTAAAACTGATGCTCTGAAGTTCGCTCTCTGCACATTGTACAGTTGTGGGTCTCTGTGTTAATTCCCATCCACTAGGAAAAGGAGCTTCTCTGATCTATGATATAGCAATATGTCATTAGAAGTCATTTTATTACTATGTTCATTTAGCAGAGTGCCTTCCAGCATCATGAACACTAGTCAATAGGGGTGAAGCTTCTAGTTGGGCACCAGGTGGATTTCTCTGCGCTTTATGACATACATTATTGGTGTCCTCAGCCATAGGGATTTGTGACTATTAGGTTGTGGAGAGTAACCGATAACCTTGACAATAGCCTGTGATTATTTTTTTTGGAGGGAGGGGTGATTTATGGGATCCCTAGGCCATGTTCTCTTATCTGTCTTTACAACTTCTTGTGAGTGAAGGCCCTTTGGTATCCTTGCAACTTTGCAAGTTATTAAAGTTATTGCAGATCCTGGCTTCTGATAGTTAAGGATGGCCACCTAATTCCTGTTACTTTGAGGCTCACTCATGTGTAAGTATGAATGCCTGGCTCAGTGATTACCTTTACAACAGTCAGCCTCAGCCAACAGAGAAGAGCCACTATGAAATTTTCAGCATGGCTCATGCCCCTCTCATAAATGTGGTCTTAATGGCTTCAGATGTTGCTCTGGTCTCCAGGATATCTACAGAAAACACTAACTTGACATCACAGTGTATCCATCTGAATATCTCACTTTCCCACTTCCCTTGACCACTAGCCAGGGCAACCCAGGCATTTGTGCTTTTCTTGGCATTTTCTGAAGCTTTACTCAAGCTTCCAACAGCCACTCTAGCAGTTTGCTATATCCCTGGAGGATCCTTGCCAGGGTGTTCAATATAGTGCAATAAGAGTCCACAAGCCAAAAAAACACTTGCTTATTTAATCTTATATTCTAGTTTCTTTGATCAAGCATCTTTTTATCAGTCTGGGTCCAGTCAGGAAATAGAAACTATAATGTAATAAACAAGAAAGTTTTAATATAAAGGATTATTAAAATCTAATGGAAAAGTAACTATAAAAAGGTAAAAAAGATTCAAAAGTGAAACTTTTAGGCTGAGAAAATTCCAAAGAAGGAACAGCTTAGAAGAAACATTTTTCTTCCTATAGCTAGGGTCCAAACCTCACTGAATACCACCTTCAGTTAGTGTGGCTGAAGTTGGACAGCTGAGATATTGTTCCATTACATGTTGGCATTAGGAAATAGTCCTTTTGGATGCACGATAGCTGAGGCTGGGGGATGGCAAAAGAGATTATAGCCAGTGCAATTCCTAATACACACTCATGTTTCCAAGAAGAAGACTCCAGTAATGTAGTAAGGCTCACTCATATACACCTCCACATAGAAGAGGATGCCCATGTTACCAAAAAACAGCTTCCTAGTTCCTTCTAATAAAATAGAGTTACACCTACAGGGGAAGAAATTCTTTTTTTTTTTTTTTTAAAGATTTATTTATTTATTATGTACACAGAAGAGGGTTCCAGATCTCATTACAGATGGTTGTGAGCCACCATGTGGTTGCTGGGAATTGAACTCAGGACCTCTGGAAGAGCAGTCGGTGCTCTTAACCTCTAAGCCATCTCTCCAGCCCATGGAAGAAATTCTTTTACACCTTTCCCCAAGATGAAGAGGCTCTGACTGTCTGAAGGAAACTCTGCAGAACAAAGATCTTCAGGACCATCCATCCATCCAGGTATCCACACCCCCTATTTCAGCATCTCACACATTCCTCAGCTAGCGTCATAAGACATGAGAGGCATGATAGAAAAGAACCAAGAGCTTGGTGCTGTCATGGGACTTCAGCAGAATTGGAGCTGGCTGGAGATGGCTGCTGACATTGGAGGTGGTTGCAGAATCAGGGAAGGTGGACATGAAGGCCTGACGCTGAATAAGATTAGTTGTTGCCAATTGAGTTGTGACCATATTCATTAATTAATTAATTAATTAATTAATTAATTTATGTTTTTACATCCCAACCACAGTTTCCCCTCCCTCCTGTCCTACCAGTCCCTCTTCCCCTTCTCTCTCCATCCACTCTTCATTTCTCTTCAGAAAAAGGCAGGCCTCCCATGAATTCCAGCCAACCACGGTTGCAGAGAGACTAGGCACCTCCTCTTCTACTAAGGCTGGACAAGGCAACCTGGTAGTAGGAAAGGGCCCCAAAAGCAGGCAACGGAGTCAGAGACAGCCCCTGTTCCCATTGGTAGGAGTCCCTCAAGAAGAACAAGCTACACAACTGTAACATTTATGCAGAGTGCCTAGGTCAGTCCCATTCAGGCTCCTGGTTGTAGGTTCAGTCTCTGTGAGCCCAGGTTAGTTGATTCTGTGGGTTTTCTTGTAGTGTACTTAACCCCACTGACTCCTACAATCCTTTATTCCCCTCTTTTGCAGGATTCCCTGAGTTCCACCTAATGTTTGGCTGTGGGATGCTGCATCTGTTTTCATAAGTTGCTGGGTGAAGACTCTCTGATGACACCTGGGCTAGGCACCTATCTTAGGGTTTCTATTGCTGTGCAGAGACACCATGACCATGGCAACTCTTATAAAGGACAACATTTAATTGGGGTAGCTTGCTTACAGTTCAGAGGTTTATTTCATTATCATCATGGTGGAAAGCAAGGCAGCATGCAGGCAGATACAGTGCTGGAGAAGTTGCTGAGGGTTCTTGCATCTAGACCCTCAGACAACAGGAAGGAAGTGGTCTGCTTCACTGGGCGTGGCTTAAGCATATATGATACCTCAAAGCCCACCTCTACAATGACACACTTTGCCCCACAAGACCACACCTACTCCAACAAGGCCATACTTCCTAATAGTGCTACTCCATTTGGGGGCCATTTTCTTTCAAACCACCACAACACCAATCTATGAATATAGCAAAATCTCATTAAAAATCATTTCATTGATTTTTTTTTCTTTTTTTGCCAGTCATGTTTGGTTCTATCCTAGTCCTTTGGGGGCTATCTCACCTCTAGGTCCCGGCTTTCCAGGCAGTGTCAGGAGTGAGCTCCCTCTCATGGTATGGGTCTCAAGCTGAACCAGTCATTGGTTGGCCAGAACAATATTCAACTTCATATGAAAAAAACAAACAAACAAACAAACAAAAAACCAAAGTAGCTAAAGCAATCCTGTACAATAAAAGAACTTCCAGAGTATCACCATCCCTGATTTCAAGGTGTACTACACAGCAGTAGTAATAAAATCCTCATGGTATTGGCATAAAAACAGACAGGTTGATTAATGGAATCAAATCAAAGACCCAGAAGTAAATACACACTCTATGGACACTGTTTTTTGTTTTTGTTTTTGTTTTTCAAAGAATCCCAAATTATACAATGGAAAAAAGGAAGCATCTTCAACAAATGGTGCTGGTCTAACTGGATGTAGGCATGGAGAAGAATGCAAATAGAGTTGTGACTCTTAAATGTTACAGTGAGGATGAAAACTAGCAATGCAATATAGGGAAAGCAGCTTAAATGTTAGTTAGTGTTTGAAGTCAGATATAGTTAGGTTAGATAATCTTAGTTTCTTATCAATAAAATTGAGATGATACTAGGAATGATCTCAGAGGTACGTCTGGTGAGAATCATGTATAACAATGCACATAAAGCTCTTAGCACAAAGCACAAAATACTGTGCTGAAATAGATTCCCCGTGTTTAAAAACAATAGTTGGACAGAGGCTGTAGTACAGTAGGTAATGTACTCATGCAGTATGCACAAAGCTCTGGGTTTAGTTCTCCAGAGCTTCATAAAGGAGAGGGAGCATGGTGATATATGTAAGTCCAACACTCAGGAGGTACAGGCAGGAGGATCAGATGTTCAAGGTTATCCTCAGCTAAAGGGGGAGTTCAGGGACATCCTGGATGACAGGAGAGCCTGTCTGAACACAAACAAACCAACCAGAACCAGAACCATCTCACAACTACAGAGAACAAAGAACTGAAGGAGCGGAAGTAAGAAAGTTAAGCACAATGTTACAATATTTCATTGTTTTCTTTTCTTACTAGTGGATTTGTTTTAGAAGGTGGCTCCATACTTTTGGTCCAACAAACAGTTCTTGTAATCCAAGGATTACTAGGATTTCTAGGGCTATCTGAGTGCATAATCTGATTCAAATCTTCATGCTACTGGGGCTTACAAATGGTTGTGCATGCCTTCATTTCTGCAGAAACTTTTTCTGTGTACATCAGAGGAGGAGGAGCAAAGATCAGTTCATTGGGACAGAAGGAAAGTGGGAAAGTGAAAAAATTCACGTTAAGCCTCATCAGCTTCGTTATAGGAATCTTCTTCCTTTGGAGCAAACACACGATTAACCACCAGCTCTGCTTGGATGAATATTTTGGTTACACGCATTAAAAAGCAAAACATGCCCTGGGTAGACCTCCATTCACTCCTCCAAATATATACACTTCCCCACATACACCCTTTCCCACACTGCTCTGTAAGGAAGTTAGCTGCTAGGGACTGCATCAACAAGTCCCCTTGTTCCCTGATTTTAGGTGGGTTCAGCAAAAGGAAGATCCAAGAGCAGGAGGAGTGAGGTCAGGGAATTTATCCTTCCAGGCATCTATCTGTCTGCTAGGCTGGTTTGGCCATAGCTGTGTCTTTGTGTCCAAGGTTTCAGGCTGGTGTTAGCTGGTTTTATGATAATCCTGTCTAAATTAGGAAAAGCATCCCGATGATGATAACCCTTGACCACTGCTTGCTATTTTCTCTTAACCCTACCTGTAACTGTAAACTGCCTCCTCCTTGACCTCTCTTCTTTTGAAGTTCTCTCTTTCCCACTTGATACAATTGTCTTTCAACTCTACATCTGCTCTCTCATTTATAAAACAGGGACAATAACAGCACTTGCACTACAGAATTTTTGTGATGGGCAGGCGAGAAAATAGGCAAGATTCTTAGCACAGTGACTAACACCCAGTGTGTATTCAATGAATGTTAGCTACCAATCTCATTCATTTATTATGATTATTCTCTATTTAGCACCCAGCCACTAGGACAGAAAAAAAAGAATGCCAAGAAATGGACTTTTGACTAAAACTTCCCCTAGAATTGAGAGCCAAGGTAACATTTAGATACAACTAGAAGCTGAGTCCCTCAAGATTTGTTTATTAATACATGGTAAAAACACCTTTGCCAATATTCCTGTGATTGATAAAAGCAAAGTATAGTTATTACTATTGAACATATTTGTAAGCCAAAGATTAGGGCTCTTCCTGTTTATGTATCCCTTGATGCAAATTAAATTAATTTAGAGAAGGAAAGCCTAATCAGCAGCATGAGGTAGAGGAAATATTCTGTAAGCATATAAAATATATTACTACAACCTGGAGAAGCAAAGCTATTTCATCCTAAGTATTTTATAATTCTTGAATGTATAATATATTGCAGCAAACAGAAAGCAATACATCAAGATAAATGACGCAGCAATTGGACCACATTATCTGTGTAATCATGTTCATGTGGTTTGGATGCTTTCATTTATGTGGTCATTCAGGAGATAATAGTTCTAATGAGGCTGGATTGCAGATTTTATCTCCATAGAAGCCCCATAGCACAGATAAATCGCCTGCTCCATTATCTGTAACTGTGGCCATAACCTGATACTCCATTTTTCACATGCATGATTATGGTCATGAGAAAAATAGAAAGCAGAGGTAGAGTGTGGTATCAATCAATTCCATGGATTCCAAATACATGGTTTTTCTTTTTTGTGTTCTCTCTCTCTCTCTCTCTCTCTCTGTCTCATGTGTGTGTTCACATGTGCACAGGTGCACAAGTGCCTAAGAGTGTGGTGTGGTGTGGTGTGGTGTGTGTGTGTGTGTTGTATGGTATACATGTGGTGTTCAGAGGACATCCTGAGTGTTGACCTTTGGTTTGAGATAGGTTCTCTCATTCATCTGGAACTTCACCGTGTGGGACCACGATAGCTGGCTTGTGAGCCACTACAAGGTATCGGCCTGTCTCTGCCTCACACCTCTACATGACTGGGATTACAGGCATGTGAGACTGTGTTCAGCTTTATGCAGGGGTTCTAGGGATCCAAACCCAGTCCTTGTACTTGCAAGGCCATCACTTTATCAATGAACCATCTCCAAAAGCCCTCCTAGTGTGTGTTTTGCTGTTTGGGAATAAACAGTATTATTTTGCCGTCTAAATGGGAAAAATTGTGTTTATGTGAGTAGATTAAATAGTCTCCTCATGCAAAGCATCCGTTCTCCTAGTGTACCAGTAGTGTTTGTCTATCACCTCCCTAGGGCTGTAGCAAAGTACCACAGGCTTTAAATCACAGAAATGTATTACAGGTTTTAAGGATAGGAGTAAAAACAAAACAAAACAAAGTCAAGGTGTCAGGAAGGCAATGTCCTCCCTGAAGTCCCATAGTGTGTGAGAGGGAATCCTTTGCCACTTACAGCTGCTGACAGCTGTGTTGGCATACCTGCTTCACCCCCGCCTCTATCTAGGGTGGCTTTCTTCTCTCTGTGCTCAAATTTTCTTTTTTATTTTCAACAGGGCCTTATTCTTTGGCTGGCATGGAAATTGCTGTGTAGAGGCTGGCCTTGAACTCACAGAGATCCACCTGCCTCTGCCTCTGTCTGCATCTCCTGAGTGCTGGGGTGTGTGCTATCATGCCAGGACAAATTTCCTTGCTCTTAAAAGGATGCTCAAGGTACTTGATGTAGGGCCTGTCTTAATCCAACTTGACCTCAACTTGCTGCATCTTCAAAGATCTATTTCCTCAAATGATCGATAGCACAGGTTTTGAGGAGACACAGATTTGGGGAGACCTAGGAGATTTATGATAGTGTCTATCACCCTAACTGTTCAAAGTCCGATATCTTTGTGAGTGAACTTCTTCAATTCTTTTCTTTCTTCAATACTTGATTCCAATCTTTTCAGCCTTTTTTTCTTTTCCTTTCTCAAGTTTTGTTTGGGTCTTTCCAGAGAAATAATGTTCACAGACTCTGGTTTAGTTTTACATTATACAAAAATTAGGAAGTGGTTGAAATCATACTAACATTTCATATTTCTTAAACTATTTATTTATTATTTATTTTGTTTTTACATCCCAACTGCACTTCCCCTCCTGTCTTCTCCTCCCAGTCCCTCCTCCTGCTCCACCCCATCCACTCCTCCTTAGTTTCTCTACAAGAAAGGGCAGGCCTCTCCCATGGATTTCAAGCAGCCATGGTACATCAAGTTGTAGTGAGACTAGACACCAACTCTCCTGGTTTAAAAAAAAATACTATTTTTGACCAGTTAAATATTTCAGTCTTAGCTACATTTTTTTTCCCTTTGGTATTCCTTCACACATATCATGCAGTCTGACTGCGCCCCTCCCATACCCTCTCCCTTTGCTTTAAAGCACGCACTTTGGAATCAGCTTTGTATGTACTTGTTGCACTAAGGAGCGAGAGAACATACATTTCCCAGTGGTCCTGACTAAGTCTTAGCCATGTGCGGATTACCCCTCAGCACGTGTTTTCTGTGTGATGCTTCATTTGTAGGCGACACCACACTGTCTCTATAATAGCACTAGTGGAATCTTCAACTATTCAGTTGCTAACCTAAGAAAGTATTTAATGTAAGTCCGGAGCTATTAACTTAATACATTTCTAATCTATTTTTGCCTTATGAATATATATACAAATGTTATGATTGTGAGGAATATCGTTTATTAAAGGACTACTATAGGATTGCAGAGTAACATAAATTTGGAAACGTGTCTTCTTTCCACTTACATCAAAGTGCACATTAAACTTCAGATGCCATTCCATTCATCCAGCATGACAAGTAGCCATCTTTAGATCTGGATTAAACAAAAACTAAAATTTTAATTTCTGATACATAATTTCTGACATTATAAAATGACTTTCTCTAGTTCATAAGAATGAGAGTATCAAGTTTCTTAAAGAATTAATATTTTGCCAGGTGGTGATGGTGCACGCCTTTAATCCCAGCACTTGGGAGGCAGAGGCAGGAGGATCTCTGAGGTCAAGGCCAGCCTGGTCTACAGAACGAGTTCCAGGACAAGCTCCAAAGCTACACAGAGAAACCCTGTCTCAAAACAAACAAACAAACAAAAAGAATTAATATTTTATTTATATTTAATTTCAGTAATTTGCTCATTTAACATTTTATTGTCCCAGAAGAACCCAGTTGAGATATTGAAAGTAAATGGAAATAAAGTGAATAAAGATTATTAAAATACATATAAATATGATCATTGTTGAAATATACATAAATATTATTAAAATATGTATAACTACAATGGCTAGAAATATTCAGTTACAGATAAGTTACAGTCATTCCCTCTGAGTATATGGCACAGGTAAAAAGTTTCAGTAAGTGGAGAAAAACAAGTTTTTGTTGGGTGATTGTTTTAGAATTGAGTATATATGACCTTCAGTGATATAAACCTTGCTTCACTTGCTCTTAAAAATGTCTGGAGGACTTGTTGCTCATCTGACATCAGTAAGTGTGCACTGGCAACCCCTTATCTTCAAGGCTACCCATCAGTGACTTTTCTTTTCAAGCATACATGTGTATTCCATCTCTGTCCCAGCCAACATTACCCAGTTCGATCTCCCCTCTTTGTGGCATTGCCAGTGAACTGTCTGGAAATAAAATAGAGGAGCTTCATTTTGGTCTGAGGAAGCAATGCCTGTAAGCCAGAGTTGATCCAGCGGAGCTTGCCTAAGGGAAATTAAAGTCCTCACAAATTAAATACTTGTCCATGGTGACCCAGAAAATATTAGACCCAAATCCTCTGTCTCCTGAGACAAGCTCTCCTTTTGCGTTTAATCGTGATGATGTTATGTGCTTTCCCATGCCACCCTCTGAACATACTTCCTCAGTGTGTGCTCTGCTGAGGCTAAATTTATTGAGGCTATTAACTGGACCTTGAAATGCACGTTCCGCCTTGTGGTGTTAGGTAGATTCAGATGTAAAATCTCCACTGTGTTCTTATGACGGCATATGGACTTCAATCATGTTGGACCACTTCAGCTTAATGTCACTGGAAATTCTTTGCATGGATCATGTACAACATGTGACCCCCAAATTCTTTTCAGTTCGTTATTAGCTTTCATCTCTTCTAGGACATTTGAATTGTATATTTGGGTTTTTTTTATGTATGCTATCTCATATTTTAACAATTTAAAGGAATATTTAGGTGCATGAAAACAAAAGTGGCAACTGAAGAAGGAAAAACATTTGAGGAGTGCTCGTTCACTCTGCTCTTCCTTAACTACTCAAGGTGAATTAGCTGCAAAGATGCTAACTTAGGGCTGAGTCTTCTGCCCATTCCGTTCCTGTTTCAGGGTCCTGTGCTACTGAAGCACTTCTCATGGAGTAGGCATTGTTCTTCCCTGTATCCATGCCTGTGTCTGTTAAGACCTTTTATACAATAGCCTCAGAACTCTGGTTGCAATTAGAGTTTTGATTAGCTGTCAGTGATGTCATAGCCATGGTTATTTTAAATCCACTGTGCTAAGTGTTTTCCTTTTCTTAATGTACTGTAGAAATTCCATTTCTTGACAGCAATAAGACACTTCAGGCAGTGTGTTTCAGGGCCAATATTGCACTTCTCATGGAGTTAAGACACTTGGCCTTCAGCCTCGTGACTTATAACATAATCTGAGTTATGCTATAATCACCCAGATATACACACAGTCTGTTGTGTTTTATTGCCTAAATGGAACCTGCCCCCACACCTCATCAGTGGACAAGGTGGGAATATAGACCTGAATGACTATTCAGAACCCCACTGGGAGTTGCATTTGGTCAGTTCTCCTTCAGTCATTCAGGGGCTGTGCTGACACTATGGACGTCTTTTGTACATTTACCACGCAACAGATATCAAGCTGTCCAGCATCTCAGGTCTCACTGCCAGACTGCCTAGCCTAGTGTGCCAAATATCTCCCCCTCAACACATTTACTGTACTTTAAAACAGCAGAGCAGCATTGAATGAAGTCCAGTAATTTTTATAGGATATATTTTAGTCACCAGACTTTGAAGACCATTCCAACATTAATTATAAAGTTTCTGTGTCTGGATAACATATTGTTAACAGTTATTTTGTGAGTGCTAATGGCAAGATGGAAGGCTTCCAATAATTTTATTGAGGAAGTGGCAATTAAAATGTTGAACACTACAATGTACATGCAAAATAAAAATAACTTTGCAAACATTATACTTCATGACAAAAATGGGGAAATATTTTTTGAGGAGATATAATGATTTTTCGTTTGTAGCTCATGTTTGCTTTAAAAGCATTTAGGGGGTCTGTGTATGTTTGTTAACATTTAAAAGAGGCGTAAAATACTCATGTGTTAGGCTGGTTTGATATTGTTTACTGGGACATCATGAAATGATTTCAGGACAAGTTGTTATCCATATTTCTTTCAATAACAAATATCACTAAAATGAGATCACCGGCTTAGTGTGACAATTTATGACCAGTCATGCGCAATCTGTCTTTTCTAAAGACTTTCAAACATCTCATTCAGCATGAATCTCTCTCTGCAACCCTCTTTGTGTGGCCACCCACCTTTCTTCCAAACTCACCCACCACAGTCAGCAAGCACCTCTGGGTTGCTGGCCTGTCAGAACCCTGAGGACAGAGTGATTGACAGCAGCAGGCAGTTGGGGAGGTGGAAAAGCTCCACTTTACTGTGTGTGGGGAAGACACGGGGGACTGAGGATAGTGTTCAGAGTCAGAAAGCTGTACTTCAGGGCACCTTCAACACACTGCTTCATCCACTTTGCATGTGGAGTGAAAACTGATAATTACACAATCAAGTCACTGAACCTAAGAGATCCTAACCTTCCTATCAATAACTTGTTGCTGTTGTATTCAGATAGAGATTTTAGACCAAGAACCTGGCTGCTTTGTGGCTTTACATCGTCATAATCTTTCTTTAGCTATTAACTAGCTGCTATATAATTTAGGACTATGTTTTCCTACCCATTGGTGAAACAGTTGTTGTTTTTTTTAGCTAAAGAGTAATCTATGTTTTAATTTTTGTTTAAATCTATAATCAGGGTGCATATCCATATTGACTAATGAAGCCATCACCATGTGGACTGCATGTAGTTTCTGGCTGAAGACTCTTCCTTATGATTGTTTTTCTTAGATTGTCATGGCATATTTCCCTGGGAATTTCCCAGGGGACCACCTATTAAAAATACCTTTTCTGCTGAAGGGCCATATGGGAGCAGCAAAACAGGGACAAGATCATCTCATCTCACCCAAGAACAGAAGCTGGAAATTCGAGTCTTTCACCCACTTCTGTTAAATCAAAGTGACAGTTACAATTACTTTTAAGGACCAATATTCAGAAAAGGGATAATATTCAGAAAAGGGATAAATTTCAACAATGGAGTTCTAATGCATGCTGCCCTAGTTTACTTTCTGCCGCTGTGGTAAAACATTCTGCCTAGGAGCAACTTGGGGAGGATGGGGTTTATTTCAGCTTACAGTTGTAGTCCATCCTGAGGGGAAGTCGGCAGGAGCTGAAGGCAGAGGCCAGGGAGTAACTCTGCTTACTGGCTTTCACCTCAAAGCTGGCTCAGCCTGCTATAAAACCAGAACCAGAAAGCCACAGCCTACAAGGGGTGGTGCCCTCCACATCAATCATGAATGAGAAAATGCCTCGCAGAGTTGCCTACTGGCCAGTCTAATGGAGACATTCTCTCAGTCGAGGTTCCCTTTTCCCAGGTGACTCTAAGTGTGTGTCAAGTTGACAAAAATTGAGTGTAGGTGTGTGTTTCTTGAATTGTTTCTTTTACTTACCTTTCTGCTCATTTTTTTCCATTCTGAAACTTAAACTATAACTTAGATTGCTCTTTAATATTTCATTTTATAAACATCAGGGGTGTATGATTTCAGTTAAATAATTCACTTGTAGAGATTAAAAAAAAAAAAAAACCAACTACCTCAGTAGCAACATTTCTTTGGGCTGCCATTCTTAAGAAGTTGTATCATTTGGACTTACTCCTCAGTAGATGTTCTTGCTTCGTGTCTCTATGGCTTTTTCATTTTTTACTGCTGGGAAGAGGCAGAATGCTGTTGTTGTTTATTTTTGAAATTGTAATTACAACATTTCTGCCTTCCCTTTCTTCCCTCTCCTTCAAATTTGTGGCCTCCTTTTCATTGTTATGGTATGCATATATGTATCTGGATATACATATATATTCCTAAATATAACCTGTTGAATCCATATAATGTCACTTGTACATATGTTTTCAGGGCTGACCTTTTGGCACTGGACAACCAATTGTTTGTGCTCCTTGCCAGGAAGGACCACCTCTCCCGCTCCCAGTTTTCTTCAGCTGGCTGTGGTTCTCTGTGTAGGCCTGTTGGGCTTTCCCCCATGCAGTATAACATGTTTATTAATGTTATCTTTGTTTAGCTCATGTTTGGGCAGTTATACAGAATACATTCTTTTCTTATTAAATTTTTTCATTTATTTTACATACCAACCACAGTTTCCCATCCCGCCATTCTTTCCCCTCACTACCTCCTCTGTTCTGAAAGGGGCAGGCCTCCATGGGAGTCAACAAATCATGGAATATCAAGTTGAGGCATGACTAAGCTCCTCCCCTCTGCATCCAGGCTGGGCAAAGCATCCCAGCATGGGGACTGGGTTCCCAAAAGCCAGCTTAGGCATCAGGGACAGGTGCTGATCCTACTGCAAGGGACCCCACAAACAGATCAAGCCACACAACTGTCACATACAGAGGGCCTAGCTCTCTAATGCAGGTTCCCTAGCTGTCAATCCAGAATCTATGAGCTTCCACTAGCTCAGGTAAGCTGTCTCAGTGGGTTCCCCCATGGTCTTGATCCCGACTTGCTTGTACAATCCCTCTTCCTCTCTTCAACAGGACTCCCAGAGCTCAGCCCAGTGCTTGACTGTGGATCTCCGCATCTGCTTCCATCAGTTACTGGATGAAGGCTCTCTGATGACAACCAGGGTGGTCACCAGTCTTATTACAGGAGATGACTCTCTACTGTTGCCGGGAGTCTTATCTGGGATCACTTTTGTGGATTGCTGGGAGTTTCCCTGGCACTAGGTTTCTTCTAGCCCCAAATGCCCCCCATCAAGATATCTCTTTCATTGTCCACGCCCGCCCCCCCCCCCCGTCCCACCCCCAACCCCCTCAACTTCCAGAACACATCTTTATAACTTTTCATGCTCCATGTGTTATATATATGCTTTCATCTTATAGATGGCCAAAAGGTGCTCATGTACTGGTATCAAACAGAACAGATAGACCAATTTCTATCATATATGTTTTCCTCCAATGTTGTTAATCCCAATTCTTGAGTCAGAAAAGTAATATATTTTTAAAAAATGACTTTAGCTATTGGTTTGTTTAAATGACTTTAGAAAAAATTCTGATTTTTCCACATGATCTATGAGGCTGATAAACCAATGAAACAGAAAAAGGAAGCAAAACAGGCTTCTAAGAATCCACGTCAGGGGTTGTACGGCAAACATGGAGTGGGTGTCCACCTAAACAGAGCCGCTGTTTGTTTATTCTGCTCGCACACTTCAAAAAGCACATGCAAGATTGGTTTTAAAATTCAGGTTTGAAGATAGATAAAGCTTACGTAAATGACCCTAGAAAACAAAATTGGAGCCGACAAGATGGCTCAACAAGCAAAGGCACTCGCTGCCAATACTGACGACTTCAGTTCCATTCCAGGAACTCCCAAGTTTAAGTGAGAAAATCAACGCCTGCACGATGTTCTCTGACCTCCACATGGCACACATATCCTCACTATACCACAATACACACACACATACATACATACATAGATACATACATACATGTGAAAATAATTTAAAATCAAGAAATAACACTGTCTCCTGTTGGTGGTTGAAGCCCTGGGAGACATTAAAGAAATTTCATGTAAATTATGTGTTAGGTCTTGACAGCACTAACTCCCAAAACTCACAGACTTTATTCCCTAGGATGGGGACTCTGCACCTGGATTTGCATCATTAAAAGAAGATAGAATAATTGTCACTTTTTTAGGCACCCCTGGAAAGCACAATAGTTACCTGTTACTAAACATTTTTTAATGACTGGCATTCCAGAATCTGTCCTTTTGATTCTCTTTGCATCCTGGTTCCTCCAGTTCTTTTGCTAGACATTAAGAACCAAGGGTCCACTGTAGCCAACGAGGGCAGATTCTGTAGTGTTTGTGGGCCTGGGATTTGAAGACTGACGGATTTAGGTTTGATGGCTGTCTTTTCTTTCCTGTCTGTGTAAAGCTAGAAAATAACTTTTGAAAGTTCAGTTTTCTTGGGGATACAACAGAGATAAAATATGAGCCTAAGAAGTTATTGTTAGGTTTAAGTGAAAAATCTTTTAACCGCCCCTGGCATGAAGCTCACACATGACAGCTTCATAAGACATGTGCTTTGACCAATTTGCTGAGTAATGTTACCGATCCATATGACTTACGATTTTTCTCTTTCAGGTATTAGAGAGAAGTAACAGGGATAGGGAAGGCAAACTTGAATCCACCCCCGCTCGTCATCCTGTTGTATTTGCACACCCTAAAATGAAGAGCTGCCAAATGATTGACAAGAAAGCTACAGGACCCCAAACCCTGAAGTAGAATTGGAGTCCTAATAGATACACTTCTGGTATGAGCAATAAGAGAAACTCCAGTTAATGATATCCTACAGGGAAGGGTGAGCCAATATTTACTGGATAGTCACAGTAAACCAAGAACTGTGTGGTGTCCTTTGCCCCAGAAACCATCACGTTTAAACACTACAATTAGTGATGAAGGCATACCTTTCATCTCATCTGATAAACAGGAGAGTAAAGCTCATATACTTTAGCAATTTGCCTAACATTTTTTTCAAGTGTACATGGCTTGCCTTTACTAAATTGCTTCTAAGTAGAGTGAAAATATAATTACAGGGAATGCAAAGTCATACTACACCTTCAGGATATAACAAAAATGAGAGCTGTCAGGGGGATGGCAAGATGGATCATCAGAGACTGGTGACCCGAGTTCCATCTGCGGAACCCATATTGTAAAAGGGGGAATTAGTCCTGCCTTGTCCCTGACACATGCCTCATGTTCTCCCCATAAACAAATATCATCTTTCAATGTAATTTTTAAAATGAGAGCTGTCTTTGTTTTGGTTTGGTTTTGTGGATTTTTTTTTCATGGAAAAGGCTCTTTATACCAATAACACACCTGTTTTGTGATCTTGTATGATTTTCTCTGTAGAACAGTTTAGAAGACACTCTTATTCAAAGTGAGCTGGCTTTGAGAAGGGCTCATAAACAGTCAATGAAAATTTTCCCTTGCACTGTAAAAACTCAGACAGTTCCCAGCCTGTTGCTTATTTAGCTCTAGCTGGATGACTGAGTTCTTGTGATAGAACATTGTAGAAGGGTTAAGTAGCATTTCTCGGCCAGGTGCATACCAGTTTCATATTATAGATTTTTCTACTTTGCCTTTGCCACCTCATCTTTCTGTTTTGATTCCTTTTCTTCTTTCTTCTTCATGGTGGACATCAAACCCAGGATGATGTACATGCCCTGCAAGAGGCACCAAGACACAACTCCTGACACACATTGCCTTTCTTCACCTAAATTGATATAGAAGTACATGTCAGCCTAGGAGACTGCCACGGGGAGCCCTGGGAGCCCTGGGTGATTGGGAATAGACAACTGTATATGAGTGAGAAATAAATGTTTGGGCCATGAAAAGTTTTGGCTTGGCTCTTCACAGTAGTGAGCAAAGCTCGTTGTCTGTCCAGTTTGAATATTGTATAGAATTTATTACTCCTGCTTATTAGAGGTACTGTGTGCCAGTCTCCACTGATGTCACTGAAAATGAGTGGAAGTTTCACATTGGATAACGTTTTCTGTCTGACCATGCTATTACAGTACTTTCAGCATTCTCCATCATCTCTAAGTTACTGAAATACACTAGCAGGCTAACACAGTTTCAATTTGTCTTTCACAGGCATCTATACATTCCCTCCCCACCCCCCTCCACATACAAACACAAGTCCTCACTCTGCCACTGGAATTCTGCCTCAAATGAAACAGCAACAGAACAGAGGTCAGGAACTTGGAAGGCTTCATATGGGGAAAACCAGGTACAGCTTGATTTAATATCAATATTTCATGTGTTCAGAGAGTAGAATTTCAGCCTACAAGATAACAGCCCATCATTTTTATGTCCTTCCATCTGTGAAAAGCTGTTCCTCAAAGCACACTGTATGAACAACCTAGCAGCTTTTCATTTTAGGCTCCATATTTTGGAGAGGGAGGAAAAAAATGATCTTTTGATGCAGAACCAGACTCTGAGAATAATTGAAATCTACAGAACGTTAGGGCCAGACTCATAAAGAATGCAGATTCTCCCCCCACCCATATATATTACTAGAGAAAGGCACAGAACACAAATCTTTAACATAATGAAACCTTTGCCTCCTACACATATAAAACAGAGGTTACACATCTACTACCTTTCAGAGCAGAAACAGGTATGCACATCTGGCCAATGGGTATTGCGGGAACAGACTGAAACTATAAAAGAAAGGCAGAGATGCAGTGTTTTAAACAAAGGTGTAATGCAATGGTGAGGGTTAAACAATAATACAGGGATACAGGGCTGCAGAGATGGATCAGCAGTTAAGAACTCTTGCTGGAACCATTGTTTGGTTCCTTGAACTTACATAGTCGCTCATAATTGTCTGTAACTATAGTTCAGGGGCTCTGATGCCTTCTTCAGGCCTCTATGAGCACCAGGCAGGCATGTGATTTACCTATAAACATGTAGGCAAAACAGTCTTACACATAAAATAAAAATAAATAAAATTTAAAAATAAATACCACCACCACTACTAAAAAAGCAAGTAGATTTTATTAAAGCAAATCTCATTCTGACATGGTGACACATTAAATATGCATGAATCCTACTTACTGGTTCCAGCAGAGCTCTTAGGATGATAGAGGTAATAGAAGGCCAGGGAGGAATCTTTCTGACTTCGCATCACTCCTGTGACATCTGGGGAAGCCCTAATGAAAACCTTGAATCAGAGCTATCAAGTGTTCTCACAGGGTCAGGAACATCCTATGCTAGGTAACTGCCTCTCCACCAAGGCACTTCTCGATATTCCCAACCTTTAAATTACTAAAAAATAGTGTGGTATCATAAGGACCATTTACTTACCCTGAGGCTCTCTTATATTTCTAAATACCTTAGACAGGATCCTTACCCCTTTTCATAGTCTTCTGCCTTTGTACTCTTCCATGGAAAGGACATTCTCTTTGAATTCATTGAGAATTGTGAATTGTTCGTTCACTTCACAATTCACAGAAAATCAACTTTTTTAAAAAAGGCACTTTCTTCTTGTTAGAGCTAAAGCATTGCAATATACAAATTCCAATAGCACATTTACAAATAAGTCCCTGTTCCTTCAAGTTCACTGCATCTCACTGTGTAACCTGCAAGCTTTTACAGTGTATGATGAGGGCAAATTATACAACATTCTTAAAACAAACAAACAAACAAAAAAACCTTCTTAGGTATAAACAGGTAGATTTCTGAGATGTTCCTTGAGTGTCCAGTGTTGATTCAATACTCACCAACTGCCATCTGTAGTCGAGGCTGTGCTTACTAGGAAGCTGAAAACAAAACAAAGCGAATGAAAATTACTGGGCATGAAATGTCGAGAGAGCAGGCTGTCCGTCATTTCATTGAATCTCCACAATACCCTACAAAACGGATGTTATTAGGGCTGTGGTCCTCCAGATAAGGTTTATAACAGTTAATTCATCCACCTGCTGTGTAACAAAACCTTTCAAGAGGAAACCCTACACACATATCTGCTCATCCCAGATAGGGAGCCTGTGACAGACCAAAGTACACATACCATCCAGATTTAGCTTAGTGAACCAATGAGTTTTATAGGGTTTACTTGTAGGAGCAGACATGACTCACAGACAGCTGCATCCCTAAAGTCCACCCCAGCATGGGTGACAGATCACAAAAGCTGGGAACTTGGAGCACACTGCACAGCCTGCCTGTGGGCAGCTTAACAGGTTGGGGAGTGCCCTCTTCAAGTGATTCTGGTCTAAGCCTCTTCCAGGTAGATCTGCTGGTCTCTGTTTTTTTCCAAGCAGCTGGTCTAACCTCAGATTCTTCTTTGCAACTTGGCTTGTCTGAGAATCTTCTTTAAAATTCAGCTTCCTTAGGTGTGTGAGAGAGACTCTCAGGTTTTATTGCTTACTCTGGCAGGAAAAGGCCTAGTGAGTCTGGTCAATTTCAGGGACTTCCTGAAGTTATTTTGAGTTGTTTACCTTCCTGTTTAAGGAACTTCTCTGCAGGATGGAATGTTTCAATCTAGGAGGAAACTGTTACACACCACTCAACACAGGAAAGGCCAGAGTCCAGGTTTGCTGTTCTCTAGAGTATGTTATTTTGATCTCCACCCAGCAAGTCCCCAATGTTCTGTATTCTAGAGTATGTGATCTTGTTTCCACACCATAAATCTCTCAGTGGTCTCAACTCTGGCATGATACTACCATCTATGTGGGTGACGAGATAAAAGGAACTTTTCCTTGGGAGACATGAACAAGTGCCTATCCACTCCAGACAGGTCACCAACAACAGACCAAATGGTTCCACCAAAGTACAACTTGGTGAACTGATGAGTTCACTGGGATTACCTATAGAGCATGGAGGCGAGGTTACTTGCAGGGCTATGGGTGACCCCAATCAGTAGGCAAGAGAAGTACTACCATACAGGCATCATTGGATAGAAAATTGGGGCCAGACATTGAAAGCAATGGGGAATTGTGATCAAGACTCCTGAACATGAAATGTTACACCAGTGATGAGATTCTCAATGTGAGGGTTAGGCTGAGAAGTTGGTCAGCAACCAGATTGTTAAGAATTCTAAATGTGGGCAGAAGAGATGACACAAAAACCACAAAGGATCTGATACCCTTTATTTGTCCTCCACAGGCACCGACATGCATGTGGTAAATATACATACACTCAAGCCCACATATATACACATAAAATAACATAATAAATACTTTTAAAGAATAATTTTAAATGTTGATGAGACTCTTAAGTAGGGAAAGTAAGTGGGTTTTGGTGCAAGACCACCTAGCTGCAGTGCCCAGTTGAAGGATACACAGAATTAATGACATTTGTGCTTTCATTACTTCATTTTGAGGATATTTCAGAAGAAAAAAGGTTTATATTTTGTGAAAGGAGTCAGGGGTACATAAAACATGAGTTTCCATGTATTAAGAGCCAATGATAAGCACTTGCTGTGTCTGAAATTTTACATGTTACTCTTCTTAATTCTCAAAAGTCTTTCCGAAATTATGCCGTATTCATACTTCACTGATATATTTATGCAGGATAAAAAGCCACCACTTCATTGCTGAGGAAATGGAATCTCTAAGAGTCAGGACAAAAATAACAAAGTACAGTATCATGCAAGTATGTGACATCAAGAAATGAGAAATGAGTTTTGGCCAGGCAGTGGTAGTGCACACCTTTAATCCCAGCACACGGGAGGCAGAGCCAGGTAGATCTCTGTGAGTTCAAGGTCAGCCTGGTCTACAGAGCAAGATCCAGGATAGCACCAAAGCTACACAGAGAAACCCTGTCTCGAAAAAAATAAAAAACAAACAAACAAAAAAGAAATGAGTTTTGACTATGTTCTGAAGTGGGTATCTGCAGCCTTCCAAATAACTTTATGAGACATAGAAGTCCTTGTGTATCTGGCTTTTGAGAAAATGTTAGCAGGAGGGCAAGATGTCTCAGCAGGTAAAGTCACTGCCACCAAACCCAAGGGGCTGAGTTTTATCACCAGGATCCACATGGTAGAAGCAGAGAACCAATCCCCACAAGTTGCCTTCTCGACTCTGCACATGTGCTGTGACACATATGCATGCCCCCAAATAAAGTAATAATGGCATTCAAACTGCAATAAAAAAAAGTCTCATTGTCCTAAATCACTTGATATTTAGTAAAGATTGGTCATTGTGACTGTTCAGTCTTAATTCTTAGAGATCAATTTTGTAGTTGGAGCCTGTTTGTACTGCCCTGAAGTGAGAGAAAAGCACCACCAGTGATAAGCACGGAAACTCAAGTGGCTAGCAGCCTCACAGTAACCCTTAACACTGTATGGTACTGTCACACAATCATCTTTGGTACCCAGTGCTAAATGACACACTGACTACATGTCTCTTTTTGTACAAACTACATGGGTTTGTTGTTGTTGTTATTGGTTTTTGTTTTTGTTTTGCTATGGGAGTTGAGCCAGCATCCAGTCAAACTAGAATAAATTTTATAAAATAAAATTTTATCAAATATGTACCCAAAAGTCTTCCCATTAAAGACAAATCATACAAATTTCTAAAAAAGATGTACTAAAATTGTATTTCTATTGTATTCTTTTTCTTTTCTTTTCTTTTCTTTTTTTGGTTTTTTTTCGAGACAGGATTTCTCTATGTAGTTTTGCTGTCCTGGATCTTGCTCTGTAGCCCAGGCTGGCCTTGAACTCACAGAGATCCACCTGGCTCTGCCTCCTGAGTGCTTGGATTAAAGGCATGTGCCACCACCCACCTGGCTATACTATTTCTAATTAAAAATAATTTGTCTATCAAAAAAATCCACAGGTATGGGTGTGTGTGTGTGTGTGTGTGTGTGTGTGTGTGTGTTACTCTACATGTAGCATATACTTGAGGCTAATCTAAGTTTGGGAAAATTGCCAATCACTTGTTCAGATGTCTTTCATTTTACAACCCATTGGATAGTACTGACCAATAACAACACATCTGTTCCATAGAAAGGCAAATGCTACTAAGGACTTAATAATAGATGGCCACCCTCTCTTCTTTTTATAGGCACCACAGAGTTGAAGATTAAAGTTAATCACCTGCTTTTCCTTATACAAATTACCCGTATGCAGGGCTTGATGCTTTACTTTGTTTAAGAAGAAGGTAGATAGGATAATTTTGTGTAGCAATTCTAGAGTCTGAAGTGGAGCTGGGATGGTGGTGGCGAACAAATCCAGAACTGCTCTTCTTACTCTTTAAGAGAGGGTTGAAGTTCAGCCAGAGGTCTTGGATAATGGGAGTTTTTAGAGGATATTTAGTGAGGTCCCTATTGGAACGTTATCTATATTGCAAACAACTGTACATCATTTGGTAATCACTGGCATGTTTCGTCTTGGGAAGGACCTCATACTGATTGGCTTTGTGTAAAGCAGAGAGGCCACCATTCCAAGAATGCCAGCACACGTCTGTCTCGTCAAATCCCACATGTCAAGCAGGATTATCCAGTGAAGGAGTGGAGGCTGTGAAGAGAGGGAGGGTGAGCTCTTGAGCCACCCCAGCATCCCAGGAGGTCTTCACACCCTCTTCTTGGCAAGCATGTAAAATGAGGGGGTGGGTTCCACGGTCTCCAAGGTCTGTTCAGGCTTTAACATGCTGGGCTCTGGGCTCTGTTTGCTCCCTGTGAGCCTGTGGACCTTGGCTGTCCAGCCTGAAATGGTGAAGGAGAATTCCCAACCAGGCCACCACTCACAGCTGCTGTCATGAATAGCGAACTCCTCAAATCTTACTGTAAATGACACTCATCCTTTTACTGATACAAATTTGGTCAACAGCTCACATGTATTGCCAACCAGAACATTTGCAGCAAAGAACCAACCTTGAAGGTGGACTGTAGATTTTCACTCGCAAGACATATCTCTCCTACACACCCAGTTCAGGGGCTTTCGAAATTTGGGGGCCACAATCCATCTCTAAAAAAAATACGTAGTACATTAAACACTGGTCAGATACAAATGTGCAGTTTATCACAATGTAACATTTGGCATTATTACATGTTCTACTGACATTTTCATTTCACTTTTCAATATTATTTTTAAAGAGCTATTAAGACTCTGCTTGAGGCTGTAGCTGTGCACATTTACAACTGGGTTCTCTATCTTGTTCTATTGATCTACATGGCTCTTTTGGTGTCGTTAGCATGATGTTTTTGTTACTATGACTCTGTAGTGTATTTTGAAAGAGATTTCTAACCCATTATCAATCAATCAATCCACAAACAACAATTCACATGGTTTTGACAGTTTATACTTTTTTGTTTGGTTGGTTTTAGTTTTTGTTTTTCGAGACAGGGTTTCTTTGTGTATGTAGCCCAGGATATCCTGGCACTAGCTCTGTTGACCAGGCTGGCTTCAAACTCAAAGACATCTGCCTCTGCCTCCCAAGTGCTGGGATGAAAGGCGTGCACCACCACTGATTTACACATTTTTTAAGATGGCATTTTCATTATACTAGGTACTGAGACTCCTAAGAATTTTTACACAAGTATACTTTGACTATGTTCTCCTGTCCACACCTTTCTCTCCTAGTCCCCACACCCCCACCCCACCCCCACTTTTAATAGTTCCCTTTACTCCCCTAGACAGTTCTCCTTCTACTGTCATTTCATATATGGAGACATGATTTTGTGTATCTATGTAAAATCTAGGAATCACAAATGAGAGAAAACCTGCAATTGTTGTCTTTCTGAGATTGACCTAATTTGCCTAATATTCAGTTATATCCATTTTCCTGCAAGTGACATAACCATGTTCTTCCTTATATCTGAATTAACTTCAATATATATGTAACATGTTAATCTATTCTGCTACTGACTGACACCTAGGCTCATTCCATTATTTAGCTGTTAATAGTGCTGCAGGAAACACTGATAGGCAAGTGTCTCTGTGATACGTTGACTTACGGTCTTTGGGGTAAATATCTGGAAGTGTATATCTAAGTTTTGTGGCAAATCTATTTCAAGTGTCCTGAGGAACCTCTGTATTAATTTCCATAGTGGCTGGACCAATTTACATTTCCACAAGTAGAATATAAGGATTGATTTTCCTGGGATCCTTGTAGCATTTGCTGTTTTGTTTTCTTAATGATAGCCATGCTGACTAGTTTGTATTTCCTTAATGGCTAAGAATGTCCAACATTTTTCATATGTGTAGTAGCCATTTATACTTTGTCTTTTGAGAACTATCTGTTCATTAGCCTGCTTTATCCTTGGGTTGTTTGATTTATTCTTATACAGGTCTTTAGAGTTCTTTATATAGTGTGTCAGATGCACAGCTAGTGAAGACTTCCAACTGCTCTTTAGGCTGCCTCTTAATTCAGTTGTTTCCTTTGCTGTATATAAGCTTTTTTATTTCAACCACTCATATTTTCAGTTTTGTGTAGTGTCAATTCTAATTGGTCTTAATAATAAAAACCCAGAATCAGATATAGGGATTAATGCTGAAAGATCAGAGAAGTAAAGGAGATAGAAAAATCACCTCTTACCTCCACGACTCCTCAGACAGAAAAGGGGGTGAGCTCCTGTCTCTTCCCACCTTATGTTCCTCTTACTGCCCAGCCATATCACTTCCTGTCTCCACCTCCATAGTTCTGGGATTAAAGGCCTCCCAAGTACTGAGATCAAAGGCATGAGACCTGAAGTGATGGAATAAAAGATGTGTGCCACCACTGCCTGGCCTCTATGGTTAACTAGTAGCTACCTCTGCACTCTGATCTCTAGGCAAGCTTTATTTGTTAGAACACAAACAAAATATCACCAAAGTTTTGGGCATTATATCCTGAGCAATCAGAATCCTTTTAGATTCTTGCCTCTGCCAATATTTTAAAGTGTTTCCATATTTTTCTTCTACAGCTTTAGATTTTATATTAATGACTTTGCTCCATCCATTTGAGGTGATTTCTATTCGAGGTAAGAGATAGACATCTAGTTTCACTCTTCTATTCATTCTTCAACATACAAATACCTGTTTTTCCCAGGACCATTTGTAGAAGAGTCTGTCTTTTCTCTAGTATATCCTTTTGGCTTCTACATTAAAAATTGTAGGGCTATAGCTGTGTAGGTTTAAATCTTTGTCATCTATTCTATTGCATTTACCTCCATCCCTTGTTTTGTGCTATTATAGTTTTTTGTTACTATGACTCTGTAGTATAATTTGTTGATGATAATGAATGTGTTGATACCTCCAGCATTGTTCTCTTGCTCAGAGTTGCTTTGATTATACAAAGTCACTTATGTATGAATACAAATAGTGTTTTCTTTCCTTTTCTTTTCTTTTCTTTTCTTTTCTTTTCTTTCCTTTCCTTTCCTTTTCTTTTCTTTTCTTTTCTTTTCTTTTCTTTTCTTTTCTTTAGAAGGACATAAAGTAGAGGTAGAAATGGAGCTTAGAGATGTTAGGGGAAGGAATACAGATATATGTGATTAAAATACATTTGCATCTAAAGAGTCTTTTGGGTGGTTGTTTTTTGTTTTGTTTGTTTATTTATTGTTGTTTGTTTGTTTGTTTGTTTTTTTGCAAAGCAGGGTTTCTCTGTGTAACAACTCTGGCTATCCTGAAACTTGTTCTGTGGACCAGGCTGGCCTCAAACTCATAGAGAGCCACCTGCCTCTGCCTCCCAAGTGCTGGGACTAAAGGTGTGTCCAGAAATTCTTAAAGAATTAATAAAAAATTATCTTTAAAGATTTTTTTCTATTTCTGTGGAAAGCATCACTGGAAGTTTGGTTGGAATTGCATCGGTTCTGTAGATTGTTTGTGGTAGTCATTTTCACAGAATTAGTTTCTTTCCATCCATGAGCATGGGAGGAATTCCATTTTCTCGTTCTGTAATTTCTTTCTTCGGTGTTTCAAATTTTTTTATAGAAGTATTTTACTTTCTTGGTGAGGTTTATTCCAAGATATTTTACGTATTTTCAAGGCTATGGTGAATAGAATTGATTCTTGATGTCTTTCTTGCTATGTTTGTTATTGACATAGGAAGACCACAAAAATGTGCTGATTTTTCACCCTGCAAATGTTTGACTAGTATATGTTGAAACAATATTGTGTCTGTGGAATGAAGATATTTGATTTATAAGTATTTTATTGAATATTTTTGAAGGAATGTTCAGTATTAAGATTGCTCTATAGTTTTCTTTGTTTATTTGTTATTTATTTGTCTAGTTTGGGTATCTTAATAATAATCACTTCATAAAGAGTGTTGGTAGCATTACTTTCCATTTTATGGAACAGTCTAAGGAGCATTAATGTTATTTCTGCTTTCAAAGGGCAGATCGAATTCAGCACTGAATTTTGGGCCTAGACTTTTTTTGCTTGGGAGATTTTTTTAAAATCATTGTTTTAATTTCATTGCCTGTTTTAATTTTATATATCCTCTTCATTTAAATTTGATAGATCTAAAATTAATTAATTAATTTTATATTTTCAAACATATTAGAATATAAAAGGGAGTGTGTATGTGTGTGTGTGTGTGTGTGTGTGTGTGTGTGTGTTTGTGAATTTTCCATGTTATTTTTTAAAAAATAAACTTGGAGCTAGAATGGCTATCCAGTGAGGCCTTATGGTCTGCCTGTCTGCCTATCCCCATTGTTGGGTTATGGACATGTAGTACTTCCTGCTGCTTTTACATGTATGCTGAGGACCCAAACTCAGTCCTCCATGCATGCATGGCAAACACTTTATCCAAGCCCAGTATATAAGTTTTTAGAATATATCCTAGTAATATTCTGAATTTTGTTGATCTCTGTTGTAAGATTTCTTTTCTGATCTTACTAACTTGGGTATTCTCTTTTTATTTTTGTTAGTCTGATTAATGTTTGCTAATTTTGCTTATCTTTTCAAATAATCAACTTCAGGATTCATTGAGTAATCGTATTTTTTTAATGTCATTAGTTTCTTCTCTGATGGTCATTATTTGTTCTCACATACCATTTTGCGTTTTGGTTTGTTGTTGTTTTTCCAAGGCCCTAAATTGCATTTTTAAGTTTATTTGTTTGAGGTTACTGATTTTTGTTGTTGTTGTTTTGTTTTGTTTTTTGAGACAGGGTTTCTCTGTAGCTCTGGAGCCTGTCCTGGACTATCTCTGTAGCCCAGGCTGGCCTCGAACTCACAGAGATCCACCTGCCTCTACCTCCCGAGTGCTGGGATTACAGGCATGCGCCACCACCGCCCAGCTGAAGTTACTGATTTTGTTTTTTTAATTTAGGAATTTCTAGCTGTAAATTTTCCTCTCAAAATGCTTTCATTGCTTTCCATGGGCTTTATATATTGTATTTTAATATTTTAAATTTCTCTCTTGATTTCTACAATGATCCAATCATTTTTCTCCTGCTGTTGGTTTTTAGTTTTATTTCATTGTGGTCAGACAGAATGCAAGGACTTATTTCAATTTTTCTGTATTTGTTGACATTGTCTTTGTTTCCTAATATATGCTCTATCTGTGAGACAGTTCCATAGTCTGCTAAGGAAAATGTGTATTCCACAGTGTTTGGGCAGAATGCTGTGTAGATACCAGTTAGATCCATTTGCTCTGTTGTGTTTAACTCAGCTGTTTCTCTGTGGCATGAATGACCTGTGGGCGCCATTACAAGATGGCTCCGGGCAGTCAGCCAACAACGCGTGTTGTTTACGATCTCCTGCTCTGCGGTATACACGTAATCAGCCTAGCAACAAGGACTAGCCAATCCCGAACAGCCTGGTGGCGCCTTACCTTACACAGCCAATCACAGCACGACCCGTGGTCTTGAGTAGTATATAAGCAGCAGCAATTCCTCGCCTTGGGGCCCTGCGCCTCAGCTCTCCCCTCAACCGAGTGCCTCAATAAAGCGTGACAGAAGAAGAATCCTCGTGTTCCGCGTCTTCCTTACGCAGGCCGTGGGTCGTGGGTCGGAGGGCAACAATGACCCTCGTCAACCCAGGAGGGGGACATTTATGTTGCCCACTACTATTGCACTGAGGTTAATCTGTGTTATTACATCCAGTAGCATATATTTTATGAAATTTGGTGCATATATATTTGAGTTATAATATTCTCTTGATGGATTATTCTCTTAACAAATATGAAGTGATCTAAATTTGATATAAAATCTCTTTTAAATATTAGAACAGCAGCACCTGCTTGATCTAATTCCATTTGCTTAGGATGAATCTCTGTATCCTTTCACTCAAACACTGTCTTCAACAGTGAGATGATTTTCTTGCAAAAAAAAAAAAAAGAGCTTATTTGAAAAATAGAAGGATATTATTTTAACATCCAATCAGCTAATTGGTGTCTTTTTATTGAAGAATTAGTGAAATTTTAACATTAAGACTTGTTACTGAAATGTGTGTATTAATTCCTGTCACTTAGCTAGTTTTGTAGCTTTCCTATTTCTTGTTTAACTACTGTCTTAGTGTGGTTTATTCCTTCCTAAGCCACGTCCATGTGCTCATCTTTCTCTTCAGTGCATAGGATTCTTTTGAGTGTCTTCTCTAGTGCTGGCTTAGTGGTCACAGACTCCTTCAGCTTGTAGTTATTATGGTAAAGTTTTCTTTCTGTTTCAAGTGTAATGGATAATTTCCCTGGTTATCATAATCTTGGTTGGTATTATTGTCTTTCAGAGCTTACCATGCATCATTCTACTCCTCTGGCTTTTAGAGTTTCTGAGGAGAAATCTGAGGTCATTCTGATGTGGCTTGATGTTCTCTATACCTAGTGTTTCAACTATGATATGATGTGGGAAAACTCTTTTCTGGTCTTGTCTCTTTGGTATTCCAAATGCCTTCCGCATATCATTTCCCTAAATTTGGGGAAATTTCTGCTATAATTTGTTGTAGAATAATCTTTTTGTATACTGTGAAGATGTGTCTTTACCAAGGTGCCTTCTGATTGGTTTAATAAAAAGCTAAATGGCCATTAGCTAGGCAGCAGGTAGAGGTGGGAGAGCCAAACTGAGAGAACAGTGGGAAGAAGAGGGGCAGAGTTGGGAAACTCAGGAGTAGCTAGCCAGATGTGGAAGAAGCAACATGGAAAGTACATAGAGGTAAACAAGCATTGGGACAGCACATAGATTAATAAAAAATATTAAACTAAGTTATAAGAGCTAGCTAAAACAAGCCTGAGCTATCAACTGAGCATTTATAATTAATAAGTTTCTGTAGGTTATTTGGGAGGAGCTGGGGGAAACAGCTGATCAGTGATCCTGATGAAAAACTCTACCTACAATTATTTTGTTCTATATATTGTTTGTGACTTTACTCTAAAATTCTTATTGTT
Organism: Onychomys torridus; assembly: GCF_903995425.1. Lineage (NCBI taxonomy): Eukaryota > Metazoa > Chordata > Mammalia > Rodentia > Cricetidae > Onychomys > Onychomys torridus. Next base: position 80,962,311 of record NC_050449.1, read on the forward strand.
CTATCCCCATGATTATAAATTTGATGTTTTAGTGGTGTCCCATAGACTTTATATGTTCTATTTATACTTCCTTCTTCTTTTATCTTTGCCAATATCTGAATGTTCTAATTAATCTATCCTGTCTTACATACCTGATATTCTTGCTCTATTCTGGTCCTGAGGCTTTCAAATAAGATTTTTATTTGACTCAATGAGATTTTTATTTCTTAAAGTTTATTGCTGTCTCTTTATTAAATGTTTCATATTCTGTGTTTATTCCTTTCATTCATCTGTTTATTTGTATTTTCTCTATATTTATTTAGGAGTGTTATTCAACATTTAAATATACATTCTTTTAAATTGTCTGGCTAGCATTTCATTTATTCACTTTGATTGGAATTCCTTACTGTGGAATTGGTATTTTTCATATTGGTCATATTGGCTTAATTTCTCATGTTTCTTATATTTCTACATTGGAACTTAGGTGGCTGGGTTATTTTATTAATCTGATTTTTTTGTGTGTGTCAGCTGTACTCCTTCAGTTGAAATATTGGTTGTGTTCAAGTTGGACTTATTTGTAGTAGGATAGAGGCATTGTTCTTCCTTAGTATATTAGGGTGTTCTTCAGCAGCTAAAATCTCAATGCAGAGGCTCAAGGCCATAGATAGTGTGGTAGTTTGAAAGAAAATGGCCCCCCAAATAGAGTGGCACTGTTAGGATGTGTGGTCTGGTTGGAGGAAGTGTGTCACTGTGGAGGTGGGCTTTGAGGTCTCATAAATGTTCAAGATACCACCCCCTGTGACAGTCTACTTCCTGTTGCCTGCATATCAACATGTAGCATCAGCTCCTCCTCCAGCATCATGTCTGCTTGCACACTGCCATACTTACTCCCCACCATAATGACAATGGACAAAACCTCTGAAATTGCAAGCTGCCACCTCAATTAAATGTTTTCCTTTATAAGAGTTGCCATGGTCATGGTGTCCCTTCACAGCAATAGAAACCCTAACTAAGACAGATAGTTACAAATACCACTCTGAGAATAGAATATTCACATCAAGAGCAACCACAACACTGGATAGGATCATTATGCAAATAACTTAATAGTTAAAGACAGCCATCCCTTTAACTTCAATAAGTTAAGAAAAGTTCCTGGAAAGAATAGCACTTGCCACTGACCCTTCTGAGAGACTAATTAATTAATGAGACCTCCAGCGATTGTGGAGAGTTTGGAATGTTACAAGTCCAGAGCCAAATTGTCACAGGCCTTTTACAGCCCCCTTAATAGCCATTTTTTTGTTGTTGTTCTTCTATTTCTGTGAGCTAACATCTTTGTGACTATTAGGTAAATCCTCTGAAATATACAAATAGACAACTAGTTCCCACCAATCAAAAGGCTAAGCATGACATTAGATAGCATCTGAGGCCTGTCATGGAAATGTCTCCACTTTGCTTTAACTTACCTATCTAATGTTTCAACCAATGTACTTTAAAGGGGCCTTAATCTGCAATGTTCTTTGTTCTGTCACTATAAAAGCTTCATAAAACTATTACCAAATTAGAACGTGGAATTTGGAGTAACCCAAGTCTGTGTTCCAGGGCTGTGGTCACTCATATTTGGTTCCAGAATAAACTCTCTTCCCCTTTGAAGTGAGTAGTGTGAGTTTTGCATTGTCAGTAGTGTTCCAGTGGAGTTTAAACAAATGCCCTTTCGGGTTGAGTCTCCAGTAGGTGTCAGCCCTCCCTTGGTATTATGTGAACTTCTCTTGTCTATGGACAAATGCCCATCCATTCCAGATAGGGCATTTGCACAGGCTAAAGTAGCAATGCCACCAAAGTCCAAGCTGGGGAACTAATGAGTTTCTTGGGCTCATTTACTAAGTGTGGGTGACCCCCAAATAGTTGCAAAGTCCCACCCCTTGGTGGATGATGACCTCATGGAAGCTACATCATGAAGTCTTACTTTCAGTTATCTTTCCACTTCCTGTATATACTAGCACCTCCCAAGAATGCTTGCAACCAAGGGAGGTTGTAGCAGAACAGAGTAATGGCTAGAGTTGAAGGTGGAGATCCTATGGCCCTCCTTTCCCTCTGTCTGCTAAGGACTGTCAACTGGCTCGTTATTAATAACACAGACCTAGCCAGTACTATACTGCTCTGCTCAGCTACTTGCCATGATGACTGAGACAAGGTTATCTCTCCTTCAAAATGACAATGACGTGATCATGCCTGGTGGAGAAAAGTTGTAGTCTGACTAGGGTTTTCCATAGCTTTCAATATGGAAAGTTGCTTGGGAGGACTTTTCACCTGTTGTTCTCTGTGTGCCAGATGGTCACACTTCTTCACTTAGATATCTAAGTGCAGGATATTGTAAGTCCACATCTGGGCCATTGTTTACCTTTACAGTTGGAGATGCTCATCTTACTGATAGGTAGCCTGGCAGATATTAGCAAGCTTGGAAGCCATTGAGGATAGACCTCTCCATTATAATCAGCCTTGCCCTCCTTTAAGTTTAAAATATTATATGAAAAGGAAGAGGGTGGAGGTATCTGAACTTTCTTGAGGACCATAGAGGAAAAGTTACTTCCACTTGGTCAAAAGGACAGAGTTTATCAGATTCTAACAAAGTTCTGTTTCTGAATTTGGATGAGAACTCACTTTCTAAACTGCCCCAAACATTGTATGCTACTGCCTCCTCTCTTAAGAGTTGATAGAGTTGATCCAGTTGAGCCTGTTAATTACCCATAAGGATTCTTCTCAGGAAAGTTGACCAATGGTTAGTTAGGACTGTCAACACAAAACAATGTAGAAACACCTGGAATGGGAGAGTCTCAAGGAGGAATAGTGTAGCTTTAGTTGCCCTGTGGGCATACCTGTAAGGGATTTTCTTAACAGGGTTCGCTGAGGTGAGAAGACCCACCCTGATATAGGCAGCACCATTACATAGGCAGGGTCCTAAACTCAAGAAGGAGTGAGTTGAGCAACGGCATTCATGCATTAATTCCTTGCTCTCTGACCTTGACTATCATGTAATTAATGTGCCCAGAGGCCTCAAGTTTCTGCCATCTTGTCTTTCCCACAAAAATGTACTGTAACCTGGAATTATGAGCCAAACAGGCCTTTTCTCTTTTAAGTTGCTCTTGTCAGGGTATTTTATCGTAGCAACAGGAACAGAAACTAAGACACTGATACACCTGAAGATGTGCTATGGAGATGAAGAAGAAATTATCTCCTCAATGAGATAATGTGCTTATGAATTCCACAAGCCCCTTCCTCAATGCAGTTATGTATAGATCTTCACTGATAAGCCTACCTGCTTTTCTGAAGTCCAACTTAAAAGGTGTAACATTCCTTGCTCCCTCTTTCTACTCCTCCTGTGGGTACCAGCCTACCTGAATGTGCTAGCTCTGACATTCTGGACAATCTCACTATTTTTCTGAAGCTGCTTGCTCCATTGCTGAACAAGCATGCTTTCTTGGATCCCATTTCAAGACAGCGTGCCTTTCTTTCTCCCTGTGTACGTCCCTCTCCTCCTGGCAGCTGCAGAGATTCATGTTATTTTACATTCAGACTCTAAGTAAAGTGACTCACAAACTTTATTCTGAGACTGATTTTAAATTCTTTTACCAATGAGATTTAGAACCCACAAAAGGGAACCATTTATCAGGGCTGGTAACATTTTCAGGGCTCTGATTGCCTCTCCACAATCTCCACATAGACCCAGAGCAGGCCAGTTCTGGAGTTCTGATTATTTGGTTCTAGAAAGCCTGCATTGTGCTTCTCAGCTCTCTCACTGCTGATCCCATAGGCAGACTGCTTCTTTCTTGAGATACTCCCTCCAGGCCACACATAGAGAACCTCAACTTCTAGCTCATGCTTCTCATCACAGGTCTGCTTTCATTGACACAGAGCATGCTGACCCCACCTCTCTGTGTTCATGGTGTATCCCGCTCCCAGTAGGGTCTCCATATTTCTGATCATGTCCTTTCAGTTAGAACACCTCCCTGGCTGGCCTGAGCCCCAGCTGTATGTGATGACTGAGCACAAGCTCCTGGCTTTGCTTGTCCATTGTCTTACACAGACTTCAGCTGGCTTAACCCCATTCCTTTTCAGCTATTACCTCTTGTAGGAAAAAACAAGACTACTGCTTAGTATTCTGTGGTGATATTGTGTTCCCCAAAATATTGTGCACCCTAATAAATTTATCTGGGGTCAGAGAACAGAACAGCCACTAGATAGACATAGAGGCCAGAAAATGGTGGCACTCACACCTTTAATCCTAGCATTCTGGAGGCAGAGATCCATCTGGGTCTCTGTGAGTTTAAAGCCACACTGGAAACAGCCAGGCATTGTGACTCATGCCTTTAATCCCAGGAAGTGATGGCAGAAAGCAGAAAGGTATTTAAGGCGTGAGGACCAGGAACTAGAGCTGGTTAAGATTTTAGGCTTTTGAGCAGCAGTTCAGCTGAGATTCATTCTGGATGAGGACTCAGAGGCTTCCAGTGTGAGGAAACAGGATCAGCTGAGGAATTTGCAAGGTGAGAAAGCTGTGGCTTGTTCTGCTTCTCTGATCTTCCAGCATTCACCCCAATAACTGGCCTTGGGTTTGTTTTTATTAACAAGACCTTCTAACAATTCATGCTGCAGTATTCTCTTTTATTTCACAGGGTCACAACAAAGGGCCTTCTAATCTACTATCTTATCCAAAAGTCTGTGGAGCCACAGAAAACTAGCCTGAGCCATTTGGAGGTTCTGTGGACCTTATCCAGGTATTAGAACTATACCTGAAACCAGGAGTTTGATAACTTTCACCTAGAACCAAAGTTTTACTGCCAAGAAAGAAGTGATGAAATTTGTCATCATTCCTGGTGTTCTCTCTAATTCTTACTGAGTACTTACTCATTGAACTTCAGGTCGCAGCCCGAGGGACTTTTCCATGGCTAGAGATATATTAATACAAATCTTTAAATAAAAACCTAGGTTCTGTTGACTGAATTAAAATGTATCATTTTCATATTATTCATAGTTAAACATATATTAACCAAGGAAATATATTCACTGGTTCTAAACTACAGGTATGGTTGCTAGTGCTTATTTTTATAACACTGTTGTACACATTCAGAAGTTTCAAAGTAATGGAAAAGGATTTAGTTAAGGGTGTTTCATAAATAGATGGTGAAGGCTCAGCATGCTTAAATTCTTTAAAAATGTCAAACTTGGCATAGGGGGAGCCCAGATTTCAGACTTCCAAAAAATCTTAACATAAATAAACCAATGTATTTTAAGGCATTTGATAACAACTTGAGGGGAATGTATTTTAGGCATTTTAGCTTTACAGTGTCCTGAGAAAGTGACTGATTATAATATTATGTTAAGGAGCAAAAATATACAAGATACCTCCCCAGACTGTTTCAGGAATATAGACTGTAATTTTTATAAATATTTAACGAACTGTTCATCACTCTTTGTTAATTAATTTATTGTTACTTTTTGCTGTGCTGTTTATTGAACACAGGGTCTATGTAACCATGTATCATGCCAACAGTAAGCTCTGCCATCTTTTCCATTCTCATTTTTTTTTCACTAGGATATCATCCAACTTAGAATGAATGGCCATTATAGTGCACTCCTTGTACTTGGGAAAAAAATCACGAGCAGAAGACTTCTAAAGATAAAATAAATAACCTTAGTACTTGAAGACTTTGTAGTCTCCAAAGTCACAAATTAGTGAAATAATAATTATCAGTTAATGATGCAGCAACTACCTATACACATGTGCCTGGAACTGTAAATAACCAATTTAATAAATTCAAATTGTTGGGAGCAGGAGGAAAATTCTGGCATTAGCTTGAGAAAAACCAAAGAAGTATCAAAGGAAGAAAAGTCACAAGCTTTCCAAAAGAAATAACAGTCTATAAGAATTTAAATTCTCTGCTAAAATGGGGATGACTCCAGACCATGAACAAATATTAATAGGAATGAAATGGAAGGAGTACTGTTGTGAGGTAATCAGGTAGGAAATGCCCACAACAGCTCCGTCCCATAAATATGCTTATAATCAAGCAGGTCCTTAACACACAATGGGATTGGATATTCAACCTACATTGGCAACTTTGCCAAAGGAAATGTGTAAGAACTGAAAAGAAAAGAATTTGGAGAAAGAAACATTAGGGAGCACAAGAGAAGAACTGGATCCAGTTCAGTCCTCAGGTCCTAAGAGCATCTGCTGGGGTGGAGAACCAAACACTGAGCAATATTTCTGAAGGGTCGTGTGCAAAGGGCCCAGCCATTAAAATAGACACCATTTCTTTACTTGTTCTTGAAGCATAGAAAACACAACAAAGATTTTGTGGAATTTCACACAAGGTGACCTGTGACATCTTGGGTGTTATATTAAATAATAGGAGAGGAAGGAAAACAAATCTGCCCACAGTGGACTGGACCCTCCTATCAATCAAGAAAATGCCCAACCCACCCATCCACCTACCCACACATACCTACATGTCAATGTGATGGAGCCAATTCCTCAACTGAGAATTATTTTTCTCTGGGTACATCAAGTCAACAACTGACGCTAACTATGACACTAAGCAAAGCAACTTAATTTCTCTGTCATTCCTTTCTAAGGTGGATTAAAATTTGCAGTTGTAATATAATCTCTGTAGAGGCAGATAGAATGCCTCATTTCCTGTCTCATTTCTAGCACCTACTGGAATACCTGGCAGATATTAAGCTGCTTGATAAATTTTGCATAAAACTTAATTTATTTAAGTAAGTAATCATTTTAATTGAGTTGTCAGTCTCATATTTACTAAAATTATCTTGAGGGAAAATACACTATAGCATATTTAAGTGAGCTAACGGTTCAAAAGATAGGCCAAAATAGCAATATATAATGGTTATGTTAGAAACAAGCAATGAATGATCCCAGTAACACAAAATAAAAGTATTTCAGCAGGTCAATTATTATTTTAAATAGGGTATGCTAGAACCCAAACTGGGCTATCAACACACCAGGGCCAACATGGGTCTTTTACCCTTGATGTAGGTGATGACTGCATTTCACCCCATTGGAGGGAGCTCAACCTCAATTAACACAGTTGGCCAATGGGAACAAAGAAGTGGGGTTGGGGGAGGTTCATGAACTATGAGTTCTTGTCAGGCTAACTACCTTTGTTTAAAAAAGTAAAGTCTACTACAATCAAAAACTCATTTTTTGAAAAGTAAAATTGGCAAGTGTGTATGTATAATTAAAATATTGTTAGGAAACCTTGTTATTACCTTCTACATCAGGAGCCAATGTCATTAGCTATTGTGGGCCAGGATGCAAATACAGCTTATAGCAACTGATAATTCAGATGTCAATCCACCAGAAGAATATTTCTCAGATAGAGAACCCTGTTCAAGGAAGGCTTGCAGGCCACTGACTCTGTTGTTTTCATCTATAATTTCTTCTTCAATAACAGCTATGATATCTCCACATTATGATGCATTTTCATGAAATATGTATATGTAATCTCATGATTGCATCTCAATCTTAGGGGCACACATATATCCATGGATGGTCAGGAAGATGACTTTTCATTAGCTGTACAATTCTGATATATAGAAAATATACTAGGAGATGCTTCATAGCTAGATCTATTGTCCCAGGTGGACTGTAGACACTTTTAAAGCCTGCTTTGTTCCTTTTGCTCAAACTAACACAAGAAAAATAACAATCTCTCCACAGTCTAACACAAATTTCACATATTTAGTTCATTTTTACCTCAGAGCAAGTTCAAACTAGACTAAAGACCTTTGTAAATAGATCATAAGTTTAAAACTTTACAGTTATGTACAGGGTCAGAGACTCAGGTGTCTTACCAAGGTTACTACAAGAAGCACCCTAAGAAAAGCCTGCCAATTCTTCCTTGCCAAGTCTTCCTGCTGACAATAGACCTATGCCTCAAAGTTTGTCACTGGGCACTGTGCACGCCCCCCCAGCCCCAGTCTGCTCAGCCTTACTCTTGTAAACTTGGAACCTTGTGTTGCCATGGTAAATGGTTCTGACTTTATAGCTTACCCTAGGAATATGCTTTTGACCAATGAAAGGTAACTCTTATAACTTTTGCTATTGCTTCAAGCCTCCTGTGAAAGATTTATTAGGTTAGATGAGAAGAAACAGGAAGATAAGGACAGAGAATTAGAGCCAAGAAATTATAGCCAATTAGACCAAGAAAATTAGGAGAATAAAGAGACATGTACAGAAAGAGCATGGTGTGAACTGATTTACTTTCACCCTCAGATACTTAGTTTTTCCTCACTTATTGTAGCTTCTCTTTTGAACCTTAAAAGAAGGCTTTAAGACAGGCCCTTAAAAGTCTTCACTACTTCTACATTACCACTCATATGCATCCCCCAATGGCACAGTGAATATCACTTATATAATTGAAATTAATTACTTTTTATCAGCTGCCTTCATTTGTAATTTGGTATGTTGCTCATATCCATCAGACAGACATGTACTGAAACTGGATGAAAATGGGGCCATTCTGCAGTTCCTCATGAAAAGTCAGGGGAATCTCCAGGTCAAATCTTCTCTTATGTCTAGTGAAGGGCCCACCACATTTTTTCTGTAAAAGGCTGAGTAGTAAGTACTTGGGTTTTGTGGGCAATTCAGTCACTGCTACATCTACCCTCTTCAGCCTTAGTGTGCAAACAGCCATATGCAAACCATGGTTGAACAAACACTAATGTACTTCAGTGAGACTTTACCAAGCCAGAAGGGTCTAGTGTAAGATCTGAAATCTTATGTGTTCAATTTTTCTAGGTTACCACATCATCTACGTTTGATACCTGGCTTCACTATTTTAGACAATGTGTGTTCCCAAACATTCCAAATATCTGCCTTACCTAACTTCTGTAACGTTCAGTTTTTGTGCCTGTGAAACCAGGATAACATCAGTTCTTCTATCATAGAATCCTTCAGATGGCTAGATAGAATAAGCCACTAAAGCACTCAGGTCAGAGCCTGGCATGCAGGAAAGCTTGTGCTGACCCCCTTTTGTTCCAGGTCCATTGTCTGAAATTCTCTGCAGGGCAGTGAGAAGGCTGCAGGAGGTGTTTATTATTTTACTTATATTTTATTATTTATTATTTATAACAACCTTGTTATTTCAGCACTGTTCTCTGTCCACAGATAGCTAGCTCCCACTCCAGCTCTCATGGTATGTGTATATTTTGCTGGTAATTCTGGCACCCTCTTAGTGGGTTCCAAGAACACTATTGCCTTTTCTTGATCTTTTGGATGCCACTCTTGCTAGTCTGTGAATGCAGCCACAGCCTTTACTATTCCCTAGACCTGCTGACATCAGATATAGTGTCATAATTTAAGTGTTTTCATTTGAACCTCGCAATGAATTCTGCTGTTATTTCATGTTAGGCACAGCAAAGATAACCCAACTGTGGTGATTGCTGTTGTCATTATTATAATAACCAGTGGTATTAAAGTTCTTTCCAGATCTTGGCTTCTGAACTTCAAATTCTCTATTATCCATTGACCTGTTTCTGTGTCTTTCAGCATAATTTCTGTCAACCAGTCCTGTGATATTTGGTATTTAGTTAATTGACATAGAAGAAAATCTCCAGCACTCAACTAATTTATTCTCTTGTTCCAGGTGTGAAACATGTTTCAAAGGCAGACAGGAAACTACTCTGCCATGCCTTTTACTTCCTTCACATGGGGAGAATTCAAACATCACAATATAGGCCAGGGATAAAATTAATGACATTAAAAACTCACTTAGCATTGGGATGGTATAGCTATTCTTATACCATTCTTCTCAGAAGGAGGAGAAAACTATAGGCTGATAGACAAGGCTAAGGTAACAAAGAACAATGAGGTAAAGTTTGCTCAAGCTTTTTGTCCCTGACCATGTCTTTAGGGAAGTAGTTACAGGTCCACAGCAGATCGACATGGTAGGCTTCCTGTGGAACGTGTCCTGTTACAGAAGCTCTGAACTAGCATGGCCCAACAGGCCCATCCCTGCCATTTGAAGATAAAACTGGCCAAATGTTGGGCCTACTAATGTTTGCCTTCTCTTTTAACTACCTCCAAATATTTTGAAGTGGGTCTTTCACCACTGTATTACTTCAATTTTTGAAAATGAATCTGAAAGAAATTATATTTTTCAATAACATCTATTTAAATAAAAAAACATGGCTAATCCAAATTTGACAGCCACTTCGAAAAGCACCATTAAATAAATACACCTGAAAAACAGCTGCCCATTATGAGAGCCATTGTTCTAACTCATTGTTTTTATATGTACACTCATACACATAGATATTCCGAACATGCATTTATTTTGTCTGCTGTGAGTTTTTAGAAAAGGATCCCACAGGTCCCTGGCAGCAGGACCAGGACTTATCCCAGGTACATGAACTGACTTTTTGGAATCCATTCCCTGTGGGATACCTTGCTCAGCCTTGATACAATGGGGAGGGGCAAGGCTCTCCTTCAACTTGGTATGCCAGACTTTGTTGACTACCATGGGAGGCCTCTCCCACTCTGAGGAGTGGATAGGGGTAGAGTGGGAGGGAGGTGAGGAGGCAGGAGAAGGGGAGGGAGGGGGAACTGGGGTTGGTATGTAAAATGAAAAAAAATTAATAAATAAATATATTTATTAAAAAAAATTTAAAAAAAAGAAAAGGATCCCACATTACTCTAAGACACTCCCTATATTCGGGGTATTAAAACAACCTTTCTTTTGTGAACTTGTAAAAGGAAGATCACAATTGTGAGGTGAAGTAATTGAACAAGAGGCACATTGGCCAAGAACTTTATCTGCCTAGAGATGCAGCAAATAAGCAAGGGGCCGACCTTGTCACCAAGAAATTAAGGCTGAGGCTGAGTGCTTATCTGCATCTCTCTCAATATACCACAACTAGTTAGTGTGAAATTAAGATACATATATGGTTTGACTCCAGAAGCCAAATTTGTATTGTTTTCTGGCAATGTTCCTTACTGGGTAAATTTAATGGTTTAAGAATCTCAATATCTGAGAACAATTAGACTTTCCTGTGTGTTTGCAGTGTCTATTAACGTGTACACACTGCATTTTCTGTGGGCTCAGCCCAGTGATGAGCTGGGAAGGCAGGTGAGAGTCTAACATGACAAGAGATGCTTCCACCATCATTGACCAAAGGACAAATGGGCCAAGCAGGGGTTTTGTGGCTCCTACTGTAGGGGTAATCATCTTGAATACCACCCCCAAAATAACACCCATACCAGAAAAAAACCCATCCCACCACCATAAGAAAATAAATGTCCCAAGGTAGCATGTGGTGATGAAATATGGCTGCAGTCCAGGAAGCAATTTCTAGAAACTGAGCACAATCAGTACAGGTGGAAAGTCAGATTATTGTTTGGATCACCTTGAAGGTCCTTGGGGAGGACATAGGCTCCGCTACTGTGTTAATGGTGGCAATGAAGTGCAGTTCTGGGCAGTTGAGTGTCTCAAGCTGTTACATACTTCACCTAATATAAGGGCAATGTAGCCTTATTAGGCTGAGTGGTGCAGCAATGGACGGCTGAGATCTCAGAATTAACCCAAGGGTGCTCCAGTTTATCCTAATTCACTGTAAATATTTGTGGGTGAACTCTTCACTGGAGTTGGTCTGAGTGAACTTTAGAAACAATCTACTCCATCCAGCCAGTACAAAGAAATACTAACATATATAAACTCAAAACTACACATAATATTGAGTCCCAGGTCTCACTGAAAGATGAATTGTCAAACCAAACAGTTTTTGCATAGTTTTAGAAAAGCCTGTTTTCAGTCACCAGTCCTATCTATGTGAACAAGTGCCTCCACAGCTGAAGACAGTTCTTTGGTTTGGGGCTCTGTGCTCTCCTCTAAGGATCAACGTCTTTATTCAAATCTAGCCACACTGTGTTTATTGCTACATCTCTAGCACACTTCATAATGCTGCTCTTCAGTGTTTCTCCCACAGCAAAAGGCACTGCCTGAAACGGTGCTTTATTATTTATCACACCTACTATTGACCAGGCTCCTATGTGCCAGCCACTATGGCAAGGAATTCACACATCTTATCACATTTATTTGTTGTAACAACTCTGTGAGACAGGAACTATATTTCCATTTTATAGACACAGAATTGAAGCAGAGATCAGAGGTCAGGAGCCAAGTTGGGTTTAAACAAAGCAAGTCTTTAACTCCATGGTCAACTCTCTTTCCCCTACACCAAGATTCTCCCTTTTCAAGCAATTTTTCTCTAAGCAGGTGAAATTATAAGACTTCTGCTTGTTACTTCGCAGATCCAGAGGTATCTTGTTTCTTACCCGACCCACAGGTTCCATTCAGGACTGAGTCTATGAGTCTGAGGTCTTATTGCCTGGGAGACATCAGTGGGGATTCCAGACTCAAGGCCCTGGAGCCAGCAATAAGCAGGTGCTGGCAAAACTTATTTCTAAACTTGTTTGAGACAACAAAATTTCTAATTTTTTAAGCTCAGATGGTGACTTGGATTTTAATTTGATAACTTCAATTCCATGAAAACCACCTTGCTTTGGGACTTTGGCAGGCTGCTCTCTAGATAGAAGAATTGGGCCTCTAGATCTATAAAACCAAAGGTCCTCCACACAGAAGGTCACACTGAGCTGGACTGACATTGTTCCTCCGCTGTACTGACTGGTTTTCATGAAATGGCCCCATGTTCAATCTCAGAGCAGGTAATCTAGATACTGGTCTTGAGAATTCTATAAGATATAGATTATGTTCAAAGGCAAAATTTTATGATAAAATTGATGAAGTAACAAACTGACTTTACATGCATTTTCAAAATTTATTTCAAGAAATATTTCTTGAGCCCATACTATGTGCCAGGCTTCTTCTAGGCTCTGTAGCAACTCAGTAAACACAGGAAATCAAAGTTCCCCTGCTTGTGGCCAGAGTTTGCATCCTATTCCAGATACCAGAAGTGCTATAGAGGCCATAAGCCAGAATGGTCAGGGAAGGCATTGAAAGAGGTGAGGGCACAAGCTTTAAGGGAATCAGAGGAAAGAGACTTTCAGGCAAAGGGAACGGGGAGTATGCTGGCATGTTGGAGAGTTGGCAAGGTGACTGGTGTGGATAGAGTGAGCGATGGGAAAGCAATACATTGCCAAGATAGAGAGGAGATGGGTGCTTCGGGCCTTCCAAGCTGTGCCTTAAACTCTGACTTCTTCTCTATATTGGGCAATGGACTAAGGAATTTTAAACAGAAAAGATTATGCTGGATCCTTTATCTGTTGAAAAATAGATGTGGCCAAGGATTATGGATAATATAAGTAATTCATTCCCTGTGCTGTACAGCAAATTGCTAGAAACTGACCAGATTAAAATCAACACCCATTAATCATATCAGTTTCTAGGGGTTGGGAGTCTAGGCTTGGCTTAGCTGAGTCTGCTAAAGGCTTAGACAAAGTGTTATCCTGAGAGGGGGTCTCATTGTGGAGCTCAGCTAAGGAAAGTTGGCTTCCAAACCTATAAGGTTGTTGCCAAAACTCATGTAGTTTTGATGATTTAACCATGTGAGTCACTGTAGCCACCTTTTTGAAAGCCAGTTGGGGAGAGACACAGAGGAAGGAAAGTCGGAAGGAAGGAGGACTCTCTACAGTCTTTAAAATCGTAACAGTGGGTATAATATCCCATAACCTCTCCCATAATGCATGATGACGAGAAAGCCAGATGCCACTTACTCTAAAGAGGGAGAGATTCCACAGATACGTGAATGGAGCTGGTAGAGGGTCATAGAAATTGACTTAATGCCTGTTGATCCCAGTTAAGAATAATCAACTAAGAGGCTCCAGGAATAAATACAAGAATTAGAAAGAAGAATTAAAATATATAATCTCTTCTTTCCTTTAGCCCTAATAATAGCTTATTCTAGACATGACTAACACATAACAAGCCTGTGACCTTGATGAACTTTTGGGGGCATCTTTTGGCCTCACTATATCTCTTCTGTCTTCATTAGTTTCTTATCCCTCCTAAAGTGCCCTTGCCTGAGCACTAGTGTCCATCAGCATTCTCCAGAGCATCTTGTCTGAGAGAAGACCTGCACTGCTTCATGCCCCCTAGCCAGCACTGCTCCCAAAGCCACATAGGGTATAGAAGGGTACTTGTAAGATGCAGAGGGTAGTGTGGACCTCTCAGGTTCTATGCTAAGTATGATAGTGAATCTGTCATCCTCTTAATAATGTGTTTCGCTGACTCAGAACTTGTCCACATTCAGAGTTCCTCCCAGCAGTGACTGCCCATGCATGGATTCTTGAGCACTGTCATGTTCTCAGTCCTTCCTTACAACTGGTATCTTCTTACCCAAATGGCTGAGGAGGTACAGCCTCAAGTTTTTCTGAGTGTGTGGTGCTTTAGAATTCTGCCTCCTGTCAGACCTCCAGCCAGCCCAGCCAGGCCTCTTCTGTGTAGACAATTTTATGCTAAGAGAAAAGTTGTTTCACTGTTGATCAACACCGAGCTATAGACCTAAAGTTGCCTCCCTAATTCAGAGTCCACATGCAAGGAGATACCTTTGCAGCACTGGCAAACACAAGAGGGCTTTCTCCTTTTGCCCATGTAGGTCTTCTGACTCTACCTTTGAGCAGAGTCCCAACACACTCCCACATTCTGTCCGAGGTCCACAGTGAACATGGCCATGTTTATTTGCTTTGCCACTGACTCCATGCTGTTCTAAAGACTTGGTGTGGTTCTGTTGACAGAGTGTGAAATAACCTGAATATATCTACTCTTGCTCAGCAGTCAGGGCTAGCATTTTGTGAAGCCATCTGGCTATTTTTCCCTCATAGCCTCTTGCTTTTCCACATAAAACAAGTGGCGACTTTAGTGTTTCTGGAATGTTGTGGCATTTCTTCAGTGCTTTCTTTGTTGAAGAAAAAAAAATACATGACCCTATTTCTTTAGCACTTCTCTTGGTCCAGAAAGCTCTGTGGGTTTGCCAGCAAGCCCTGCAGGCCAACTTGCCTTCTCTCCTCCTCCATCTGTTTTCTCTAATTCTTCACACCTTTCAAATTTTTTGGAAATGTTTTACTATTCACCTCGTCTACAGACATAATTGCCAACATGCCCACACACCCTGCCTAGTATCTCATCATAAAAACTTCTCTGCTTCATAAAGACCTCCTGCAGCCTCTAGTTCTTTATCTTCTGTCATCAAGAAATCTCCCTGACCCCACCCTTTGCATTCCCTCATTTGCAATATGTTATTCCCCAACCACCGAGCGAATGATTATTTAATATTTCCCATAAACACACAAGACTCAATAGGATACTCTGTGCCAAAACCATCGCAAGGTCTCTGTCCCGAAGACCTCACATTCTGATGTCACTCTGGTTGTTATCAACACATTAGGACCGTAACCTCCTCTTGGCTCTGTTGTCCCAGGGAAAGGCATTGCTTCCAGATTGTTCAGAAGGAGCTGTTTATCAGTTATTGAGGCCATGTGCATCAGAATTCAGGTTCTTCCTTGAGCAGTCTGCACCAAACAGTGCTGCCCCTCCCCAACAGGCACTGCAGCTCTCCTTCTGTCTGTGAGAGCCCCTGGGCTCAGTGAGTCATCCTTTCTAGGGGTATTAAGGCTTAGATACAAATTTGATTAAAAAAAAAAGATAGTAGTGTAAATTGCAGATAGTTTATTTAACCCTTAACAAGGGAGTCCATCATGCCAGAGTTTCCTAGTTTCTGCCACAGAGATAGATATGCTAGTAGTATATAGAAGCCCTGTCAGATATATAACTAGACATTGGATAGCACTAGTGATAATGTGATAAAACACTATGGGAAAGGAAAGGGGTTATTTCTTCTTACAGCTTGGAGTCAGTCCATCATCCATGGAAGTCAGGACAACAACTTAAGAAAGGAACATGGAGGCAGAAACTGATGCAAAGGCCATGGAAGAGTGTTGCTTACTGGCTTGTTCCTCATGACTTGCTCAGCCTGCTTTCTTATACTATGCCAGGGCCTCCAGCCCAGAGGTGGCACCACCCACAGTGAGCTGGGCCCTACCACATCAATCATCAATCAAGAAAATGCCTCCACAGACTTGCCCACAGATCTATTTGTTAGAGCATGTTCTCAGTTCAGGTTCTCTCTTCCCAAATGACTTTAGCTTGTGTCAGGTTGACATAAAACTAACCAGCACAACTAGATAACAAAAAGCTTTAACAATTGCATTTTCAAATAGCTTGAGGAAAAAAGTTAAGAGAGGGGCATATGTCTTCCAGTCCACTGGAGTAACATGTAAACTCACAGCTTGCTCCAAGCATCATTCTTACTTTCTCAGTCTGTTTCCATTTCTATAAATGGGGATAACAACATGGCCCACATAGCTCTTAACAGAATGAACCACACAAACAGACCCTGAAGAGTGGCTGATGCTATCTGTACAGTGAGAGCTTGTTCTCTAAGCTGCTCATGTGAACCCATCACTGATGAGAACTGACCACAGGTTTGCCGTAGAAGTCTTACCCTGGGACTGGTGTAGTTTCATAATTTGTTCTTCCACCTTCTTTTGCTCGCTTTGGCTAAGGGCTGCACAGTAAATCAGAAACACTTTAGTTTCAGGCATGCCTGTGAGATATGATAGCAGCAGATTCTAAGATGTCATGGGCTGATCAAAAAGACTAGAATAAAAGGCACTATATAACTTAATCTACTAGTAAAATGAAACATGAATCACTATTCATTTCTCATGTGAGAAGTCTTACCTACAATGTCCAGAAGGGCAAGAGACTATCTTGGAGCTGAACCCTTGGTTTTCTGGGTCACACTGGCCTTATCAGCCTCAGCCTCCATACCTGTGCACTGGCTGAGAGTCCATGGGCTTCAAGAAGGGATGGGGGGATAGGGAGGAATGACATGACAAGGTGCTTTATGCAAGAAAGGGGAACATTTAAGAATGGATTAATAAACCTCACCTTACCACCTGAGGACTGGATGCAATCCTGTGTACCTCCTCCATGTCACACTGCCCATGCCCACCAGGACTCCAGACCCACTGCCCGAGGACAATGCCTATCATGCTCAGATAACCTTCCCTATGTAATAGCCCTCACCCCACCATGACCCTATATTTTGGCCATCTGAGAACCAACTGTAGAACCCGGTGAGGCTTCCACAAACTTCTGACCATCATTTCCCAAAACAATCTTTGTGGAAAGTTTGTTCCCTTACTCAGAAGCTTTACCTATGCCTAGATGAATTTGAACCACTTCTGATACCCTGTTTATACTTCAACACTGAATCACCTCAAAGATGAACTCCAAGCACCACTGAGCTGGTCTAAAACTTGACAGATTTTTGCTCTTTCTGAACAGAGGTGTGAAAGATATCCATATGAAACCCTAACAACAACCTATCTTCAGATGCTTAGGCACCATCACAAAAATACAAATAACATGAGCAACAAGGACAATATGTCCTCCCCCTAAATTAGTACTATTGGAATAATGTTCCCCGAGAAAAGCAACTTAGATAACACACAAGACAATGACTTCAAAAGGGTAACTGCAAAAGCGTTCAAGGAATTCAAAGAAAATATAAATAAATATTGGAATGGAGATCAAGCAAACATGAACAGCTGAATGAAATAAGGAAAAATTCAAGATACAAAAATAGAATTCAATGAAGAGCTAAAATTTCTGAAGAAAACATAAAGCAAAATAAAATTTGAAATGATATTCAATACATCAAACAAAAGCTCATTGGAAAGCCTCACCAAATAAGATGGATCAGGAGGAAGAAAGAGAATCAGCACTTGAAGACAAGGGAGAAGAACTGGATCATTGGGTCAAAAAACTGATAACTCAGGAGAGGAATAAGAAGGAAATCTGAGACACTGTGAAAGATGGATCTATGGATACTAGATCTAGAGGAGGGTAACACACCTAGGTCAGAGATACAGTAAATATTCTCAGGAAAATTAGAGAAGAAATTTTCCCCAAAACCAAAGAAAGAGATGCCTACCAAGGTGCAAGAGCATGCAGAATTCCAAATACACAGGACCAAAAAAGAAACTCCTCACATCATGGTAATAGTCAAAACACTAAATGCATAAACCAGAGGAAGAATTTTGAAAGAGAGAAAGACTATGTCACATATAAAGTAGGGCCCATCAGAATAACATAGATTTTCAATGGATACTATAATAGCCAGAAGGGCTTAGGCAAGTGGTTCTCAACCTGTGGGTTGCGACCCCTTTTGGGGAGTCAAAAAGCCCTTTCACAGGGGTTGCCTAGGACCATCTGCATATCAGTTATTTATATTACAATTCCTAACAGTAACAAAATTACTGTTAAAAAATAATAATTTTATGGTTGGGGTCATCACACCATGGGGAATTGTATTAGAGGGTTGCACCATTAGGAAGGTGGAGAATCACTGGCTTAGACTGAAAGTTCTAAAGAACTACCAATGCCAGCCCAGACTACTATACCTAAATACTACTATCAGTAATACTTGAAGGACAAAGAAAAGTTTTTCACTCTAAAGGCAGGTTAATGGAATGTATAACCAACTATAGCTGATAATGGAGAGAATTCCTTGAACTGAAGAAATAGATAAACATATCCAGCAGATGACAGTGTAAAAACAATAATGTTAGGTCAGTAATTAAATAAAGGAAGACACAGAGTAGTAGAATGGATTAGAAATACGGGTCTATCATTTTGCTGCTTCTGAAAGACATACCTGATCAACAAAGATAAACACACCTTACAGTGAAATGATGGCAATTGTTTTTCAACAAAATGAATCAGGAAATAAGCAGGAGTTTCTATCTAATATCCAACAAAATAGGCTTCAAGCTAGAACTAATCAAAAGAGGTAGTGAAAAATCTCTTCACACAGACAAGTGGATAGTTCATCAAGAAAACATTACAATCCTAACATATATGCACCAAACTTGGGTACACCCAACTTCATTAAAGCAACAAATTACCCTCAACACATTAATAATAGGTGTCCTCAATACTCAACTCTCATCAATGGACAGATCATCCAGATTTTTTTAAAAAAGTAAACACAGAAATGATACAGCCAGGTGATACCACAGATCAAATGGACCTAACAGCTGTCTACAGAACATTCCATCCAAACACAAGAAAGTGTACATTCTTCTCAGAAGTCCGTAGCACCTTCACTAAAGGAGACCATAAATGGGAACATAATACACTTCCAAACAAATACAGGAAAACTGAACTAATTCCTTGTGTCTTAGCTGACCACAGTAGAATAAAGCTAGATAACAGCACCAATAGAAATAATATAAAAATATGCACAATCATGGATATTATTGAACAATATATTATTAAATGGATCACCAAAGAAATAAAAAGGGAGCAAGATCATTTTCTAGAATTAAAGAAGGGAAGCTTAGAGCTATAAACACCAATATAAAAAAAAATCAAAGAGAACTCAAACAACTGAATGATGAACTTTAAGGCCTCAGATAAACAATAATAATCAATACCCTAAACCAGTATGTAGGGAGAAATAATCAAAATCCAAATTAACCAGACAGAAATGAAAAAAGCAACAAAGAGTTGGTTATTTGAAAAATAAACAATATTAACAAGCTCTGAACCCAATTAACCAAAAGAAATAGAGGAAAATATCAAACTAATGAAATCAGAGATGTAAAGATATTACAATATTCACCAATGGAATCCAGAGGTTTAGGACATATTTTCAAATCTTTTGAAGTTAGAAACCCTCAAAGAAATTTTAAAGAGATAAATAAGTATTAGAAAGTTCCCATTCCACCCCACCCACAAAAACCTACAGAATCTATCCAACCTCCCAAGAAAAACTAAAACCAGTGCATCTCAAACTACCTCATAAAATAGAATAGGAAAGAATGCTTCCAAATCCTTACAAGACCAGTTTTATGCTGATGTCTAAATCAGATAAAGATCTAGCCCCCACACATAAAAAAAGGAAAATTATAAACCAATCTTTAATCTTCATAATGAAATATTTGAAAACTTAATTCATCAATACATAAAAAATCATCTCCCATAATCAAGTCAGCTTCATGCAAGACAGATGAAGGAATAGTTCAACATACAGAAATCAATAAAGGAAATCTGTCACATAAATAGACCCAAAGATAGAAACCACATGATCATTTAATTAGATGCAGAAAAAGCCTTTGACAAAATCCAACATCCCTTCATGATGAAAGTCCTGGAGAACATAGGGATATGAGGGTCATATCTCAATTTAATACAGGCAAAACAAAGCTAGCTTACAGCTAACATCATACTAACTGGAGAAAAACTTAAGCTTTTCCACTAAAATTCGGAACAAGACAAAAATGTCTTACTGTTAAGAAATGCTTTGGCTTTCAAAGGCAAGAAAAGAATATGGAGAGAGATAGTTAATAGTAAAGACCTCTGAAAAGGCCATATGGAAACATACTACGATAGAAGATTCCTAAGATGGACAGGTAGATGGATGGGTAGACGGTCAGATGGATAGATGATAGATAGATAGATAGATAGATAGATAGATAGATAGATAGATAGACAGATAAACAAACAGATGATAGAAAAAGTTTAAATGCAAATTACCCTACAACCATGGGGACAGTGCCTCTCCCATTGCCATAGGCTATCAAATAAAAATCTTATTGCCAGGACTTGGTTACCTGTTTCCCAGTTATTCCTCAGTTAATGAGTACTCAAAGATCTCCCAAAAACAATACAGGCTATTCCTATTTCTCTTGGTTATCATCCAGAACTTGATGGTAAGACTTTACTGCTAGATACATCTCATGTTTGTGTCATAGGAAAAGGAGAAAGCAAGGTAATACTGACCTGGAAGCTTCCAAGGGAATAAAATAACCAATAGTCTTACTCAGCAGTGAACACTGCTAACTACAATAGTGAGTGGCCTGGAAAGAGGTGCCTACCAAAGCAATGGTGGCATGAATGCTATGGGAATAACCAATTTACTTTCTTGTTGTATTTAAGGTCTGTTTCACAAGATGAAACTTCAGTATGGTATCGCTAATGGGGCCAAGATCATAGGGCCTAATGTGAGAACTTCTGCTACTATTCTGCTAAAATGGACACAGAATTAAACTGCTTCCCAAGGACTTATCTTTACATCCATATGTTAGTATATCCCTTCTCAGGGAAACTATAGGAACTTATTCATACAGAGACCTACAGCTGGTCAATATGCAGAGAATAAGAGACTACAGATAGTTTAGCCATAAATGACACATCTATATCTCATGGCTCCCTCCCATTCTCAGAGATCGTCACAGAAGGGAGGTGGGGGGGGGGGAGATTGTAAGTACCAGAGCTGATGGAAAACTGCAGTAAAAATAAGTGCTGTTCAGACAGAACAGGGCAGTTGCACATGATCTTATAGCAACTGTGGCTACATGTGCAAAACCTGTGTAAGCCCAAGTTAAACCAAATCCCTATGTGGATAGGCGATTGCTGAGTCACAAAATCTCACTCCTAGATGGGGAGCCCCTGATTGGCTGCTGGGAGAGGGAGATTCAGTTCTCTGCAGGGATGTACCACCTAAGAGGCTATCAATGCTCCGGTAGATGGTTCCATTCTCATGCACATCGAGGCAGCACAAAGCAGACACAATGGGTTTAAAGTAAACCACATGAAATTGTGAGAGGATTGTGGTGGTGGGGATAAGAAAGAATTGGAGGAGAGTGAATGGGGAGGTTGATTTGATCAACAGACTATATGCATTTCTGAAATTCTCAAAATAATATAAAGAAAAGGCATAGATGAACAAATTCTTGAGTTGTATCTTAGTCAGTACCATTTCTAGTTCCCTGTAAGGCTGTGCTTTGCCCCTGTTGTCTGAGAGTTATCCCCTGAGAGAACTTGATTTGTATTCTGCACACAGTATCTTAGGTTGCCATACAAGCTTTATGAACAATTTAGGAAATCATGTCACTTATGGTTGATTTTCTTAAAAATCAAGAAATACAAAAGCAGTCTTTATAAGGAAAATAAGCATGAGAACTGAATCTGGTCTCACCTTGGCATATGAATTATTTAAGGGTAACTACCAGTCAGGAGGTCTTTTTAATGTATTTTCATTTCTAAAGTTGATTGGCTATAAAAATACTTTTCAAAATTTTCCTTAGCATGAAGAACAGGAAAACATTAACCTGCATTCTGCTACTTTATACTCAGTCACCATCATGATTCATCCGTGGTCACACTGTCCTCACGCCTGCAGCTTGTAAGTCTGTATCAATTGTAAACAGCAGTCTGAGAATGTGTGACATCAGAAATGTGCACTTCCAAACATCCTTGCCTCAGGACCAATAATTAAAGTGATGAGTGAGATTTTTAGCTGACTCTAGGTACATAAAACAAGTTCTAGAAAATTTATCACAGCCTCAGACACTGAATAAGCTAATGTTTTTAAGATGTTGTAGGTGCTATATTTTTTTAAGGAAATGATAGTATTTGTGTTTGAAGGCATCTTGCTGTTAGAATTAAGAGGTTGATTTATTTATTCTGCCTACAAGTGAGGATGCCTCTTTCTGGCTGCAGATGGGCATGTGGATCCAAATGACAGTGGAGAGAAGACATCATCAATGCAGGCTCCTGGGATGGGATTTCTGTTATTGTTCATTGCTAAAAGCTACTGCTGCCATGTTTCTTCCTGGTGTCCCAGAATTTAAAATGTTAGAATTGAAGAAAAAAAACAAATCCACAGGGTGAAGGAACATGCCTTCACACTTCTAAAGGGATTTTAAAATAATTTAAAAATAATTCCACACTTCTAAAGGGATTTTAAGGTCAAAAAGTAGTACAAATGTGAGACCACTCTGGGTTTCACATGAGTGTGTGGAAAGATCATGGTGAGTTCTAGGCCAGACTGGCCTATAGTCTGAGACCTTGTCTCGGAACAAACACCTCAACAATTACAACAACAGCAATACACAAACCAAAGTCTTCATAATTAAACAGAGGAATAGGGGTGGTAATGGGACATGCCTTTAATCCCAGCACTCAGGAGGCAGAGGCAGGAGGAGCACTCTGAGTTCGAGGTTAGCCTGGTCTATCGAGTGAGTTCTGGAATAGTCAGAAGTACACAGAAAAACCCTGCCCCCCCCCCAAATGAACCAAACCAAAACAAAACAAAACAAAAAGACCCTGAATTTGGAACAGCTGCCCATTTCTGAATAAAAACAGAGGAGGAGTCGATGGGGGGAGGGGCAGGAGCAAGGTTGGGTGAGGGGATGGGAAGAGAGGAGGGAGAGGAAAATTTGGTTTGGATGTAAAATAAATAAATAAAAATTTAAAAACCCAGAAGAATAAAAACAGAATTATAGGAAGGAGCCAGAAGAAATTAACCCCAGTCTGATCTCTACAATAACATTGGCATCAATATTGGAGACATCTTTTCTATTAATACATCTTTCTTAAAGAGCTAAACACCAAATCTTTTCAGTAGGAACAAAGACGTTCTATCACTATTAGAAAGTTTCCCCTTAGGTCTTACTTCCTTTCTTGTGGTGCATGTTCCTCGGGGTAGTGGTAGGTGTTAATAAAATCAGCTAGATTTCAACCCCATGGGGAGAGGAGAAAGTACTGACAAGAAGACAAAGTTGAAGTGATGTGAGCACACATCTTCATAAGGGGCAAACGCATCTGAGCATTGTTCTTAGCACCAGAACTCCGTGTTCTATGGCAGCACTGCCAACGCATCCATCCATCTATCTGTGTCTCTGCCTCATGGGCACATTTAGAAGAACAGTCCTTTCTCAGCACCATTTCAGTTTCCTCAGAAAATGCATGTGTATGGTAATGCAGAACACTCATTATACACAGCAGAAGCCAAAACCTTTTGCCAGAGTGACCTTCAAAAATTTTACACCTATTTCATGCATTAAAGGAAAAATGTGCATCATGTGCTTTCACTTATTTTATGATTAGCTCAACTGACGTGTGTTCTGCAGGGACGTAAGCCAAAGCCTTGGTCTCTGAAAACCTTTCCTTAGCCCTTGTGACATCCTCCTCTTCTATCATTGTGTTAAGAAGTTTGGTCTCACATACCCTTAGAAGGAAAATTATATCCAAACTTACTCATGCTAACTGGCATCTGTGAGGATCTTTAAAATGTAGAGTCCTCACATACTCTTATTTGATACTCACAAGCTTTCAGTGGGGTTACTAGGATGGGAACTAGACTTCCCATTTCAATGTTACATGAAGAAAGGCTTCCTAACTTACTCCAAAGTACTCAGCAGAGCCTGATCTTGAACCCAGTTGTATGGCTCAACTCAAGTCATACTCTTTTCAAGATGCCCAGGAAGCTGTTCTAGGTAGATCTCTAAAATGATCCCTGGCTGTCCTCACCTGTGTGTTGTTTCTCCTAGAGTGTCCCTGGAATTTATAAATCAAATGAGATAGCATGCTTATGATGATAATTTTGTAGATGTAATTAAGGTCCCAAGTCAGTTGACAAGATCAGCTATTACCTGGGTGAGTTTGACCTGATCATATGAGTTTTTAAAATCTGAATCTAGGGATCAGACACAGAAAATCAGAGAGAAGGGATACATTAAAAAAAAAAAAAAAGGTTGTGTGTGAGGTTGCTCTAAAGCTGCTGGCTTTGAAATGGAATACAGACATTGTCTAGAAACTTGGGAAGACTCCACCCATCAAAAGCAAGCATCGGTTTTGCAACCACTGTGTGAGAAACTGACTTTGACAGATAATCTGAGTGGCCCTGAAATGGATTCTTCTCCTGAGCTTTCAGATGAGCATACAGGTTGCCCATCATCATAATTTCAGCCTCATGAAATTATGAGAACAAAGCTCAGTTATATCATGTTGAATTTATGACCAAAAAAAGACATTGTTTTTAGGTGCAGAATTTGTGATAGCTTATATTCAGCCACAATAAAATAATAAACTGTCACTCATAAGTATTTATTGAACAATTATCATGTGTAAGACACTAGTTTTTATTTCTGATAACTTTATGTCATTGTCTGAGAGACGAGGATAATTATTTTTTAAAAGCTTTCTAAGTTATTTTAATTAACACTATTTTTCTTCACTTGTGAGGAAATAGAGAATTACCATCCTTGTGATACTGAGACACACCTGTGTCCCTTATTCTGAGCAATGGAATACTGGGGGAGGGGAGTAACAGTTCCAGGACAATAGTTTGCATCTCTACATTCTCTCTTCCCAAGCAGAAAACCCCAATGCTCTGGATGGGAAGGCTTCACATGTGGGGAGCACCTGGCCCTGAGCGCAGGGGTAGAACTTCCTGCCAATATGCTTTGGGTATGTCTACCTTGACTGACACATTTACACTGAATGTACTGGGCCGTATGTCATGCTGAGCTTTGCCAACACTGACAGCCGCCCAGCCATGTCTGAGTAGTGAAGACCACATCACCAGGTCTGTTTGCTGAATACCAATAGAGTAAGAAAAACAAAACAGTAGGCATTTTTCTCCCCAAGTGGGGAGAAAAGTGGGGAAAGTCATGGAGGAAATGGAATAATATTAACAAGATATGGAAAACAAGAAAGAGAAGAATGGTAATGCAGGATTGAAAGTCCAGGGGATCGAGGAAGAAAGTTTGGGAGTTTAAGATAGCCCACAAGATAGCATTGTGAGTCCCAAGCCAGCCTGGGCCAGTCATACAAAGTGAAGGAAGAGTAAGGAAGGGAAGGAAAAATAAACAGAGAAACAGAGTTCTGTGATTGAGCAATGACAACTGAGTGGCTGCTACTTAGATTTTGTGGGGCTTCCATGTGAGGATAGACCCACTTTCTACCAGACATCCTGAAATGAAACAGTTAAGACTCATCAACAGAGTGCCAAAGTGTTGAGATGAGGAAATCATGTCCACTAAATATTTTAATTTATTTTTTAAATGTGCATGAGTATTTTGCCAGCACATATGTATGTATACCATGTGCATGCCTGGTGTCTTTGGCTGTCAGAAAAAAGTTAGAAATAGAGTTACAGACATTAGGGAGCTGCCATGTGGGTGCTGGGAACGGAGCCCACGTCCTCTACAAGGGCAGCCAGTGCTCTTAACTGCTAAGCCACCTCTCTAGTCCCTACATTAAATAGTAATCCATTCTGTTCTTTAGACTTCTGAGGGCACACTGTTGTGACTTGGGGGAAGGAGCCCAGCTAATGTGCCAACCATGATGCAGGTCTTCCCTTCCTGTATTCCTGTTTAATTTCCATAGAAACACTGGAAAATGGGCAAAATATCACAGCTACGTTAAAGAGACAACGTTTTTGTTTTATATCAGAATAGAGTCAGTAATGATGGTGGGAAAAGCCTTATTTTTTGAAACCATCATTGTAATCATTAGTCAGTTATCATTATTTATTACAGCAACAGTGGGCAAAATATTTCCTTTTAAAATAGTAAGTTTTAATAAGTGAGTCAAACTAAGTTGATCCCTTTAATTGTATATAATAGAGCTATTTCTAAAATAATTTAGATGGATGGTAAACAATACAATTGCTAACAAGTGGAACTCAAGGTGAACATCTTTTTTTTTGTTTTTGTCTTTCTGTGTATGAACATCTATTGAAAATATTACTTCAAGAAGCTTTAATACAAATCAGAGAAACTACATAGCACCCAAGCTCTTGGTTTTTTAGAACCCATCTGTTACCACAGCTTCTCTATCCCTTAATCTGATGAACATCGCTATGAGAAATTTCTTTCATGCGTCTGCAACATGTCAACATGTTTTAAGGAGAATTTTTCAAATTAAACTGGGATATTTCCTCAGAATGTTTTTTTCCGGGGCTGAGGACTGAACCCAGGGCCTTGCACTTGCCACTGAGCTAAATCCCAACTCCTTCCTCAGAATTTTTATATTTATGGAACTCAAAAACCAAATAGACTTTTCTTAAAATACAAAAAAGACAATTTTAAAATGCTTAACAGTTAATATTAATTTGCTTGCTTATTTATGTGTATATGCATTCACTCATATGAGTTAGAGGACAACTTATGGGAATTGGTTCTCTCCACCACGTGGGTTCTGGGAATTGAACTCAGGTGATCTGGCATTATGGCAAATCCCTTTTCCCACTAGATCACCTTGCTGGCCCAAGAAAATAATTTTTAAGCATGGCTTCATTTTCCTTTCCTTTGTAAATCATTTTTTATATTTATTTAATCCAAGAGGTCGAAAATTTAATATCATACAAAGTATCACTCTCTCATACATAAAACTGGCATCTCAAAATGTCTGATTTCTATGGTATAATATGCTATAAATAAGTGTAGGTTGTGAGTTAAGAGGTTCTCTTTGACTTCAGCTGTGTGAACATCTGGGATTAGGGATGGTCCTCACCAACACCAGTGTTGTGGTCTAGGTAAGGAGGAGGTGTGCCTTGGAAGGATGACCACAAATCTGCTGCCTAAAACCCCCTGAAAATTTCCATTCTTGCCTTATTGACCTATTTATCTTCTTCATCAGCATGATAATTTAAAACCATCAGATGAATTTTGCTTACATGAGCAAATTTTCTCTTTAGATAATGTATACATCAACTAATTTCAAAATGGCCATGAAACAAGAGAGTCTTTGACATTAGAAAAAAGGGCAAATTGTAAATGCACGTTCCTCCCTTTCCTCCACAAAAGAAACATACATTCAGTTATTTCTTTATTAAAAGGCATGCCCGCCCACAAACATCTGAGAAACATCTGTAGACAAAATGCCAAAATGCATAGTCGAGTTTTGACTCACACCTCACCACCCACCAAGACCCCTGTCAACTCACAATAAACACCTTTCTAGCATCTGCCCCAGAGAAAGAAACGCCACATTACCCAGAGGTCAGAGCAAACAGATGTCACTTATTGCAGACCCTAATCATATCCATACCCAACCTTAGGAGCTCACAGCAAAAGCTGACTTCTGGAGTAGGGGTTCCTTCAGCAGAGACGCCCATCCTATGTCCTCTCTCACTCTCTGAGAGGGATGCCTCCAGAGGGGCTGCCTCTAGCGGCTGTCCCAGCATCCTGCTTTTCTCTTGACAATGATTGAGCATTGGGAGAAGGAAGCCTCAGGAATTCTTCATGATTAATCCACATTATAGCATCTTCTGCTTTTCATTCTAACAGCCAGGCCCAAGAGCTAGGGTCTGTACCAGCCTCCTCACTGTCCATGGAAGATGCTGTCAGGTTTTCTCTGTTCTAACAGCCTTTTGAGTGCAGTTCTCTGCCTTCTTTCATAGCCCTCACTGTGTTCAGCAACATTGGTTTATGTCTTTGACTCCCAAGAGATGGAGTTTCCTGGGAGTTTGAGGAGAGATGAAAACAGAGGATCAAGAGATGAGGACAAGAATGGAGAAATGGAGGCAGAAAAGGGAAGGATGAAGGAAACAGAAGATGTAAGACATATGAAAAAGATGAATACAAAACTGACAGTGAAATTTTTGAGATTTTTTTTTATAATGGGTAAGTAAAAGGTAACACAAACACACATGTGAGTGTTTTATACACTTAAAAATGAAGAAAATACTACTTGCCACATTTGGAATGAACTTAGAGGAGGCAGAGCTAAGGAAAACCATCCAGGCCCAGAATGAGAAACACTGCTTAAGCGTATGTAGACTCGTACAAGGTCAGCCTCATAGAAGCAGGGCGTAGAATGATGGTTGCCTAAGGTTTGAAGGTGAGACAAAATGAGAAGACATTAAACTGTAGAAATTTTACTTACAAGATGAGCAAGTGCTGAGACTCATATATATATATATATATATATATATATATATATATATATATATATGAATGACTACAGCTAACAGAACTATGTTATATTAAATATTTGAAATATGTTAAAGAAGATACCATGCTGGACATGGTAGTGGTACTTTAATCACAACATGTAGGCATATGTCTATGAGACAGACAGACAGACACACACACACACACACACACACACACACACACACACAGAGACAGAGAGACAGAGAAAGAGAGACAGAGAGACAGAGAGACAGAGAGAGACACACAGAGAGAGACAGAGACAGAGAGAGTTAGTTCTCAGACATTCTTAACAGTAAGGGGGATTTGTAAGGGGATGGACATGTTTGTTAACTTGGTCTGAGTAACAGGGACCTTGTTTTGTTTTGCTTTCAGGAGAGAAAACGACTGTATTTGGTGCACTGGAAAGAAAAATGGGATGGCAACCACAAACATTTTCTGCTAGCCTTTTATTTTTTAGTTCTGTACTTCTTTTTGAGATAGAGCTTCATGAATCCCAAGGTAACCTCAAACTCCCTAGGTAGGTGAGGCTGTTCTTGAACTCATGATCCTCCAGCTTGCAACTCCCAAAGGTGGAATCACAGACATATGCCACCATGGTTTTATTCAGCGCTGGGACCAAACCCAGGGCTTTCTATATGCTATTGGAAGGCTCTGCACCAACTGAGCTACATCCCCCGCTCTCCCTTTAAAAACAAAACGAAACCTCAAGAGTTGCAGCAATTCAGCATGGCTGGAAGTTTGAAGCCAGTTCCAGGACAGCCAGCCTACAGAAATCCAGTCTCTAAATAAATAAACACTCCTGGCAGAGTTTCTACATTGAAGTTCTCCTGCTCTGCAGACCTCAAGAGCTGAGAAGTCTTTAGACATTCTTATAAAAAAGAATGTTTTATGGCACTAACTGAATCATTTTGTACCTCTCAATTATATATAGTCTTTTTTGGCAAGTAGACTTCAATCAAGTTAGAAAAACAGAAAATTTAAATTTTAAAAAGAAAAAGAATTTTCCATAACTATTTCAATATTCGTCCTTTTCAAATACACACAGATACAGTCATTGTGTCCTTGTGGCTGAGAGGCTCTGCTCCTCTCAGGCCTTGAGATGATGCTGGCCAAAACTTGGTGCTTTAGGAGCCCATCCTCTCAGAGATAGGATCTGGATGCAGTTTTCCACTGTTAACTTTGAATCAAACGATTCTGGTGCTCAGGGTCCCTGAAATATTCCTGATGAGCAGGCATCTGCTTTCTTGGTGTCTGTGTACCATTTTCCTCCACTTGACCTGGAATCCTCCTGGTCCTGAGCCTTCCAGCCATCTCTTGCCAGCTCTTCCCCACCCTACCCCTCGAGTGGACCCATTACCTTCAGGTGCCTTTGTGATTGCCTGATGCCAGCAACCAGGTTTGCTTCTGAATTACTTCTTTTATACTATTGGAGAGTCCTTTTATACGGTGGATAATTCTTCAGAAAAACAAACAAACAAACAAACAAACAAAACCCCAAAACCTCAATATACTGTGCTTTCCAGCCCCTCCCCCACCCCTCCCTCCCCTTGGCAGATGCATCAGAACTCAGAAGTACAGGCAATACTCTCCTAACCAAAGCAGAATAGCTATAAAGCAAAGCAAGCACCTGATTACAGTGCCTCAGGTCCCCACCCCGTTTCAATGACTCCTCCTGGATCTGTGACACCATTCACCCACATCCTTAAGGACCTGCCTCCACTACAACATGGGACCAAGACTGCTGACTGGACCTAGCATTGACAATTGTGGGAGAGGCTGCCTTTGCTCCCCCGTCGCAGCCCCACCCAGAGCAGCAGCCTTACTCACTGCACAAATATTAAACCTTACTTTTAGATGATATTGTATTTCTGCAGCCATCCCATAAACTCCCAGCATTAGCCAAAAGGCTTATTCAACTCTTTAATGATATGCAAGAGGACTGATGTACTGAAATGTAGATTTAGAGAAATATTGTTTTCTTGCAAATATAGCTTCCCTGAAACTACAGAATGCTGATTTTTTTTTAAGGAGTCCAATTTCATTTGAATTTATCACTATAATTTGCTGAAGTGAAAGTTTAACACCTCTAAGAATTTGATATTTTTACATGATTGCTATTGTTAACTCTCAATTGAATTGTCCACTGAGGAATTCTGGTTCTTCTAGCTTTCTTTTTCCTTGCTCTCTGACAGGATTTAAAAATCATGTCAGATAACAATACTATTTGATGAGCACTAACATAAGACATCCACTTTTCATTTTTTTTTTAATTTTTTTTTTTTTTTTACTTATAAACTGTATGGCCATGGCAGGCTTCTTGCTAACTATTCTTATACCTTAAATCAAGCCATTTCTATTAATCTATAAGTTGCCACATAGCTTGTGGCTCACCAGTATCTCTACATGTTGCTTGTCATGGCGGTGGATGGCAGCGACTCCCCCTCAGCCTTCCACCTCCCAGCATTCTCCTCTCTGCTTGTCCCACCTATACCTCCTGCCTGGCTACTGGCCAATCAGTGTTTTATTTATTAACCAATCAGAGCAATACATTTAACATACAGAACATCCCACAGCACAGGAAGGTATTCTTCATGCTACCAAAAGAAAAATGTAAATATCAAGACAGCCACAAACCCTTTGATATATAATGATGTCCTACCTGCAAGATATGCTAGACCAATGGTGCCACAGAGCTTGCGGGAGTAAATAAACAATATCTGATTTAAAGCCCACTCCACAAGATTAAACCCATATACACAGCTTGAGTGACCAAGAACCTGAGACTAGATATAGCCCACTTTTCAAATATTCATGATTGAATAGTTATCTTGAGAGATTTATTGGTAATTCTGATAAATAAGATACACTGGATGTGAAAGATGAGTTAATGAGAAGCCTCTGGCTTGTTCAAATAGTGCTCATTAAAAAGTTTCTTGCAGGTTTGCTGGTGTATACCACTTTCCTTTACAGGTATTTTCAGCCCTTCTCAGAATGGAGAAAGATGTGTTAATTTATGGGTAACATAGGTAATAAAATGCTAAGCTGCTATCTCAAGCAACCCCCTAAATGTATGATGGTTCAGTTATAAGGGGAAGTTTTGTATTTGCATAAGTTCCAGGAAAAAAAAAAAAAACTATGCCTAACTGGCATTTAAGTTTTTTGTTAGTTTTTGTTTTAAGTACTGATACAGGAACTCAGACTATTTCCTTCCTGTTCTTCTGTCACATTTAACAGATGCCTAGATAGGGCAGCCTTGCACACTTGCCTCCAGCTACTGTAAGATGACACAGTATAGTGAGATTCCAGATGGGAGCTGGGAATCAAACCCAGGACCCTTGGAAGAGCAGCCTAACCTCTGCACCATCTATCCAGACCCAATAGCTTATTGTTGTTTGTTTTTAAAGACAGGGTTTCTCTTTGTAGCCTTTTGGATCCTGAACTAGTTCTGTAGACCAGGCTAGCCTTGATCTCAGAAGCTCTTTTGCTTCCCCAGTGCTGGGATTAAAGGTGTGTGCCACCATACCCAGCTCCAATAAATAAGAAAAATAAAGACTACATCAATAGATACACTTGCCTAAATTCTGGAATTAAAAGTATTCTACTATAAACTGCTATTTAGACTACTTAGAAGAAAACAGGTCCTTAGTACTTCCTGGTTTTAAAAATAGTCTCTTAAAAAAAATTAAGGCATGCTGCATAAATTTGTTCTTTCTAATCTTATTGGAACTTCATGGGCCTAAAGTCCAAAAATTAGTAAACATCACCTCTATTTACATTTAATTTCTTGGAATTCTGTCATGTGATCGCATTTTGGTTAAAAAAAAAAGAGGCAGGAAAATAAAGTCCAATTGGTAGGTCCAGGAGGCAAAGGTTTTGTGCTTAGTGATCCCTCACAGTCACACACGGGCTTGGGGCCTGGCTCTGTAGTGGATTCTTTCACGATGATTTGTGCTTTAATTCCCCTGTCTCTTAAGGGATAATAAAACTTATTTTTGTGATTGTTGTTCAAGTCAAATGGAATAGTGAAATACCAAATGATTAATACATAGTATAGCCAGTTGAATCTGAGAGGCTAAGATACGTTTAGTTAGTTAAACTACTGGTGGAACTGTATAATTGTCCTGGTTGCCAGAACACTTTGAATTCCCTCCTCGACATTTTGATGTTTTAACAATATCTCACAAGTGCAAATGGAGATCATGTTTTATATTTACCTAACAGCCTATTTGAGCATGAAATGAACGTAAGAAATTAGATCTTAAGACCACACAAGGGGGCAGTACCATCTCTTCAGTCAATTCGGCTAAGAAAATCAAATATCTACATACGGAAGAGTGAATGTGTACCTTTATATGCCACATAAACATCGACTCAAAATGGACTCTTATGTAAGCCTTGAAGCCATTGAGCTACTAGAAAAAAAATATAGGAAAATAATTTCTCAGCATTCCTCTAAACAGTGGTCTTGGGTGTGATACTAAAAGAAGCTCAGAGGAAGGTTGGGAGGATCAGGGAGGTGTTGATACAAAGATACAATTTCAGTTAGTGAGAAGAAAGAAATCCGAGGGATCTGTTGTACAGCAGGTGCCTATAGTTAATAGTGTTTACTTGAAGAATTTAAAAGAATGGATATTAAATGTTTGTAGGGCGTGTGTGTGTGTGTGTGTGTGTGTGTGTGTGTGTGTGTGTGTGTGTGTTGAGTGCGTGTGTGGTGAGTGCACACAAGTGTTTGTGCTCAGATCAAAGGAGGATGGTGGGTGTCCTTCTGTATCCCCCTTCATCTTATTCCTGTGAGATAGGATGTCTCACTGAATCTAGAGAGAGGCTGGTGGTCAGTGAGCCTCAGCAATACTCTTGTCTTTGCTTCCCAGGACGAGGGTTACAGGCACAGTCTTCCATGCCTGGCTTTTTACATAGTTTCTGACACCTGAACTCAAGCATCCCTGCATGAACAGCAAGAACTTTAAACCATGAGCCATTTCTCAAGCTCAGATTTTCAACATTTTAACCATCAAAGAAATTATTTAAGGGACAAGAGAGATGGCTTCATGGTTAAGAGCACTGGCTGTTCTTCCAGAGGACCTGAGTTTGATTCCTAGCTTCCATATGGCAGTTCACAACCTGTAAGTCCAGTTCCAGGAATCAAATTCTCTCTTTTGGCCTCCATGGGCATCAGGCATTCATGTGGAGGATCTACAATGTAAGCAAAACACTCAAATGCATCAAATCAAATCAAATAGAAACAAAAAAGAAGTTATTTGAGTGTCGATTCAGTTCATTATCTTGATATAAATAGTTCAAAATGTGTACCTATATCAAAAGATCACCTTTCACGTTATAAATACAATTTCATTTGAACACATATACTATGCCGTAATAAAGACAAGTAGGGAAAGAAACATTATAAATTGCTAATATGTCTCTATGATTCCCCATGTTTTAAGAGGTTCTCCACAGTACTTGGGAAAACTTTCTTCTTCCTATTTCCCTGTTTTGGTTTGGTGAATCAGTGCAACTGCTATAAATTAATTCAGCCTTAATGACAGCTCTCAAATCCTTCTCTTCAAAGGTCAAGAGGTTGCCACTCTTACCTATTAA
Organism: Onychomys torridus; assembly: GCF_903995425.1. Lineage (NCBI taxonomy): Eukaryota > Metazoa > Chordata > Mammalia > Rodentia > Cricetidae > Onychomys > Onychomys torridus. Next base: position 80,996,713 of record NC_050449.1, read on the forward strand.
ACCTTCATGGAAAACTCCAGATGCAGAAAAACATTTTGCTGTTTCAAAATTAGAAGTCACCCAAGTCCTGAAACCCTAGCATCAATGAAATGAAAGAGCCGGTGGGGGCATTTTTGGTGGGCAGAGCAAATCACGTATATTGTCTCCTTTTGGTTTCCCCAGATACATTTTATCCTTTGTGTTTCTTTCATTTTATTTTGTACCAGCAGCCGTGGGATTTCTGCCAGAAATGAACTCAGCCGCTTCCCTGGGAATGTTGTCCGGTTGCTAATTTCAGTGCCGGAACTGTGTTCCCTCGCGTTCTGGCCTCTTTCCATGAATGCCTCCACTGGAGGGAGGGATCTGACAGTTCTGCAGATAATGGTAAACACATGTAGCCAATGCTGCGCAGTCCTTCAGAGCCAGAGAGCATTATTAGGTACTTCAGTTGCTGGCAACAGAAAAACAGTGTAAGAGATCCCATCAGGCACCCGGGGAAACCACAAGGAGATACCCAATGCAAGCAAGGTCCCTTTCTTTCTTTCTTTCTTTCTTTCTTTCTTTCTTTCTTTCTTTCTTTCTTTCTTTCTTTCTTTCTTTCTTTCTTTCTTTTCTTTCTTTTCTTTCTTTCTTTCTCTCTTTTTCTCTCTCTCTCTCCCTCCCTCTTTCCTTCCCTCTCTCCCTCCCTCCTTCCCTCCCACCCTTTCTCTCTCACTTCCTTCCTTCCTTCCCCTTTCCTTCCTTCCTTTTTTCTTTCTTTTCTTTCTTCCCTTCTCTTCTCTTCTCTTCTCTTCTCTCTCTCTCTCCCCCCCTTCTATTTCTTATCATTGAGCAATTATAAATGAAAATCAGAGTTTATGATGACCCATTTCCAACTTTAAAACTGCAGGGGAAGAATCTGGATTGAGAGACAAGAACATTTCAATGTGTTTATTTTGGAGAATATCCCCAATTCAAGTTCAGCCCCTTGATGCTTTAAGTGTCTATGAGGACTTTGACTTCTCTGAGTACACAGGGGACAAATTACACATTGTGATGTTATTGCCTTGGAGATTTCTCAGACTACCAAGTTCATCAGTCATGCTGTCAATGTTAAGGAAATAAAAAAACCTTAAAGATACATTATCATTGCATGAAAATAAATACTAATTTCTCATTGGAGACACTTCTTCAATGCTGTTTTCTAAGTTCCAGAGAAACTTAAGAAAGTTCTCTTAACATAGTGACATTCCCAGCAGGTCAGCTCACAGTACCATTATCTTCAGAATGGTAAAGATATTACAATCTAATGATGAATAAGGATAAAATGAAGAATACTGTGAACAATACTTCATTTATTACATAATTTTGAGCTATCTATTTATTTATTCTTATTCTCTATTATATTTTGATGATTACAGGAAAGCATTTCCTTCTAAACACATTGCACTAGGCTATTGTCTATGGTATTAAATTGATACAGGCATCCCCAGTCTCCTTTCCATTTCTGCTGGACCATCCAATTTCCAGCAGTCTCCTTATTTATCTGGAAAACCATCTTGCATCTCTTATATTCTGTTATGTTTCCCTGTCCTGTTGATAATCAGAATTCCTTAACCAGAGTTGGGAAAGCTTCCTGGTTTAGTATCTCCAAGATGAGCAATATGAGTCAGCTCCTAAACAGAGACTTGTCCACCCTGACTCAGAACAAAACTACAGAGACTCACTGTAGAGAAACTCAGAGGTATTTCTTAGATCAAGGAGAATTTTACTTGACTACAATTAAATGTAATACCAAATTGATCTGTTGTCTTATGCACTGAAGGCTAGCTTAGTATAAATAAAGAGGCCAGCACCACTAGGTTTATTAAAACCTGTGACATAAATAAGCCAAAGCACCATTGGAATTTCAAAGCCAAACAGATTCTTCACATTCACAAATGGGCTGGAGAATGGGCTTCAGAGAAACACCATCATTGCCCAACACTCTCTTACATCCAGCTTCCTCAATGTTGGCACCACTGCCATTGAGGACTGGATAGCTGGCTTTGGGGAAGAAAGGCTGTCTGTGTCCTGAAGATTTAGCAGCACCCCAGCCATCATTCAAGTGGTAATAACCAAAATATTTGCAGACTCTGTCATCTGTTCCTGGGAAATAGGTAGCAAAGCTGACTATAGTTGAAAAACACCAAATCTGTCTTTTTGTGATCTGAGGGGCAGGGCCCTGGTCTTTTACTGTATCAACCATTTTCCAGACTGTGGGAATAGGAGCCTGTCAGACCTGTGGGATATGCTTATGCCATAAAAATAGCTAGCAATTCTTCTCTTGAACAGATAGAAATCAGTATCTTCTTCCTGGGGTAGAACAGGGGACTGTAGCGTGCAAGGACGATCTGCTCCTCTCTTGGGACTCCACAGTTCACAGTGGACATTCATCAGTTGTGATGTGGCGACATGTTCTCAACAAGCGCAGTGAAAATTACACTATTTCTCTCTCCTTTCGAATGCACAGTTTGGGTCTGGTTTGAAGGAAAGGAATCCTTTTCTCTACTGGGACAATGCTTTAAACAACTTCTTGAATTCATTTAGCAGCCACTGCCCCGGATCCTATTGTTTTGTTTTTGACATCATCGGATTTTGATCAAAGCATTCACAAAAACTAGAAATACAAAGAGCAGAACATGCTGTGCATCAGCTGCTGGGGGGACAACAGATTAAACAAACGCCAGGGTTTATCACAGGCCTGGGGCTAACCAAGCCAGCAGTCACAAAATTAACAAACCTTTAAATAATTTCAAGTCCTTTTTTTACTATCCTTTATAAAGTGAAACTGGATTCATACTAGATTAATAAACACTTTAAGAAGCATAGGACAGTGAAGAGAAGAATATTTTCCTGTATCAAATTCCATTCCTTGAAAGTAATGGATAAGTACAAGTGAATAAACATTGAATGAGCCTTTTTGGGTTCTGAAGTAATTCTAGCTTGCTTATACATTTCCATATAATCAGGTGGTATCTAAGCATTTAACTCTATTTGTAAAGAATTTATAATACAATATAGCTCTGTATAAGAGACACATGCTTTCTTTAAATAAAACGAGGATGAAAAAAGCAACCATGAATAGTTTTCACATCTTAGGAAGTGTAGTACTAACTTGGAGACATTTTAATATAGCATCATTACCATGTATTATTGTATATTTTTTGTTTTAGATATTTCTCTTTTGTTTTACACTTTTAAAAATATTTCCCTTTTATTTTGTTTTTGAGATTATAATTCAGTTGCAACATTTCTCCCTTCCCTTTCCTCTCTCCAAACTCTCCCTTATACCACTCCCTGACCTCCTTCAAATTCACACGTCTTTTTTTTTCATTATTTATTTTCACATGCATATATTATCTATGCATGTAACACACACACACACACACACACACACACACACACACACACACACCTAAATATAACCTAAGCAGTCCATGTAGTGTTGCTTTTATGTACGTTTTCAGGACTGGCCATTTGGTACTGAACAACCAATTGGTGTGCATATATATGTTGCAAACAATAAAGGGTCGTAAGAACTGTTGTGCATGAATCTACAAATCCCACTGGGAATCAGAGGGCTACAGTAACTTGGATTCTCCTTATTCTTCCTCTACCCTCTCCCTGCCTTGCTTCTTGATCCCAGCCCTCTCCAAGGGATTCTCATTCTGGACAGTTTTATCCCTTTCAGGACATTCCATCTGTACTGTCTAGAACTTTTGGTGGAAGCTTAGAGACCAAGGCTGCTGATAGCATGGAGAGTGGGACTGAATATCCAACAACATGTAAGGCCATTTCTCAGGACAAAAAAGTGTCAGCTCCCATCATACTATGCTTAAAAATTAGTTGTATCTGGGCTGGGAAAACGATTCAGTGGATACAGTGTTTACAATGTAACCACAAGGACCAGAGTTTGGATCTTGAGCAGTACTGGGCAAGCCTAGTAGGCTTTTGTAATTCCAATGAATTGGAGTAGGAGAAAGAGGATGCTCCAGGGCAAGCTGGTTGGCTAGACTGTTAAATCTATGAGCTCTGGGTTCAGTAAGGGATCCTGCCTCAGTAAATAAAGTAGAGAGAGATCAAGGAAGGCACTCAACCACTGGCTTCCACACAAATGAATATACCCATACACCTACATATATGTGCACCAGGTAAGCATGCACCACACCAAAACACACAGATACACAGACACACAGATACACACACACACACACACACACACACACACACACACACACACAAGTTCTGTCACACACAATCTCATCTAAACGTATTTACTTTCACTGATCTTAGAGCTTTACAAGAATATTACCATACAAAATCTGGTAGTTTGTGGGTTTTTTCCTCAACAGTTTTCTTTTTACTTATCATTTGTGATTTTGCCCATTTAGTTTCATCAGTCCATACAATTTCATTTTGTAAATATGGCATATTTTGCTTTTTACTTTATTGTCAATGAATATTTTGATTGCTTAATGTTTCACATTGCTAAGAACATTTCACACAAATCTGGTGCCCATGAAGAATTCCTATGACATACATTTTGAGGACTGAAGATATTATGTTGTATAGAATATGAGTCTTCAAGTTTAAAGAAGTGAAAATTTCAACATGAGTGGAGGAATGGGCACATAAACTGGCAAAATGTAAAGTTTTGGCTTCATCCATGTCTCTTCCAGAATCCAGGTTTGCTAATGTTGGCCAGACTAGTGACATTAAGAGACAAATCTGTGTGGCCTAGAACTGGATTTTCTCACTCCCCAGCAAGGCCTGGCATCTTCACACGGCTTATTCACTAGTCATGTTTCTTCTTCTCTGAGGATTTTGCTTTTCTCTGAAGTTTATTAGAGCTCTCGATCTTATTTGTTGGAAGAAAAAGCCCTCCCCATTGGTTTATGACATTTTCTTTATTATGTATTTTTCTACATACTGGAGTCTGTTTCAAAGTTATCCACTGTGTTTCATTGATTTGTCAATTCTTTGCCAATACCATGTGGCTTTAATCACCAGGGTCCTATATTATATTTTACTATATGGTAGTGTGAGTCTGACTTCAATATTCCCTTTGTTCAAGATTTTATAAGCCATTCTCATCTCTATTTTTATTACCTAGCTCAATGTTAGAATCATTTTGTTAAGCTAAAAAGGTTTTAAATTTTGATTGGCAAATAAGAATTCATTTTTAATGCTGAGTCTCCTTATTCAAAAACATCTCCTATCTTTCAAATTATTTTTATGCTTTCTTTCATAAAAGCCTCATTTTTGTTAGATTGTCCTGGTCTTTGCAAGCTTTAGTTCATTGTGGATAGCACTTTCTAGCTAGTTACTGATCACACAAGAAATGTTATTTGAGATATTTATTTTACACGTCATCATTTTGCTGAATTGTTTTCCTCATTTTAAGATGTTTTTTAGCCACATTTATTTAGTTTCATTCTATATTTTCAAGTACAGGGGTTCTCTCTTCTGTTTTGAGTCTCAACTATTATTTCATGGTCCAATTTTAGCCAGAGCCTAAAAGTCAATTGTAGCTACAACAGCACTAAGCAAGTTCCCAAGCTCCTTGGCTACACAGGCTGTGCTTTGCCTGGGAGTGTGGCCTTGGCTCCAGGATTAATGCAGACACCTTTTTGAGTCCATCCCTGCTTTACTAATGAGAACATTGCCAACTACGTTTTCAACAGGAGTGGGGCTGTTAACACTTAGGGCAGTAAGTGTTTTCAACAACTCTACAAAGTATCAAGTAAGAGCGAAGGTACAAAGTAACAAAAGCAGATACCCACTTTCAGCCCACTGAAAGAAACGTGATTGCTTGGAAACTCCCGGCAATGCCCGGTGGCTCTGCTTTGCTGGCTCTGTTCCACAGGTTCAGGCAGCTAAACTGCCCTTGACTTTGCAGCACTGTAGCTAGCCAGTGCCAATGCCCTCTTCTTCCTGCTTGTCCAGAAAAATGTATACCCATGGTTTCAAATGCTTCATCCAGAAATGATAGGACACAATGGTCCAAAGTGACCCAGAAACCAAAAGCTAACACAAAACTTTATTTCTATATCATTGCTTCAGTCCCAATTCTCAATATTGCTAGCTGAGGATCAGTTTTCACTTCTGCTTTTTGAAAATAAGGAAACACAAATTGTTCACTGGGCTCTGTAATACACAGCCTCTTATATCATTATGTAAACCTTTATCATGTTTCATTGCAGATAGAAATATTCTACCTACCCTAAACTGAATCACAGGGAAAAAAAATGTTCATGTTGTCTTAGGTACATTAGTGTCTTGGTCACTGTCTATTTTTGTGAAGAGACACCATGACCAAGGCAAATCTTTTTTTTTTTTTTTTTTTTTTTTTGTCCAAGCCCCTCCTCCTGCACCAAGGCTGTACAAGGTATCCCACCATAGGCACTGGGCTCCAAAAAGCCTGTTCATGAACCAGGAACGGATCCTGATTATTGGTGAAATTATTAAGGCCACTCCACATAGTTAAAAGGGAAATTTATTTTGTGGGATAACTTACAAGTGAAGGAATAGGTAACGGTCTGGGAAAGGTATGGCACCATCCGGCAGTGTTCTCTGGAGAACTCTACTCAGTCTACCTCCAGCGTCCAGGGTCCAGGAACCAAGAGAGCTGGCCCATCCGGATCTTGAGTCTTCAGGGTCCTTTCTCAGCCCTGCCTTGTAGGGATGACAGTTACTGAAGCCTCAATGGGGTTGGAACTTCCAGGCCAAGGCTGGAATGGCTACCCACTACATCTCCCCATTTTGTCCAAATAAGAAGGTTTTAACCTAATACAAGACTATATACAAAGGAATGGTTATCAAATATTGTCAAGGAGTAATGAGGGATAATGACCTAGATAAGATGGAACTACAACCAATGCAAACAATATCAAGCAAGGAACACATACTAAAATCCAGAGAAGTCTAGAGCATAGGTAAATGGTGTGTTACAAAGATCATTCCAAAAGGTGTCCTATCCTAAAGAACCTGAATCTAATACTGGATATGTTCTATCTAAGATTATATATATAAATATAACTGCTAATCTTTAATCCCATCAAAGACCTGAGAAGGAAGATGATACCTGAGAAATGGAAGATGGATGCAAGCAACTTTTGGGAATCTTATAAGATTAGACAGAGACAGCTAGCAGCCTGGACAGTCACCTAATGTTTCTCAGCATTGTTGGTGCATTCAAATTGGCTACAGGCCTAGAGTATGTGACAGATCATTTTCAGAAGTAGGAATTCTGAAAGACCATCTTACCCTATCTTGGCAGAGTTCAGAAGTCACTTTTCCTTGTGTCCCACTTGTCCAGAAGGACAGCACTCATATTGTCAGCAGTTGAGGCAAGGGCAGTTCTTTGCCCAATAGGCCATTTTGTGCCAAGAAGACAAACTTCCAAATGGAAATGTATTGGTGAAATTATTAAGGCCACTCCACATAGTTAAAAGGGAGGTTTATTTTGTGGGGTAACTTACAAATGAAGGGATAGGTTGTAGGGTGTGGCAAAGGTATCACACAGTCCGGTGGTATTCTCTGGAGAACTCTGCTGGGTCTACCTCCTGTGTCCAGCATCCCAGCACCAAGAGAGAGAGACCCCCCCTTGATCCTGGGTCTTTGGATTCCTCCTCTGCCCCGCCTTGTGGGCATGACCATTACTGAAGCCTCAATGGGGGTTGGAACTTCCAGGCCAATGCTGGGATGGCTATCCACTACATCTCCCCCTTTTGTCTAAATAAGGAAGTTCTAACCTAATACAAAACTATATACAAAGAGATGGTTATCAAATATTGTCCAGGAGTAATGAGGGATAATGACCTAGATAAGTTGGAATTACAATAAGTGCAAACAATATCAAGCAAAAAACACATAGTAAAATCCAGGGAAGTCTAGAGAGTTGGTAGGTGGCATGTTACAAAGATCATTCCAAAAGGTGTCCTATCCTAAAGAACCTGAGTCTAATACATAATATATTATACCTAAGATATTATATATGTATATATACTAAGTTGTAACTATAAGAGCAACAACTTGTTTAAAATGTTTTACATTGGTATAGATTTTAGTCTATTGATACAAACTTAGTTAATTTTGTTATACTGTGTGTATATTTCTACTCCATTTAAGGTATTATGTTTGTACAGCTCATTTAAAATTGTAATGGATAATTAAAAATAGATTAATATCTGGTCATCTATGATAATCATACTCATAGCCATGTTAGTTAAGTCTTCTAGGTATACACAGAGATATTTCAGATAGACAGGTAATCTTCAAACACTTCAAAGGTCTACAGAATATGGCATTTAAACTATTTTTAAAATTTAGACTTTCTGGACAGTGAGATATGTCTGCTCCTGGCAGTACCAATTTACTTCAGAGAGGAGGATGGGCATTGAAGACACTTCATATGGAGTTTATCTTCACCTTGGCAAAAATAGCCATTTGGGCAAGAAACTGTTATTGCCTGGACATACAGGACCCATAGAAAGGTGAACACTAAACTTTGCTTGACAAAATGGTCCTTCAGGTTCCTGCTTCACAGAGGAAACTGCCAGACATTCTACAGGACACTGAGAGAAGTGACTGAGAGACTCTAGCCCTGTGGGCTGAAGACAAATGCCCCAACTTTACAAAGGAACATTAGGTGACTGTTCAGGATGCCAGCTGTCTCTGTCTACCCTGCAAGACTCCCGAAAGTTGCTTGCATCCTTCTCCCAGTTCTCAGATAATATTATATCCTTCTAAGGTCTTTGATGTGGTTGAAGACTAGATAGTTATAATTTTCTCAGTTATGATACAAGATAAGTTAGATATAAAACTTTAGACTCACAAATATAAGATAGATAGGATATCTTCTTTAATATTGTAACTATAATTCTTACTTGATAATTGTTTTTTTATCTGTAATTTTACTATGTAAAAGTTAACCCTCCTTTTTTAACAAAAAAGAAAAGGGGAAGTGCTGTGGATATCACTCTGTACAAATAAAGTGCTGATTGGCTAGTAGCCAGGCAGGAAGGATAGGGTAGGCAGGACAAGGAAAAGGAGGAGGATGGGAACAGGAAGGCTGGGAGGAGACACTGCCAGCCGCTACCATGAGAAGCAACATGTAAAGACACCGGTAAGCCACAAGCCAACAAAAATGGGTTAATTTAAGATAGAAGAAGTAGATGACAAGAAGCCTGCCATGGCCATACAGTTTGTAAACAATATAAGTTTCTGTGTGCTTACTTGGTTGGGTCTGAGCAACTGTGGGACTGGCAGGTAAGAGAGATTTGTCCTGACTGGGCCAGGCAGGAAAACTCTAACTACAGAAATGTTTTAGAAGCCCAATGTTCTCTCGGGATCAAATTGGTGCTGTCAGGAGCAATTGTGTCTCACGTCAACAGAATTCCAAGTTATTTATATGTCATATTCTCTAGGTCTATGAAGTGTTTGAAGTTTGAAGTGTTTGAAGATTACATAGGTCCATCTGACCTATGTTCTATAAATCTGGATAACCTAACTAACATAACTATAGAGATGACAAGCATAGGTGACTATAAATCTATAAATCTTAACTACCTAAATAACCTAAGGACCAAGGCTTCAGGTAAACAAGGTAAACAGTCTATAAGCAAATGTATGGTAAAGGACGGTGACTTCAAAATTGTGACAATACACAAGATATTTATAACAGAGGTAGGAATGTATAGTGCAATATGCAATATGACAATAATCTTAATTATATATCAATATACAGAATATTCTAAGCAGAAGTAGAACATATATATATAGTATTACAGATATAAATTTACATTTGTAGCAATATACAAATATTTCAAATAAGAGTAGAAATATATGTACATTATAACAAATATAGTTCTGTATTTATATCAATATACAAATTATCTTAAACAGGAATATAAAAATAGTTTACATTTGTATCAACATATAAGAATCCATAACAGTGCAAATTATCTAAGGCTGCTATTTTACTAAATTTGTTTACTAGTATATACAATAATCTACCACAATATCTTATACCTATCCATTCCACTTTTTCTTCTTTTAAAAATATGTAATGCTTCATGAATTTGCATGCCATCCTTGTGCAGGGGCCATGCTAATCTTCTCTGAATCATTCCAGTTTTAGTATATGTGCTCAGTCAGTAGAGCATGAGACTCTTAATCTCAGGGTCATGGGTTCGTGCCCCATGTTGGGTGTCAGATATTAGTTAAATTACTAAGGCCACTCAATGTAGTTAAAAGGGAGGTTTATTTTGTGGGGTAACTTATAAGTGAAAGGTTAGGAAACAGGGTCTCGGAAAGGTATGGCACAGTCCAGCGGTGTTCTCCAGAGAACTCTGCTCAGTCTACCTCCAGCATCCAGGGTCCAGGAACCCAGAGAAGCCTCTCCTCTTGATCCTGGGTCTTCAGTGTCATCCTGATCTACAGGTCCAGAGAGGAAGAGAAAGACTCTGTGCCTGGCTTGAGCTTTTGTAGCCTCAAAGTCCACCCCTCAGTGACACACTTCCTTCAAGTCCACACCTACCCCAAGAAGGCCATACCTCCTGATCCTTCTAATCCTTCAAAAAGTGCCACGCCCTGGTGACTAAGCATTCAAATATGTGAGCCTATGGAGACCATTCTTATTTAAACCACTATAATTAGGAAGCCACAATTCTTTGATTAATGGCTTGATTTATAAGAAACCATTTTCCTTGCAGGATCCTTTCTGCACAAAGCTTAATACTGTATCTGCCAAGTCTCTAAATTTCATCTCTAGACAATGACAAAAAATTTCCAGACCATTAAGAGATTTAGTGCATCAGATGATAATATTTTTCAAATTTGTTTCCAATTTTGAAGACAAAATTTATGGTTGTCATCAACTTTAAATTTCTGTCAGCCTTTGGCCATGTCCTAAGCAATAGTTGGAAGTCTGGCTCACGAGAAATGCTAGGAAGACTTGGTGTCTGACTGTAAATTGCAAACCTTGGCTTGCTGCCTTATATTGTTGCTTAATCATTCTGATTAATTTTTAGAAAATATTCATATTAAGGCATTGATTGATGTTTTTAAATATTTCTCTTTTTCTTTGATTTTTGTTTTGTTTTTTTTTTTATGAGACAAGATGCTGTGGGATATCATTCTGTGTGCTGTGAATATGTGTTGCTCTGATGGATTGATAAAACACTGATTGGCCATTAGCTCAGGCTTATTACTGACTAGCTCGTACACTTAAATTAACCCATAATTCCTATTTATGTTTAGCCATGTGGCTTGGTACCTTTTCTCAGTTCTGCCTTGTCATCTTGCTTCCTCTGCCCTTCCTCTTCCCAGATTTCTCCTTGTCTACTCACCCCGCCTATACTTCATGCCTGGCTACTGGCCAATCAGCATTTTATTTATCAATCAATAAAAGCAACACATATTCACAGCATACAGAATGACATCCCATAGCACTTACCCTTTTCTGTCAAATCAAAAAGGAAGGTTTTAACTTTTAATCTAGTAAAATTACATATAATAGAATAGTTATCAAGCAAGAATTACAGTTATAAAATCTAGTCCATTTGTATTTTGTAAAATTAAAGAAAATATTCTATCATTTATCCTATATTTGTGAGTCTAAAGTTTCATATCTAATTTATCTTTTATCATAACTAAGGAAAATTATAATTATAACTATCTAGTTGTATTTATTGCTTGTTTATATTATATATAGTTATTATACTTATTATACATAGTTTTTCTTATTTATTTGTTATAACTTCTTTTTTTTTTAGACAAAAAAGGGGAAATGTGGTAATATTTTATTTGTGCTGAAATGTGGTGATATTTTATTTGTGCTCTAATAAATAAAGCTTGCCTGGAAATCAGAGGAAAAAGGCCAGCCATTGTAAGTAAACAAAGAAGTAAGGCAGTGGTAGCACATGACTTTAATCTTATCACTTAGCAGACAGGATCTCTGTGTGTTCAAGGCCACACTAGGGAACAGAGCCAAGCATGGTGACACACACACCTTTAATTCCAGTACCAACCATAGAGGTCTGTAGGTCTGTACAGACAGACAGAAAGTGACAGAGATGTGTAGGAAGAAGAAGTGATGTAGCTGGGCTAAGAGAGCCAATGAGAGAACAGAACAGAAAAGGCATATAGATGTGAGTATACAGGAAGAAGCTCTCTTTGGAAGCTGAAGAGTTGGTGAGGTGACATTAGCTCACCATGGTTTGTCCTATTACTCTGATGTTTCTCTTGGGCTTTAACCCAAATTTCTGGATCTGTGTTTTTTATTTATTAAGACCATTTAGAAATTCATCTACAAGAGGGTCTCACTATGTAGTTCTGGCTGTCCTCAAACTCACTATGTAGACCAGGCTAGCCTTAAACTTATAAAGATGCACCTGCCTCTGAGAGCTGGGATTAAAGACTCATGCCACTCTACCTGGCTTTCATTAAATATTTCTAATGAAAATGACCCTGCAAAAAACTTTTGCGATCATGGAGTTGAACAATACACAGCATTTAGAACATGGATCAGTGGAGTAAATGCCCAGTGAGTAACAAGCATTTCCATAGACAAACTGGCTTTGAAAAAGAGAGAAGGTAAAGTTAATGACAACCATTAGACACTGTTCAGACAGAAAATTTATCAAACATCTACCTCATTATTTCAGGCATAAAATGTTAACAGAAAACTCTTTTTGTAACTGTTATTGAAACTAGTGCACACAAGTGCCTCTTTATTACATACTCTATGGCAGAGAAGTATCACGAGCATGTGTTCGGCTGATTTGCAGAGGTGGTCGGTTACCTGCTGCCTGGTCACAAGCTTTATCACTCCCTGGATGGAAGAGAAGTCAAGTATGTCATTCATCTGCTTTAACAGGAACCCCAAATGCAGTGGTCTTACCAAAGAGCTCTCTGACTCTCAGGTTCTAAGAATCCCTGTGATAAGCCATCCTGGGCTAAGGTAGGGGCTCCCAGGGCAGCAAGGACCTGAGCTTCTTATTTTTGCTCTTACATTCTTAACATATAATTTTCGACCTCTTGTTTGAAATATGCTTACTTTACATCCAGCCTGATGTTGAAGTCCCAAACAGGAAGATTGTGTCCAAACTCTGCTAAAACAGTGGCAAGCTTATGCTTATATTTTCTTTTAAGTTGGAGTGTGCCATTTAACTTATCATTGTGAGGGCACTTGAGAAGATATTAGCCAGGCTTCTCCTCACCCTGAACAAATAAGGGCATCTGTTATCAAAGAAGAAGGAGAAAAATAACATGCCTGCCCTTTTGTCTCAGTCACAGCTGTCAAGAGCCCAGTCCCTAAGAGCTGTCCAAACCCTACTCCAGCAAAACTTGCCAGAAGGAGCTCTGTGTCAGGTTCGTTATTTGGGTGTCTGTACTTTCAGCCTCATTTTCTTTTACTACCTTTCCAACTTCTCAGCCATCAAGGGGCCACACAGTGCAGTCAGTGCAGTAGCATAGTTTACAAAATCTGAAGGTGTGTTCCTGGGTTCAAATCCCAGCTCTGCCTCTGATTCATTGAGCAACATTGGGCAAGTTTCTTACTTTATGGCCTCATTTCCTCAGCTGTAAATTTGGTGTCAACTCAAGGAAACACAAAGACTGAATTAAATGGTTTGCATAAAGCTCCTGGGAAGTTTCTAAAACATAACAATTTTTTAAAATTATTTTAGGTAAAATCTCTTAGTGCATGTATTATTTTGCTACCAGTATGAATTAGTTACTTGTTTCTGCTGTAGCCGAAGGCCTGAGAGAAGTCAAAGAAGGAATGAAGGGTGGGTTTCTTTTGGCTCACAGTGGAAGGGTGCAGTCCATCATGGTACAGAAGGTATGATAGTAAGAATATGAGGCAACTGGTCACATTACATCCAGAGTCAGGATGCAGAGAATAACAAATGCTGGTGTGCAGCTCACTTCCTTCTTTTGGTTCATTCTGAGGCTCCAGCGCACAGAGTGATGCTGCCCACAATTAGGGTGGGCCATCTTGCCCCATCTAGAAGCTCCCTCACAGACATGCTGAGAAACTTCTCTCCTAGAGGATTCTAGAACCTGTCAAGTTAATAAGCATCACCCAGCATTTTATAAATATTGAATACAACAATTGTATACAACACAAAACACCAATCACTGGCATTCCATCTGATGAGCTTGAACACATTTGCATACTTATGAAAACACTTCCTTTTTTTTTTTTTTTTTAGTTTTTCAAGACAGGGTTTCTCTGTGTAGCTTTGCACCTTTCCTGGAACTCACTTGGTAGCCCAGGTTGTCCTTGAACTCACAGAGATCCACCTGCCTCTGCCTCCCGAGTGCTGGGATTAAAGGCGTGCGCCCGGCGAAAACACTGCCTTTAACAAGATTCAACATTTCTATCATCCACGCAGATCTCTGCACACTCTTTCCTGGCCAACCTCTTCTTCTATCATAGAGACAGCCATTGTCTGACTCTACCCCTAAAGTAGCTTTGCTCCTTGGGCTTCAGGTTACAAGCAACCACATAGGCGACCAGGTGGTGGTGGCTCACGCCTTTAATCTCAGCACTCAGGAGGCAGAGGCAGGCAGATCTCTTTGAGTTTGAGTTTGAGGTCAGCCTGGACTACAGAGTGAGTTCCAGGAAAGGCTCCAAAGCTACACAGAGAAACCCTGTCTCAAAAAACAAACAAAAAAACAAAACAAAAGAAAAGAAAACAACCACACAGAACACACTGCTCTGCCTGGCCCCCGTTAGCTCAACACAGTATTTTGAGAGCCATCAGATAGTCATGAGCACTGGTAATTCATGCCTTCTTATCGTTGGGTCTTCATCTAGGGTCACAGTGTGTCTCTGTTGTTCTCCTGTTGATGGAAAATCTGGTAATTTCCCACTTCTGGCAAGTCCAAATACAGTTGACAAACACTCTTCTGTAATCTGTTCATGGACATGCACTTTCATCTTTCTTTGTATAAATAACCTGGGAGTGAAATTGATTGATGACAGGGTGAATATAAGTCTAAATTTTCAGAAAACTCCCCAACAGTTCTCCAAAAGCAGTGTGACTATTTTATAGGTCTGCAAGCAGAATACAAGAGCTCTGGTCTTTTTAGTATTCCACTAACACTTGGCTCTGTCTGTCTTACATTTTAACCATTCTCATGAGTGTGAAATGGTATTTATTAAAGGAATTGAAACTGTCATTTAAAACTCTGGGTTTGGATAACTGTAATGATTCTTTCATCCACAGAAAGAATTCTTCAATGTTGAGGAAAACAGGAGTTTGGAGAAAACTTCCAGGTAGATCTAGAATCAGTTTTGCAACAGGTTCTATTCTTCCTTTCTTTGCTCCCAGCCCAGAGACACCCAGTATCATTAGCCATGGAGACAAGGCCAGTTCCCCGGTTTTCATTAGTCACTGGGAGGTTCCCCATTTGCATTCATGCTCAGTCTCAACTTCCACATCCTGTGTCCAGCTTCCTCAACTTGATTGTTACCATCTCGTATCCCACGTGCCCCTTTCCGAATGTGTCTTTAAAAGAAATCCCTTTACTGTTGTTTTTATTGGGATTTCAGGGGAGGAGTGAAACCAGACACAGCTGCTTGGCTCCTCCCCTGTTTGCTATATGCTCCTGCTGAAAGCCCAAGCTGAGGTTAGTCCGCAGAGAGGAAGGCTGGGAATACAAGCTCCAGAGCAAGGAGCTTCCTCTCTTCCCTGACCACTGGCAGTGGTGTGCATTGAGGAAATACTCAGCGTCTGGTGTTTCTTCAGATATACAACAGACATCTTGGGTGAAGCTATGGGATTATCTAACACACATCATATCTAATGTATCTGGAACGGAAGATCTTCACAGGTGTTCTACAACCACATCTTCATTGTTATCCCCAGAACCTGTAGGGTGAGAAGTAGAGTTTCTTCAGAAGGCCCAGAGTGGCATTAGTGAATATAGCCCAATAGAAATTTTACCAAGTGTTTGCCAGTCTGTGAATAGAAATACATAGCATTTCAGAAGTGACATCCTTAACCTTGTTTGTACTTGTTTGATCCAAGCTCAAGTTCATATTTATGCCACCTACAAATACATATTTAGCTAATAGCTTAGAGAAGAACTTTAAAAGAGAAGCCAGCAAGATGGCTTAGTGGATAAAAGTACTGGCCTGATGATCTTGGTTTGAGCCCTGAAACCAGGTGGAAGAGGGAGAGAACAGACTTCTCTAACCTCCTTGTGTACTTTAGATGGTAGTTACTTATATTCCACAGCATGCACAATGAGTATGTGCATACTTGTGTAGTGTTCTTCAAAGGAAATTACTCTTAAGCATCCTGAAACAGGAAAGACTGTGAAACACAATTGCGAATTAGATTTCTGCTTACTGAAAAGCCAAGTCTCCTGAGCCACACATAGCTGCCTACTTCAGATGGGGTGGGGGTCAGGCAAGTAAGATGGAATGTAACAGGAAATACACTTGGCTGTAGAAGGGAGGGAAAGCTGGCAGGCTGACCAACTCAGCTACCACCCAGGAACAGGGCTATGAGTTGGCCCATCCCAACATCCACCCCTCTATGAACTGTTGGAGCATGTGAAGTGGATGAAACTACAGATCCAAAACTGCAAGATCTCTACCACACAGGACAACAACAGGATATCCAAGGGGAGTCCCAGTGAGAGCCCATTATCCATGGTGTAGCAGAAGCCAGAGGCTCGAACAAGACCAACGACTCATAGCAATGAACACTTACAAGTAAAGATGAATGGACTAAAGGATAAACTGTGACTCACTGGGCCACACTACAGCTTCCAGGACAAGGTTCTTTTCCCACCCCGTCCTTTATGTTTGTTTGTTTGGTTGGTTTGGTTTTGGGGTTTTCTTTAAGAAATTTTTTTGGTGAGGGATGGGGGGAGGTTGCAAGGTCAGAGGGAGATTCGAGGGGACTAGGAGATAAGTGGGGTCAGAATGCATGATGTGAAATCCACTAAGAATCAATAAAAGTTAAAAGAATTAAAAAAAAATGTATAAGCACACATGCAGCCAAGTCTGAGCAAAGTCTGTAACCGCTGAGCTGAAGCCTAGAACTAGAGGACTGGCAGAGAAAAAGGAACCAGGGGCTTGAGAGAACATCCAGGACAGGGTGCCTCCTGCTCGTTCAGGTTCTTCCAAGTCACTGGGCTGTTGAAAAGACTTGCTCCTGCCAGTCTGAAGACGGTAGCATGACTTGGCAGGAAGCTGCTACAAACAGCATTGTCACATGTTAGCTCTAGATAGCAACAGAGTCTTTCCACAGTAACAGGGACAGATGCAGACATGCCTGCCCCACACTGTAAAAACTGGCTGTTGGTCTGTGGAGAGTGGGGGCATCTGGATACCTGTAGAGAGCGCGGGGCAGCAGACCCACTCAACCCTCGCCTCACCTCATCAGCTTACTGCTCAGGATGATCAGATGATTAGAGTATGTGGAAAGTTGCTTCCTTGGGAGATTTAGTAATAACCAGTTTTGTAAATTCCAAGTTGTCTGTCTGGTGATTCAAAAGGACTTTGCACATTCTTCTTCTTCCTTTAGAAAGGAAACCCACAAGCCTAAATACCCCAGTTTTATTAATGTATTTTTCTCAAACACCTAGGGAGTAAGTTGGCTCTGTAATAAATACGGTTATTTTTCAGTGAAGATTTTTGATTCAAAGCTATTTCTTAGTTCTGTGTATTTGACTTGGATTAAACCTTGCTAAGATTTTATCAAAAACAAAAACAAAAGTAAGTGAACTGTGGTGGTTCAAAAGAAATGGCCCCCAAAAGGAAGCACTGTTAGGAGGTGTGGCTTTGTTGGAGTAGGTATGGCCTTGTTGGAGGAAGTGTGTCATTGTTGAGGCTTTGAGGTCTCATATAGGCTCAACATGCTGCTCAGTGTCTCAGTTCACTTCCTGTTGCCTGCAAGATGTAGAACTCTCAGCTCTGTTTCCAGTACCATGTCTGCCTGCATGCTGCCATGTCCCACCACAATGATATTGGATTAAGCCTCAGAAACTGTAAGCCATCGCCTCAATTAAATGTTTTCCTCTATGAGAGTTGCTGCGGTTGTGGTGTCTCTTCACAGCAATAGAATCCCTAACTAAGACATGGGCCAATGTTAGGTTGTAAGTCTGTACTTGGACGAAGGTTGTGGATGGTGTAGGATTGCCAAAGTTTCCCTGGAAAGTATAGGACTGCAGTCCATGGTCAGAAAAGTAAGCGTATTCAACAAACACCAAGTTTAATTGCAGCACTGTGGGGAGAACAAATTCAGTTTAGGCCCCAGTGTATTTTGCTTGTGAACTTTCTAGTAAAACCTGCAAACACCCTCTGTGAAATGTCACCTACATGTCACATCCTTTAGTTACTATGCTACTCTTTCCCCAAATTTATCCTTTCAAAGGGAGTTAAAAGCCAGCTCTGGTGGCTCTTGCCTGTGATCTCATCACTGGGGAGGTGGTGGCAGGAAGATCAGGAGATCAAGGAGAGAAGAGGAGAGGGGAGACAGACAGACAGACACACAGACACATAGACACACAGACACACACACACACACAGAGAAAGAGAGAGAGAGAGAGCAAAGGACTGAGGAAGGCCCAAACAGTGAAGCTCTTTGTGTGTCTCCATACTCACTGAGCTGCTCTAAGTGTACTCAAGTATAGGAAGCTGAGTTGTCATGACCCTTTCTGCTTACCTCTCTTCCTTCTACTTCTAGCTCTCCCTGCCACCATCCAATTGACTTGCTTGGAAGATGACATCACAGCCAACAACACTCAATGAAATGCACTTACTAACAAAAATAAGCTGCCATTTCTCTCTTCCTTCCTTCCTTCCTTCCTTCCTTCCTTCCTTCCTTCTTCCTTCCTTTCATTTTGTTTTTTGAGACAGGGTTTCTATGTATAGTCCTGGCTGTCCTGGAACTGTATCTATAGACCAAGCTGGCCTCCAACTCAGGGATCTGCCTGCCTCTGCCTCCCTAGTGCTGGGATTAACAGTGTGTGCTTAAGAGCACATGGCATGCTAGAAGTTTGATCGTTGTTATCTTTACCTTTCTCAACAATCTCATCATGTAGATAATAATTTACTACCTCATCACTGAGCTTTGTACTAAGCCTTTTCTATCTACAACCTTCACAATAAGCCCATAAGGTAGATAGCATTACCTTCATGATGCATTTGTTGGTTCTGAGGTTCAGAGAAGTTCAGTAACTGCCCCCAAGGTCACAGCTTCTAGGTAAGTGGAACTGGGACTCAAAGCTTTAAGGCCTTAGTTTTCTTCAAACACTGTCTAAGCTTCCACCTCCCCTTTCCATGCTTAGGTTTTGTCTGGCTAAGCATGCACAGGTCTGGCAAGGTGTCATAATTCCTGTGAGTTCATTTGTGCAAGGCCCTGCTATGTGTGGGAAACACTGCTTCCTTTTAGTCAGCCACCATCTGTGGCTCTGCCCATCTTCTGCAATGACTCCTAAGCCTTATCGGAGGTTGGGAATGGAGAAAAATGAGGTACAAGAGTTTGTCTTGCTGAGTTGAGCAATAAGCACAAGGAGGGCCAGGCAGCCGATGACTCTATCTTCTATTCTGTCGCTCATAAAAGCTGAACAATAACGCTAAAGCCTTCCTACAGAGCAGGTCCAAGCACAGAAAACCAAGTCACAATTAGTATACTGATTCACTGTTTCAGACAGCACAGAGTTAAGCTGGAAGATCTTTCTAGTAAGTCCCTAGGTGTTGCTACTCTTGCTAGCCCAGGCACCACATTTTTCAAATCACTGATGGCAATTTTCAACAGAGAAGGGGAAAAGACCACGAGGAAATGCAATTAATTAAGCATTCTTAGAGTTGGCATAGAGTAGGCTACAAAAAGGAAGGTCTAAAAAGACACAGGACAAGTAATGAGGACTAGAATTATGTGCAAAAGCCTCAAAGATATTGAGATCAGACCTAACAGCCTACGTTCCCAAACTTGTTACTGAATTGTTTGCTAGCTATCCCGTTTACAACACACAGGTGGAAATGTAGCTTAGATCCAAGAGGCAAGATGATTGTGTCAGTCAACACACACAGACATTCCCCCATGGAAATTTGAAATATGCTTCTGTGCTTTTTGAACCCCCTCACCCCCGCTCTGACATGAAGGTCATCCCTGCAGAAGCCAGGGCCTCTTGCTCTTCTGAACATGAGCAACAGCCTGCAGAACTCCGTCTGAAGTTCACACAGTCTTCTCCAACAACAGATCTACTGTTTCCTGTGGAAGGAAATACAACTGTTTGGCCACCAGATTCGGAGCTGGGCTGGAGCTGTGTGAAAGGTTTTGCAAGTTAAAAGCAAAACTAGTGATCGAAGGCTTTTTGACAGCTTTGTGAAGTGTGAAAAAAAATCATATTTCCCTGGCACGCTTTTATGAGTTTTTGTCTTGAGTGAGAGGGGAGGCTGTGCTGTGAAAATGGAAAAAAGGTCACACACGTGACCTCAGCCCTGGCAACCCAACCTGAGACCCATTGAATTCTGGAACTGAACAGTTTCTCCCAAATTCCTGAGTCTTCAGTGTAAGCACCCAGGAGCCTTTGCTTGCACTTGGGGTACCAGCCACCACAGTCGGCTCTCTTACCTGCAGCTGACAGGGCCAAGAAAGAGCAGTTACAGCAGTCTAAAACAATGCTTTTGACTGATAAGTAAAGAGTAACCACTGCTCAGGGCAGGGGATTTGCAAGGATTCTGCCAGAAGCCACCATGTTTGTGTAGAGAGATTATTTAGCTAAAGGAAAAACCAGAATTTAGAGTCTGCAAAAGTTCAAATGCCCTAACTACGGAGCTGTGGTGGAGCTAACGAGAGGATGGGAGACTGAAATCTGACCTCAGGGAAGTCTAATGGCCGCTCCCCTTAGCTATTTCTTCTTTGGCAACCCCAAGGATGGAAACCAACCTTAGGCACACTCGGCAGGTGCTGTGCACTGGGTCTGTCCAGCCCTTTCCCACATCACTAATCCAGTCTGAGCCTCAGAGTCCATTTTTGCACAGCCTAGTGGAGAGAGACCCTGAACCTTTTCAGGGAAATTTGTGTATTTATTATAGCTCTTTATAGTATTCAATTTTACTATGATATTTTTCTTAATCTATATAATTCACTTTCTTACTCAGATTTTTTTTTCTTGAATCTCCTCCTCCATGTTACTCATTAATTAAATCTTCTTGGACTAAGTGAATATGTTAGTGCCTTATGGCTGTGATAACAAATACTCACCAATTGGGTGCCTTACACACAGAAACTTATTTCTCATAGTTCTGCAAGCTGTGGATGCAAGAACAGGGGTGAGTGGGCTGGCTTCCTGTGAGAGCACGTTCCTTAGCTTGCAGATGGTCACCTCCTTGCTCTGATCTCATACGGTCTTTCCTCTGTATATGTACAAAGGGGTGCCCTGGTCTCCTCTCTCTATAAAGACACCATTTATATCTGATTAGAAGCCACCACATGACCTCATTTTTCCTCAATTACATCTTTAATTGGCCAATCTCCAAACATAGTCACATTCCAAGGCACCAGGGATTAGAGATTAGGTCCTCAACATATGAGACTTGGGAGTACACAGTCTGTCCCATAATGATCTACCCTCTGGCCCAACCAAAAGTCATTTAGTTCTCACATGAAAAATATACTCACCCCATTTCCATAGCCAAAAAATCATTACCCACTCCAGAATCTACTCTAAGCCCCAAATAGTTTTTATATTATCGCCCATGCTTCAGTTCTGCCCATTAGGACATTCAAGCTGTTTGGAAAGGACTTTGTCCCTACTATATCCAGAAACCCAAGCTTGGTGGGTTGCTAGTTACTAGCAGAACAGGAAGAGGTAGTGGGTTCAGCCTGAGCTGGCAGTTAAAAGAACAGCTTACTGTTGAACACTTCAACTCAACATTTGAAGTTTGCACAATTATATTTTCCTCTAAGAATTTAATTGGCTTGGTTTATGACCCCATGCCAGCCCCAGAGGGCTGATTTCACAAGCCGGGTCATTACTTGGTCCTTACTCCACACCAGCAGGAATCTTAGACATGCCAGTTCATTTCCAACCAGAGGGTCTCCACATGCCCCAGAACCCTGAGGGTCCTTCATGTTTATCCAGCTTAGGGTCTACCTCCAACATTGCAGCTTTTATGTCAATACCCCAAACCCACACAACTGCCCCCCAAAGATCCAAGGAAACCAAAGGAGATTTATTGATGAGGCAATTAAAATTGCAAAGCTCACTTTGAGTTGGCTAGATGAGTACACAGAAAATATAGAGACCTTGGTCTCCACATTGTTATGCTTCATCTCTCATCCTTACCATTTCACTTTGGAGAAGGGATGGGAGGCATCTCTAGGTGTGTGTGTATGCTTGTGTTTCCCTGCTTGTGTGCCTCTGTGTGTGTATGTCTGTGTGTCTTCCTATATGTATGTGATCTGTGTGTCTATCTCTATATATCTCTGTATATCTGCCTCCTCTGTCTTTTTCTGTGTGTATATATGTTTGTGCATGTGTGTTTCCCTGTGTGTGTGTATGCCTCTGTGTATATGTCTGTGTGTCTTTCTGTATGAATATGAGTCTATGTGTCCGTTTCTGTGTGTCTTTGTGTATCTGTGTGTGTCTGTCTGCCTCTCTTTCCCTCTCTCCCTCTGTGTGTGTTTGTGTGTGTATGTATGTGTAGAGTATGGTATGAGAACTGAAAAATGTAAGGGGTAGTCCAGAGATAGAAAAATAAGACTAAACTTATTGCAGGTATTCATGAAGTTCACCCTGCCATGTGGACCATATCCAAGCACTTGCCCATATATGCACACATTTGCTATACAGCAAAAGCATGAAACAAAACTTTTTAAATCTTGTATGAACATTTTAATTTGGAAATCCTAAAGAACATGCTTGCATAAACTGTAATGCATGGTTGTGTGCTCCTTCATTTATTAATCTTGTGTTGAAAAGTACAAACCCCAAACTGTGGTACATTCTGAGGATCCAGAGATGAATAAAGCCAAGCACAAAATAATGTAATTTGGGAAACAAACACTTTCTGTGGATCTATTCACTGCATAACACAGAATGGACATAGAGCAGGAAGGGGTGCTACCTGGCCTTAGGGAGCAGGAAAATTCCATGGTCCTAGAGCTGCATGCCAGAGAGGAGCTTCGGAGAATGCAGACCAGGGATGCTCCTAACACTGGAAGGCCACAGTAAAGATGACAGGTAATACACAGGGAATCATAGTAGTTGAAACAACATTTAGGCTTAAGCTTTCTGCCTCATCCTCAATATTGTTCTAAAGAGGCTGAAAGCCTTAGAGATGACCTAAATATGGTTCCCTCTAAAAATAGGATCAGCAACCACAAACCACTTGAAGACTATTTTGTAACAAATATATTTGAAAGAGAATTCTGGGAAAAAAAGCATTCTAGTTGTGGCTTATACCATCAATGGAGGTAAGCAAATTTGGATATGGTCATGCATTGTGTGGTGTTGGTGTATGTATATGTTTGTGATTGAGAAACATTTACACTATCCATACCAGCTAGAGTTTCAATTGCTCTCGAACCTTATTTTTTGAGATGGCATCTTTTCCTGCACCTAAAACTGTCCAACGGCTAGTGAACTGGCTGGCCAGCAAGCCCTATGCCTTCCCACATCTACCTTCGCGTGACTGTTGGGGATCCACATGCAGGATTTACTTCCTGCTCATGCAACAAGCACTTTACTCTCTGAGCCATTTCCTGAGGCCTTTGCTTGCATGTTTGGACAGCTTAATTGGGCACAGTTCAAATACTGTGGAACCCACCTACTGTAACTACAAGATTATGTATTTTAAATAAATTTATACCGTATTTAGAATCTCCACAGTCCAGGCTCAGACCATTTCAACCATCTCAGAATTACTCTTGAGTGGATTTGCAGGTAGCTTTCAAATAGATGATGACAGGCACTAAATAACTATGCTACTGAGATTTCACTGAACACATTTGAAAGTGTGAAGATGTTGACATATTGTGTTGAGGATTGTGCCTGTTTGTCTGTATGAAACCATATTGAGAATTTTAAACACCAAGATGAAAATATAGGAGGAAGGTTCATTAAAATTAGGAATTACCCAAGAAAAATTATTGAACACTTAGAGATTTCACCATGTCATTAACCACTTGGTTATATAATAGTCTACTTTATGCTATTTTACTCCTGTCTTATTTTGTAGAATATGGAAATACTGAAAAATCTTTATTTGCTTTATTTCTTGACCCCCCTCCTAGCTCAGAAGGCTGGTTTGCTCCTCTTAGCTTGCTCAGCCTGCCACCAGCCCAGGGATGTCCCCACCCAATATGGGTTGGGTCCTAGCCCACCAATTACTAGTTAAGAAAATTCCCTATAGGTTTCCCTACAGCTAGATCTTATGGAGACATTTTCTAATTGAGGTTCCTCCTCTCAGATGATTCTAGCTTGTGTCAGGTTGACATTAAACTAACCAGCACAGGAGGTCTTGGCCTTGTCTGCTATCTTGATTAAAAAGTATTATCAGTCATTGTCCACATTTGTTAAGAGGGTTACTAAACCATTAACTGTGGTGTATTGGTCACTTTTCTTTTGCTGTGACTCACCAGAGTAACTTATAAAAGAAGTGTTTAATTGGGCTTATGGTGTCAGAGAGTCAGAGTCCATGATGACAGGAACTGTTGCTGGCTCATGTCTTGCTTCACAAACACGACACATAGAGGCACTGGGGATGAGCAAGTCTTGAAAACTCAAAGCCTGCTTAGTGATACATCTCCTCTAACAATGTCATACTTCTTAATCCTTTCCAAACAGTTATACCTATTTGGGACCAAGTATTTAAAAATATGAGCAGCCTATAGGGACCACTCTCCTCCACACCACCACACATGATATTTCAAATGCTAAGGAGGGTGCTTTTGATATTTTTCCTCTTCCCTGTGAGGCATATAGGAGGTGGGACTTAAAGCTGATCATGAAGGTAGGGTCCATCTCCAATAACTTCCAAGCTGCTAATGGCTTATTAGCTACCTAACAGGAAAAACAGTGAGGACAAAGAATTCAAGAGCAGCTATGGGAACGATGAGCAACAGGAGGACTTGGCCACGAACCTAAAGGCAGAGAAATTTCTCTAACACAGATGAGTGGGATTGCCTTTAATGGTGTAGCTGTGGCTTAAACTAAACAGAATTTTTGTTTTGTTTTGTGGAGGCTGCACACCCAAGGACAAGATGTCAGTAAATTGGGCTTCTTCTCAGGTCTGTGTCCTTGACTTGGTGGCTGCCTTCTTGCTGAGTCTTTGGAGTCTTTTCTCTGTATATTGTGTTTTTGCTTTCCAGTTTTCTCCTTCTTTTACGAACAGAAGTGAAGTGGATTAGGGCCATCCAAATAGTCTGTTCAAAACATGGGCCTGGGACCTGAACAGAAAGTTCTCAAAAGAATGGAGGGGAAAATTGCTAAGAAATGTCACAAAAAGTGTTCATCATCCCGGCAATTAGGAAAATGCAAGCCCAAACAACTTTGAGATTTCATCTTAACCAGCCAGAATGGCCAAGACCAACAAAACAGCTGACAACAAATGCTGCTGAGGCTGTGGGGAAAAGGAACCTTCATCCATTGCTGGTGGGACTGCAAATTGGTGCAGCCAGGAGAGAGGAGTGTGGAGAAGTCTCAAAAAGATGAAAATCCAACCTTCCACACAACCTGTCTCCTTTGCATATGTCCAAAGGACTTGACATTCTACTCCACCAAGTCTTGCTCAGCAATGTTCATTGCTGTTTATTCCCAATAGCTAGGAAACAACTTAAATGTCCTTCAACTGGTGGGTGGGTCATGAAAATGTAGTACATGTACACGACAGAATATTATCCAGCTGTGAAGAAAAAGGAATGAATCATGAATTTTACAGGTAAATGGGTGGAACTAGAAAAGATTGTATTGAGTGAGGTAACCTAGACAAACATCACGTGTTCTTTCTCATTGCTGGTTTCTTGCTCTAAATTGCCAGATGCGAGTACATATCCTGGAGTAACTGCAGAAACCAGGGAAGTAAAAAGGAATCATTGACAGGGTAAGAGGCTGGGGAAGCAATAGAGAGGGAAATAACAGGGTACAACAGATTCAGTTGGAGACATGGCAAAAAAGAGGGCTCTATCTAGGGAGACGGAGATTTAAATACAGAAGGAAGGAGAAGGGTAAACAGCAGTTGTGATGTCTGAAAAATTCCTAAGTAATTAACTACTTACCAAAATAAAAAATACTGAAAGCCTGTGTATAGTTTAAATAAAAATTTCTCATATAAGCTGACAATGCTCCCTCTAGGATCCAAAGACCATCTAACAAAGATCCCCAACACCCGGCATGAAAAGCCCTCTTTTGAGTTGTTAGTCACAGTTGTCCAAGAGACTGTCAAAACAATACAGGCTGCTGCTACTGCCCTTGATTGCCTCCCGGAGGAGGACAGTAAATCCCTATGGCTGAAGACACCACAAACTTCAAACATGGGGTCCAGAGACCCCTAAGCTGAAACTGACATACATGCATCCTCCTTGAAGGCTAGCTTTCAGCTTTCATGGTGCCAGGAGGCACCATGTGAACTTCCAAAGGAGGGAAGCAACTGACAGTCCTACCCAGTTACAATACTTATAAACCACAACAGTTACTGCCATGACACAATAACCCTAAGGGTGTAGTAATGGCGCACATACCTTGGCAGTAACCAACAGCTCTCCAATTGACCCAAAGACTAGCTCAACAAGAAGAAAATCATGGCTGGTACTGGAAACCTAGCCTACTACACAGAGGTAGTGAAGTCATGGACCTTGGAAAAGAACATACAACTTTCACTTTATTAAAGCAGCATAAGCCCTAACTACATTCTAAATATTGTTCTTATACCCACAGATAAATGTATTTCTCATCCTTCATCAAGGAAACCTCTTTTTGCAACAGATAGAGACTATTATAGAAAACCACGACCAATGAAAACGCCACATTATGAAGCCCAGTCCCAAGGGATACATCTATAAGACACTCCTTCACCTACAGCTCCAGGGACATTGTGGAAGAGAGACTGGAAATATTGTAAGGTCCAGAGGACCAGGGAGTTTTCTGTGAGGTTGTGTCTCTTAGCAATGTCAGAGGCTACAGTAATGTCTCACCAACATGACTGCCTAAATATGAGTTGAACAAGAATAACAATAAACATGCTAAAGCGGATGAAGGAAAGAGCATGAGGCTTTAATCCTACACACAAAAAAACTATAGACAACTAAGGAATGCTGAGAGTAAGAGAAATAGCATTCCCCAGGGGAGAACACTCCAATTGTTATCTAATAACAAATATTCAGCCATGAAAACATATATACAAATAATGTTATATAGACTGAACAGATTATACTTAGGAATATATTCCTATTATGTATATATTATATGCATATATATGCATGTAACAATTACTAAAAAAAGAGACCATGAAATTGAAAGAGAGTAAGGAGGGATATATGGAGGGAAAGGAGGAAGAATGATATAATTATATTATAATGGCAAAAACAAAAGAAATAATAATATTTGTCTTTCTGAGTCTGAGTTACCTCATTCAGGATGATTTTTTTCTAGATCCATCCATTTGCCTGCAAACCACATGATGTCATTGTTTTTCTCTGCTGAGTAGTACTCCACTGTGTATATGTACCATATTTTCTTTATCCATTCTTCAGTTGAAGGGCATCTAGGTTGTTTCCAGGGTATGTACTCACTCATAGGAGGATACTAGATGTAAAACAAAGATGACTAGACTGCTACACAACTCCAGGGAGGCTACCTAGAAAACGGGACCCTAGGAAAGACACAGGGATCACCCAATGACAGAGAAATGGATGAGATCTACATGAAAAACCTGGACAACAGTGGGAGTAATGAAGGGCAAGGTTCTAGGGGAAGAGAGCTTAGGGGAGCAGGAGATCCCAGCTGGATCAAGAACAGAAAGGGAGAAGGAGGAATAACAGACCATGATAAATGAAGACCACATGAGAACAGGAAGAAGCAAAGTGCTAGAGAGGTCCCCAGAAATCCACAATGATACATCCTCTGTAGACTGCTGGCAGTGGTCGAGAGAAAGCCTGATCTGACCTAGTCTGGTGATCAGATGGCCAAACACCCTAATGGTCGTGCTGGAACTCTCATCCAATAACTGATGGAAGTGGATGCAGAGATCCTTCGCCAAGCCCCAGGTGGAGCTCCAATTGTCGAGAAAGAGGAGGGACTGTAAGAGTGTGAATTGTTGAGACCAAGATTGGAAAAGCACAGGGACAAATAGCCAAACTAATGGAAACACATGAATTATGAACCAAAAGCTGTGGAGCCCACAACTGGATCAGGCCCTCTGGATAAGTGAGACAATTGAATACCTTGGACTGTTTGGGAGGCACCCAGGCAGTGGGACCCGGACCTGTCCTTAGTGCATGATCTGGCTGTTTGGAACCTTGGGCTTACACAGGGACACTTTGCTCAGCCTGGAAGGAGGGGACTGGACCTGCCTATACTGAATCTACCAGGTTGAATTGAATCCCCAGGGGAGTCTTGGCCCTGGAGGAGATGGGAATGGAGGGGAGGGGATGGGGGAAGTTGGGGGTGGGCGTGGGATAGGGGAGGACAGGGGAACCCATGGCTGATGTGTAAAATTAAAGCACAAATATATAAAAAAAGAAATAATAATAATAAAAACCCCACGAACCACCCAAGTCAGGATTACATAGAGGAAGAACAAGGAAATATTTCTTCCTTTTAAATGACAAGATGAATTTTCCCAACTCAGATTACTGTCCTTAAATTCTTTGATGACAACTTATGCCATGTCTATGTTCTCCTGTTAATTATGTGTCAGCTGTCTTACTTCTCCTGGGATAATCTTGGCCTAAGATAAAAACTGGATCATCTTTTTTTTATTCCTTCATTTTCAGTGGGCAACATGCTGAGATGTTATTGTTATCAGTCAAACAATACACATCAACTTGTTTTCTGGATTTAGAGAATATGTTGATAATATTCACTCCTAAGTGACAGGTGAACCATAAAACACACACCTTCCTTTGGATGTACAAGTGTGCTTAAAGACAGCTTTTAAAAGATAATTTTGGGTCACGCTCTCAACATTTAACCTCATCAGAGCCTAAAAGAATAATAATAATAAAAAAAAACCCTCAGGAATAAAATTCACTTTACCACATAAAAATAAAAGGTGGGTTTGCATTATTTCTTATTGACTTGGCTACTGTACAGTTTTCTAAAACATAGAAAATTCTCTCCACTTTTAAGAAGATTAGAGTTAAAGATCTGGAATGATAAGGGTGACTAAGGTTCCAATCTTGTGACATGTGGAATAACCTATGCAACTATACTCCTTGTAGGGTTACAGAAAAGCCCAAGTGACTGTAATACATGCTAACTTAATCTTAGCCGCAGAAAATGTGTTTCTGATTTTCAAATTCGGCAATTCTTCAATAAAAGTTGTTGCACTCCGTCTGATCTATTCTCAAAATACGGAAGTGCTTGAAGTCCGACCACCTGCAATAACAGATTACTGCTCTCTAAAACATTGCCATACACCTACAATGTGGAGGCGCAACGCTTTGCTAAAAAAGATCTTTGTTGCTTTTTCTAAAAGAAAGAAGTGATCCCAAAGTAAAGCCAGTTTTCAGCAGCCTCTCTGCTCCCAAACGCAACTGGCATCAAAGTCTAATGAAAACCTGTTTGCGGACACTGGAGCCAGTCCAAGGTACACCATTGGCATATTCCAGACCCCCTGGGACGTGACTCATATAAAAAACACAGGGCTGTCATCAGATGGCTGGTGGCTCAAATAAATCAAATTTACTTTGAAAACTGAGGCATACCAAAATTTTATTAGGTGAAACTTTAGCATTTCTTATGGCCAACTTGCACATATATATTTTTATTACTTACAGCAGTTAAAAGGTATGCTACCAATCATATGCAAAACAAGAAAAGTTATAGAATACCTTAAAAAAACTGGGCAGTAGTAGAAACTACCTTAAAAGAAAGGTCTCCGAGTAATTAGTAATAAGTGACATCACAAAGTGCAGCCCTTTGCTGGCATCCTACACAAACCTGACAGTGTGAACATCTCCAGTGCCCTCCCCATGCAGCAGATCCCATTACTTACCTTAGGTAGGGACTTTTTACCCCACGGTGGTTGCTCACTAAAACCATCAGCCATACCACACTTCATGAGATGATGACAGACATTGTTTGTAATATACAGTTATGAAAAGCAGACATATTCAAGTTCTTGACAATCTACAAAGGGTTAATGTTTAGGCTTCAAAGGTGCATTGCTGCCTGCACATCAGGCCATTTTCAAATTTCAGTTATCAATGTTTTAGGAATGTCCACTCCCCTCTTCTGCTAACCACCCGAAAATGTTTTGTGTCACATATACATTTACCTCTCAAATGTGTTAGTTGTTTATTAAAAGCACAGAAAGAAAAAGAAAAGAAACCTCTGCTTAACACATTGTATTTTGAACAAATTCTTTCTACATTCATTCACTTTCTATTACTTTTCAATATATAAAAATTGTACACATTTACAGGAAGCACTTTATGTTCATATGTATATATGTATATGTATATATATATGTATATATATATATATATATATATATATACATATATATATATACACACACACACACACACACACACACACACACACACACACACATTGTGTAGATGATATTCACCTCTGGGGTCATGTCTACATTGTGAAAGCATTGGCTGTCATTTTCCTTAAGTATCAACTGCTTCGAGAGTTTTATGTGGAAAGTGTGAGCTACTACATATACATTCAAGTACACACACACACACACACACACACACACACACATTTTATCATCTATTATACAAACTTCAACTGACAAGCTTGGAAAAGAGTCTCCTCAAAGATACTACATGCATCCAAAATCATCTAAAACACTGAGTTTTTACAGTGCTAATGAAAGACTATTATTTCCAAATTATAAAATTATGTTAGGTCATGTGTAATTATAAAGAAATTAAGATATACTCACTCTTAAAACTGTCTCATGTATTTTTAAAGATTTTTTTTGTATTTTATCTTAGTCTCTTAAGCTTTTTGAGAATTTTATACAAAATATGTATACATGTATATATATAATTCTCAGAAAAATTTCCCACCCTCATTTCCCATATTTTAGAACTATTCTTGCACAGATTCTTTATTTTAATATTATTCTATGAAAAGTCAGCAGCCCCCTTTCTCTACAGCTCAGCGAGGGTAACAGTGGTTGGCATCACGTGAGAATGCCTTTTCAG
Source organism: Onychomys torridus (assembly GCF_903995425.1). Lineage (NCBI taxonomy): Eukaryota > Metazoa > Chordata > Mammalia > Rodentia > Cricetidae > Onychomys > Onychomys torridus. The sequence goes on from NC_050449.1 coordinate 81,028,077, forward strand.
AAGCACTACTTCGATTTTTCTGGCTAGGCATAAGCTATCTCAAAGTAAAGGGTTAAATCAGTCATTTTGACAGAATTTATCTGTAACTGGAGGAAGTTACTCACTTTGACTGCACATTTGACTCTTCGTTTGAAATGGCTCCGTGATTTTCACACTTGGAAGGAGCCTCAATAAAATCTGTGAGAAAGGAAAAGCAAAGCAGAGCATTTTGGCCCTGGAACACAAGGGAAGAGACACATCTGCAATCAATGAACAGGGAATTATTCAAGGCTTATTACCTGCTGTGCAGAGTACTACAACTATGAAGAATAGGAGAGTCATATAAAAATGTTTTCCTGTCCTTAAATTGCTTCCAATTTGGTTGAGAATGGAGGACCAACTACAGGACTATCCCAGCAGCTGTATAAGATAGCAAGACCATCTACGCCCCAAAAGGCAGTAACACACACTGGTTTTGTAGAAATGATTCTAAACCAAATTCTAAAAGGGCAGTGTAGCATGAATCTTAAAGGTACTTGTTAATAAAATCAAACCTGAGGCCAGGTATTGTGGTGAATGCTGGAAGATCAGAGAAGCAAAACAAGCCATAGCTTCCTCACCTCGCCAGTTCCTCAGCTGATCCTATTTCCTCAGACTGGAAGTCTCTGAGTCTTGATCCAGAATGAATCTCAGCTGAACTGTGCTGTTCAAAGCCTAAAAGTTTAAGCAGCCAAATGCTTCTAGTTTCTGGTCTTCACGCCTTACATATCATTCTGTTTTTGCCATCACTCCCTGGGATTAAAGGCGTGAGTCACCATGCTTGGATGTATCCTTGAACACACAGAAATTCAGGTAAATCTCTGCCTCTGGAATGCTAGGATTAAAGGCATATGCTACCACTGCCTATCCTCTATGTTTAATATTGTGGCGGTCCTGTTCTCTGACCCCAGTTAAGTTTATTAGCGTGCACAATATTTCGGGGAACACAATACCACCACAGGCAGTGATGCCACAGGATGGGAGTGGCCCAGATCAATACACGAAGATTGGTCCCACTGTATCATAATGTGTTTGAGCCCATTTTCTCCTCTACCAGAATAGTCTTTTTCCTCTTAATGTAAGACTGGCGTTAACCCCAGAGTTTAAAGTTTTCATTAGAATAAAAGCAATAGATAAAATAAGAGACAAATTGCGAAGATGGAAAAATATGTTCCCCATCTTTGACAAAAACCTCGAGGACAGGAAACACAGGCAGTACATTCAGACAGAAACACAGACACAGAAACTAGCTAAGTGAGTGAAAGGACACAAGGGGGCCCGTGACAAATGTGCTCGGCAACCTTCTAGTTGCAAAATCTTTAACTTCTTTGATAATCAAAGCGCTGAAACGGAACCTGTGAGGAAATGACAGCTCTACCCATGGAAATGCCCAAGAGGGATTAAAAAGGGAAACACCCAGAGCTACCAAAGAGACAGGGATAGTGATGAAGTGAAGGATGGATCTGTGCAGGAACTTTGAAAGGGACTAGGCAGTATATATTAACATATGCAAGAATCTATGACCCAGAAGCTCCATCGTTAGGACATTTTCTAAGGAAAGAGTTAGATGCAAAGGCTTAACAGATGAAGATGTTAATGGAGTTGTTAAAGATTTAAAGACTCGGGAATAGCCTAAAGATCTAATAAAAGGATTGGTCACCCTAAAGTTCAAAATTAAAATTAATATTTAAAGTGATATTGAGCAACAAGAAAATATCTCCTGTACATCAGTAGCCAATAGAGATTATAAAACAGTGTATGGAATAAATTTTAAGTTTTGGAAGAAATGTGGAAAGAAAAGCTGAAAATGGGCATATCAACATGGAATCAATAGTAGCTATGTGGGTGGTTAATCTTATTTATAATTATCAAAAGTAAACCTGTGCCATGCCTGTTACTTAAAGAAATATATATATATATATATATATATATATATATATATATATATATATATATATATTAAGATTTATTTATTTATTATGTATACAGAAGAGGGCACCAGATCTCATTACAGATGGGTTGCTGGGAATTAAACTCAGGACCTCTGGAAGAGCAGTCAGTGCTCTCAACCTCTGAGCCATCTCTCCAGCCCCAAAGAAATAATATTTGAAAAACAATCCTGTGAAGACTGTCTTGGACATGTTCAAAACTTCTGTCAGGTCAAGAAACTGCTGGCTCTCATTCATACTTAAAACATCATTTGTGATGACGTTTTGTTCTCACTGCAGCTTCAGCTAGGGGGAACATCTAATAATATTGGGTTTTTAAAGCCATATTTTGGAGTTTCTTTTTGAAACGTTGCATTTGTAATTATTTTGTCAAAATAAAAGCAGTTTAATCTTTAAAACTACAGTGAGCTGATTGAAAGGATAGTATTTACGCTATGCATCACCATATATGATATGACAGTGTTTGTTGATATGTTTAAGTGATTTCTTCCCTAAAATGTTCTTGGGATGAGAGAAAGAGATTAGAAACGGCCTTGTTTGCTGTTCTTCCTTTAAGAACGATCTGCTGGAGCTGTCAGGGTAATCTACTCAAAAGCAAAACCCTGATCATGTTGTTTCTCATGATTTTAAACATAACTCACTCTTGACCATTTCAAATAACAAAATCGACTGAATATCAAAAGTTCTCTGCTTCTCATGTCTTTGAAACACATAAATTTTTTTGAGGAAATAGAGTTGGGTGTTGAAATGAATTTAAGAGCTACCGAAATAGGTTGACTGCTTAAGAAAAGGCAGTCTGAGGTGGAACAATCTAGATGATGGATAAATATTACTTTAGTGGTAGCACTCCCCCCCCCCCTCCTATATGGCTCCTATTTCCAAATTGAAATAGATGGGCATTTCCATGACTAACTTACAAAATCATTTCTTCTGGAAGAGCTAACATTTATTCTCACCCCTATTTACTCAGACACAGACATGATCACAATTAGTAGCATAGCTTTCCTTTCTTGTGTCCCCACCCCCCACACACACATGTTGTTGCTGTTGTTTTTCAAGGTAGGATCTCCTGGAATCCAAGCTGCCTGCAAACTCACTATGTAGTCAGAAGTTACCTAGAAACTCCCAATCCTCCTGCCTTTACCTGTGACAGTTTTTCTTGAGGTTCAATCAAACTTGGGGCCAAAGTCCTTTGTCAACCAATAACAACGAAACCTTTCTTGACATAAAAGTGACTTTTTTTTCTTTATAGAAATTCTTGTTGAAAAATTTTCTTCTGGATTAATTTCTAAGTCAGAGTAACATTTTATTGTTGTTGTTTTTCATACATCCCCCCCATACATCTTTTAGAAAATAACATGAATAGTTCTGAACTTTCTGGGGAAGGAATGATAAAAGAATAGCATGAACTCTGTGTAAGTAACTAAATAGAACCCACCAGGGATAGAAACACAATTCTGTGCTCAGGGAATATTTTGCTATGACTCAGACTCACATGAAATGACCCAAACCCAGATCCCAACTTTGTTACCAACTTGCCCCCTCTTCCTACTCTTTAGGCAAGCAGAACGCCTCTTGGGATGACCTGAAGTAAACTGCCCTGGTGGACAGACAGCAAAGTTGGTCCTTATAAGATTTTTCTGTCACCTGACTCATTGGCCCTGCTTCTACAAAATCCTCACATGACCTCTTTTCCAAACAATTCACAGGAATATCTTTACTCCTCCTCACTCAACTGTTTCTCCCTTCTCAATTTAGGATTTATGGGCCAATGACTGTGGAGAGAGGATCACACTGCTGAACCGGATTCATTCTGTAAGAGGTAGTGTGGCATGCTGGTCTGAAATGCTGTTAGTAAAAAAATGAGGACAGAGGAAAAAAGCAGTGTAGCAGGAGTAAGAAGCCTGCATCCTTGCCTCTTTATCACTTCTAAGACATGCCAACAAATGGGCATTTAACAACACCCCTCTCTGCCTCTGTTTCTGTATCTGGAGTAAATGAAGGCATTATATGGACTACGAGTGTCCCAGCTCCAGTGCCCTGGGTACTCAAATCTGCTCAGGAACTGTCCTTTGAAATCACTGTTTTCTTCCTCTCTTTACCAGGACAAAGCTTTACAGCCAGTGATATCAAACAACTAAGCCAGATTTGTGACAAATTATGCTGTCAAAGCTGTTTATGCAAATAATCTCAAAGGTGACATTGGGAAATCTAAATGTGAGTACTTTTGACTGGTGTCTGCACTGAAAAAGGTAGATGCGTGTTTACTATGTGGCTAGAGTTATTGAAATCCCCCCCATAAGTCATGTTGTAGAACAAAGCTTTTAATTCATCCAACTCATAGACCTCCGACTATGATCAATTAGAACACAAAATTATAAGTAAACTGTCACTGCTACAGAAAAAAAAAAAATTGCAAACTCGCTCCGCCTGCTTGCTTTTCCTGCTCCTTACAATAGGCATTGGATGCAGTCAGCATCAATCTGCCTATTTAAACCATCACTGCTACGTTCATTCAAAGTATGTATTGGGTACTGCAGATGAAACTGCTGGTATTCCCCATACAACTTCAGTACATTTATTACCTTCTCCATTGATGATTGCTGGGTGTTTTGTTTGAATACAGTGCATCCCTTTGATGGCTGGCAACTCCCCAAATGTTTCCTGTCTATGATACTTAACTATAAAAGCTGATTTGCATCTGCCCTGATCCTCGGAGTGGTGGAGCAGAGGATGAGCTGTTGTTAGGTAAGTTCACACGTTTCTAGGGAGGTTGTAAGTGATGGGAGTTTCTGTTTCCCTTTCAATGTCGATTTGTTGTTCAGCTGGTGGACACCAGATGCTTTCTCCAAATGCAGAGGGTAAACTCACCCCCATAGGGTTGCTAAAACAAGCAAACAAAAGCCCCAGTTGTTTTCAATAACATCCTCTTTTTAGATAATCTGCCCAAAATTTGGTGGACACCTGTGTCATAGTAATAAAACATACAAACCCCTTAAGTTTTACAGACAAATTGGCTTTCATTCCATGACTATACCATGAAGTTCCCATTAGGAAAATGTCATTGTTTGAATGGCTGTGTGGTGTGCAAGAAGTGACACACACACACAAGGTCTCTACTTTGGTTAAAAAATGTTAGAAATAAAACCAAGAAAACAAAAGCATCTATAAGATAAGGCAAATTTTAGTACAGGCTCAAATAAAGTGTACAGTGGGTCAAAAGGGAGACAGCTGCGACTAATCTGAAAAGGTTTCCTGGACCCGGCTTTTTGGAGACAATTCCTTTAAGGACCATGATGGAAAAAATACGTTCCTGGCTGGCTAGATTAAGACACACTGGCGACAGAAGACAGCTCAGGTTCTCCCGATCATGCCTCCACTCGGATCTTTCGGTGTTCCTTCTAGAATTCCTCAGAATCTGCGGAGATTGCCTGTCACAGGGAGCAGGTGTAAAGAAACAGCAGGGGTCCAAACCGGAAGGTGAGTTGGACCCACACTGTGCAAGCTCTTGGATGCGATGGCGAGATGTGTGGAACTGAATTGTGTGGAGCTGTGGAATACTCTCCGACTCCGCCTTGGACAGAACAGCTGTGTGACAAAGCAAGAGCTATTTGCTGATGTCGTAGCCCAGTGAGGATTCTCAGGGCTCCCATACCTCACAGAGCCACTAGTGTGGGACTTGGGATGTTGGTGGTGGAAACCGAAACAAAGTAGTTAGAACAGATGGAAGAGGGAACAAGTAATCTCAGCTGTGTAATAAATGTTTCTCAGCTAGTTGATGCTATCACTTTTGTTATTTTTTTAAGTGTTTGGAGTTTAGTGACAAAGGAAAATCAATCAAACAAATCTGCAAAAATTAATCAAATGAATCCTTCATAGCTGACTAGAAAGCCAGTGAAGAGATAAAGTAATTTTGTTAAACTGCCTCCAACACACACACACACACACACACACACACACACACACACGTTCCCAAAATTTTACAATAGCTTTGATGTGAACAATTTTCTTTGAGTTTCGGCTTTGTTGTGCTTTGTTTTGTTTTGAACCAGAGTCTCCTTATGTTGCCCAGGTTAGCTTCAAAATCCTGATCTCAAGCAATCTTCCTGACTCAGATTACCAAGTAGTTGGAAACAAGTTGTGCTATCATATCCATCCATTGATTTTGTAATGGGTTATTTTGGTTTTCAGAAATTTAAAGATATGGTTAACTAAAATAAATACATAAATAGAACCAATCAAACAAAACCAACAAATATCTATTAAAAATAACCTAACAAAACAAATTTTTAAGAGCTGTATGATGTAGAAAATCAAATATTCAAAAGTATTGTTTTATTTGATAGTGAGTGATATTCATGTCTTTAGTTATAGAACTTTGTTGGATTAGATAGAAATTAGTGTGTCAGTGCTTGAAATTCATTTAATTTTCATCTGATATTTCTGATGTTTTTAAACATCCTAAAAATGTAGACACTGTACTACTGTTTGAAAAAAATTAAACATGAATTATAGAATTCTGTAGGCTTAGTCTGCCTACTAATTTTCAGACCAAATAATTCATTGATAACATGTCAAATGACAAAGAAACTATTTTTATCTGGATTGTAAATGAACGAAATCCTCACTACTGGGTAATACTATGGGTGAAAGTACTCACTTGAGAGCTGAGGAAAATAATTGAGAGACTTCTCTTTGCTCTGCAGAGAATACTCAGACAAAATCCTGGGTTGAAACACTCATTTGAAATAAACAGTGTGATATGGTAGCAGAGTAGGAAACCTAGGGTGGGTCTAGAATTGCTTTTGAAGAGTCTGAGATTTGGTAACACACTTTTAATTCACAAAGATGCTCTTGTGCGCAAACAACAAGGCTTAGCCCTGAACTACTCATACTGCATTATCAGAGTGTAATCTAACAGTCTTAAGCCTCCCTGTACCCGAATTTCTAAAGTGGTCTTATTAAATAAAAAACATAGAGCCAAATATAGGAGTGAAAGCCTTAGATCAGGGAAATAGGGAACGCCACCAGCCAACCTTACCTCACCAGCTCTGCAACTCCCAAATGCGAGTTACTTCCTGTTTACCCACGCCTTTATTACCTTGCTGTTCTGCCCTCTTACTGGCTCTCTTAGCCCAGCTACCACATTTCCTCTTCCTACACAACTCTGTCACTTTCTGTCTGTCTGTATAGACCTCTGGGTCTCTATGGTTGGTAATGGGATTAAAGGCATGTGTCACCATGCTTGGCTCTATTCATCTGGAACACACAGATCCTGCATGCTGAGTGATAGGATTAAAGGGGTGTGCTACCACTGCCTGACTTCTTTGTTCCTCCGAACTCCAGGCAAACTTTATTTATTAAAGCACAAATAAAATATCACCACACTTCCTCAGTCTCAGCTGTTTTCCTAAGGTTATAGGAATGATAACAGTACTACTGTACTGCTTTATGTTTAACTGCATTGTCTGTCCAAAGGAAGACTTTTGTCAATAGTTTATAAACTAAAGAAAAATAGACAAATCAGAACTAGATGATTTTCCTAGTAGATTCATTGAAATATAGTTTGGTGCTTCAAAAATAATTAACTTACTAAAAAATTCAGATTATAAAAAATATTTTGATGTGTTAAACATGCTAACATGAATATATTAAATTTTATATGCGTTTGTATGTGTATGTTTATATAGGTGTGGAAGGGGTGAGGATGCCTATAGAGGCTAAACTCTGGAATCATTCTTTAGGTACCATTAGTCTTGTGTTTGAGATGAGGTCTTTAACTTAGACCTGGGCTTCCTGAGCAGGTTGAGCTGACTGGCCAGACCCAGGGATCCTCCTGTCTCTACCTCCTCAGTGGTAGTATTATAAGCATATACCACCACCCTCAGGTTTTTACATGCGTTCTGGGGATGACATTCAGGTTCTTGTGTGGCTGAGATCTCTCCTCAACCCTACATCAAAATTTTGACAAAGCAAAAGTTTCAGCCTTAAAAATCCGTGGCTATAGTAATTTGCTAGACAAGCTTGATTGACAGAATAATTTAGATCTTGCAAAAATCTTATCAAGACTAAGTAAACATCTGTGTTTTATAGAGTAAACTTTTCATCAATATTTTGAAATACTTGATTTAGAAAATCCACTGGGTATAAAATTTTTATTAGTGTAATAAATTCAAATATTATACTTGTTGATGAATGAAAAGAAAGTGTTAAACTTGAAAACATTAATTTGTCTTTCATTTTTAATTTAATATTTAAATTCTGGCCAGTGAAGGGGTCTGTCACATAGATGGAAATAGAAATGAATACAATTTATATTTGTGACTCTCTGTCAATCTGAACACAGTCTGCCACAAATAACTTTTATCAAGACTGTCGAGCAATCACTATTTCAAAGAATCTTGAACATGCATAGCCAAGAAATCATAAAATTATACAGCAATATGTACTAATGAAAGTTCCAGCTTTTCACTTAAAAATTGAAAACACTTTTTCAAAGTTGTACATGAATTTAATGTGTAACAACATCCTTAATATTTGTGTGTTGCTTCTCTTAATATGTATATAAAGAGTAAATATATATATATAATATATATATCCATGTTCTCCCTCTCTCTCTCTCTCCCTCTCCCCCCAACCCCCATCCCCATCTCTCTCTCTCTCCCCTCTCTCTCTCCCCTCTCTCCCTCTCCCTCTCTCTCTCTCTCTCTTTCTCTCTCCCCCTCTCTCTCTGTCTGTCTCTCTTTCTCTCCCCCCTCTCTCTCTGTCTGTCTGTCTCTCCCCCCTCTCTGTCTGTCTGTCTCTCTCTCTCTCCCCCCCTCTCTGTCTCTCTCTCTCTCCCTCTCTTTCTCTCTCTCTCTCTCTCTCTCTCTCTCTCTCTCTCTCTCTCCCACTCTCTCTCGGTGAGTATTTTTCACCAAACTATGTATGAAAATCCACAAAATTTTCTCCCATTTATCATAATGAGTTGTACAAACCCAACCCTCTAATGTGTGACCAAGCAGACTGGGAAACATTATCCAGAGAATCTGACTGGATTATGCAGTGACGTAGCATAAAGCAAATAAGAAATGCATCCAGGATGAGCCCAAAGTCAAGCATAAAAAGCCAAGGAGAGTAATCTGTCAACTGTAGCTCAATTTGTTTCTGGGTTTATGAGAAGTCAAAGAAACTGTAAGAGGAAGCATGTTGACTCCTTGGATGTTAAAGCCTAAAGACATCCCAAAGCAAACATCCAGACATTCCAACATTCCTCAAATCTGTCTCCAAATTTCTCTGAAGGGGCTCCAGTGTGCTAATGTGGAAGTGTGCACTGGGCATTTGTTGTGGTTTCTCATAAGGGCTGTGTTATAGATCTTCTGAAGTTGTGGTTAGTGGCTAAACCTTACACAACTTGAGAGAGTTTATGTATTGGGAGGAATAGTTTCAAAGCGTTCCATTTCTGGGGACTACCTGGGAACAGGAAGGAAAGAAGTATGTATATGCCCTTAAAACAGCATACATCAATAAATCTGCATCCATGTTAACTTCCTCAACTGCAAGGTGATACATATCAGCATTTTATAGAGACATAAAGACTCTTTTTCAAAACTATGTTATTTTAAAATCCCATACAGAAGTACATCTGGAGTTTTGAACCACCCCTAAATCTTAGGACTTAAAATATAAGAACCAACTCTTGTCTTCTGTTTGAAGATTTTCCAGGTTTGACAGTGTGTGTCAAGTTACTCCATGTTCTTGTATATGTGAGTGGCTGAAGAGACTAAATAAAATACTTCTTTTTAAATCTAAAATGGCACTTCCTATGTAGAAACAAAAAGCCAAAAACAAGTTTTAACTGTCTTGCAGTAAGGGTCTGAAGGAGTTTGTGAAGCCTAAAACTGAATGGGACTTCCTGAGGAAGCTTTCCAGAGCTGCTAGCAAAGCTGAGGCAAGGGGGTCTTGTCCACAAGATGCCACAAACAAGAGTACAGCTCCACTCTGGGTTGTGAATGGTAAGCCAAGTTATAGAAGGCACAAAAATAACTTGTAAAACACCATGGTGGAGCTTTTTGTAAACCGTTGTAACTATTCACATGTTAAATAATGACAACAGAACTTCTTCAGGGAGAAGTTTAAAAAAAAAAGTCAAACAACTTTGAAAGAGGAGCTACAGGAGAAAAAGCAAAGGAAAAAGCCACACAGAGTGGCTATAAAGACTTCAAAATTTTTAGGGGAGCAGGGAGAGAGGTATGAGTGATAAAGGAAAAGGCTCACCCATTAGAACGAAGCTCTTTTTAAATTTCTAGGCACTTAAACCCAAATGGGGCAGGGAGGGGGGTTTCAGTATTGGTCTCTTAAACATTTTAGAGACATATTCACCTGTAAACAAAAATGGGACACAAAATTCCTCAGGGTCCATCATTTCTGCACAGTCCTAAAGAACAGCTGCGGTGGAGCAGCCCATAGGGAAGGTAGGGAGGTGGGACACTCAGGGGTCATCAGTAGCCTTCAAAATCTTTCAAGATTTGATAATCAAAATCAGATTACTAAAAACAAGAACTTTACACAACAGTAGTAGTGATGAAGGGTACCCACAGAGAATATTTAATTCTTTGACTTTTCTATTAAATAGGAAATAACTTATAGTAAAAATCTGCAAAAACCCAGCAGGGCGGTAGTGGCAGCAGCACATACCTTTAATCCCAGCACTCAGGAGGCAGAGCCAGGCGGATCTCTGTGAGTTCGAGGCCAGCCTGGGCTATGGAGTGAGTTCCAGGAAAGGCGCAAAGCTACACAGAAAAACCCTGTCTCGGGGAGAATAAAAAAAAAGAAAAGAAAAGAAAAAGAAAGAAAGAAAAAGAAAAAATAATCTGCAAAAACCAGTATCTTTGGAATGATTTTGGAAATTGATACATTTCATCAAAATGAAAACTGAAGACAGAGTCTGTATGTAAACCAGAAGGAAGTTCTACTGGTGAGAATAAATTCTTGTCTTTCACCCCTGCTCTGGAGTTTGCATAATCCTAATTATTGTGGATAAGCTTCTCAGCAAGAGAGAGGAGAATAAAACATGAGTGATACTTTGATTTAACAATGAGTAGGATCTTCAAAAATTAAAATGAAAGACATTTTGATTGATTCTGCCCTTCCCACCTGTGTTTTTTCTTTTCTTCATTTCTTCCTTCCTTCCTCTCTTTTTTCTTCTTCTTCTTCTTCTTCTTCTTCTTCTTCTTCTTCTTCTTCTTCTCCTCCTCCTCCTCTTCCTCCTCCTCCTCCTCCTCCTCCTCCTCCTCCTCCTCCTCCTCCTCCCTCTTCTGTCTGTCTCTCTCAGTCTGTCTCTGTCTTTCTCTGTCTCTCTGTCTCTCTGTCTGTCTCTCTGTCTCTCTGTCTCTCTCTCTCTCTCTCTCTGTCTCTGTCTCTGTCTCTCTCTCTCTCCCTCTCTCTCTCCCTTAACTATCTTACAGAAATCATCCTGCTGGAAGCATGACTTACCATCTGCAGTTAAGCCTCTGGAGAGAGCCCGAGTTCATCCAGTGTGTATGCTGTTTATTCAGTTTGCAGTGTTTTATCTAATGGTCGTTTCCTCTATAGGGTCTCTGTCATCTTGCTTAGATTTTTATATTGGCTATATTAAAGAGTGATTACAGAATCACTTTTGTCACATGGGATAAAGAAAATGAAGAGCATGAAGCAGGAGAGAGAGAGAGAGAGAGAGAGAGAGAGAGAGAGAGAGAGAGAGAGAGAAATCAAACACGATCTCACCTACACAGTCTGCCCCTTAGGAAAACATCTGCCTGGATGTTTTCTGCTGAAAATGAGCTGTTAACAGGAGCCAAAATTAGAGGGAGTAGGAAAGGAAGCTGTCTGGTATTTTATTAAAACCAAGAAACAAAATGAGTAGATAAAAGAAATTGTATTTCTTCAAAAAGCACAGTATGCAAATATTGTATAAATAAATTAAAGAAGAAATCATATTCTTCAAAAAGTATAATCTATAAATGTTTTTGCTAGAAAAAGCAAAAGAAAGAAAAATGTGTGTATACTTATGCAGAAAGTATCAAACTGAGTTCAGAGTGAAAGTAATTGGTACTAACTGAAAGCCACCAACATGAAACCCGAGGAAGCTGAAGAAGAGAGGTGTACTCAAAATAACAGAGGAACTAGATCTTCCCATATTTTCATGCAAGGGAGCACATTTGTTTAACTGTGCTGCAATCATCTTATCCAACTTTCTTTGACTTTGTAGTATATTGGTGGAAGTATTAAGGCAACTCCACATAGTTAAAGGGATAGGTTACAGGGTCTGGGAAAGGCAAAGTGCAGTCCAGTGGTGTTCTCTGGAGAACTCTGCTCGGTCTACCTCCAGCATCCAGGATCCAAGAACCAAGAGAACCAGCACATCCAGATCTCGGGTCTTAAGGGCTCCTTTCTCAGCCTCGCCTCATAGGCATGACAGTTACCAAAAGCCTCAATGGGGTAGTACTTCCAGGCCAAAGTTGGAACAGCTACCCACTATAGAGGCAGTTTAAATGAGAATGCATCCCTCCCCCCATCCCCACTCTCCCTACCTCCTGCTCCACATAGGCTCATATGTTTGAATATTTGGCTCCAGTTGATGGGATTATTTGGGAAGGATTGGGAGGTGTGGCCTTAGTGGAGGAAGTGTGTCACAGAGAACAGAATCTGTTTTAGTTATTCTTCTATAGTGGTGGGAAAACACCCTGACCAAGGCAACGTACAAAATGAATGTTTAATTGGGTGTATGATTTTAGAGGACTAAAGTGTATGATGGCAGAGCAAAAGCACAATAGCAGGAAAAGCTGGGAGCTAACATTTAGATTCATAGACAGGAGGCAGAGAGAGCTAACTAGAAATGACATGGCATTTGAAAGCCCACCTTCTTCAATAAGGCCACACCTCCTAATTCTTCATAAACAGTTTTACCAACTAGAGACCAACTATTCAAACACATGAGCATAGAGAGATTATCCTCATTCAAACCACCATGTTCCTTTTCCTGGCCCCCATAGGCCTGTGTCATATTATAGCACAAAATGCGTTTAGTCCAACTTCAAAAGTTCATGTAGTCTTTCACTTATAATATGGTTTGGTTTAAAAGTCCAAAGTCTTTTCCAAGACTCAAGGCAATCTCTTAATTACAACCCCTGTAAGATCCAAAAGCAAAATACATGCTTCCAACATAAAATGGCACAAAATGTGTATTACCATTTCAAATGGTAGGAAAAGAGGAGGGCATAGTGAAGAAGTACTGGACCAAAGCCAGTTGAAAAACCAGAAGAGCAAACTCCAAATCTTGTAGCTCTATGTTCGATGTTTGCTTCAATGACTACCCTTCCAACTTTGCTACCTAAAGCATACATCTCTCTCTTGGACTTGTTCCACTTCCTGTCTGCAGATCTCCTTGGTAGCTATTTCATGGCTCTGGTATCTCTGACAACTTGGGGTCTCCCATGAAATTCAGTTGCTTCACAACTTTATGCAATGGCCTTTCAAGACCTTCTTACAGGGACTCCCCTGCCACACATTTGGACTTAGCAGTTCTCCTTAACCAAGGAGGAAGATTCCACAACCCCATTACCTGTGTCTTCTTCACTACTCTAAAGCCACCTATATGCACAACACTGCCAACTTGGGATGAACACTTCCCTACTTCTATACATTTGCAACAGCTCTGATTTGTTGTTCTTTTAGGAGCAGACAATACCTTAGGTCTTTTCCTTTTACGAGTTCCAAGATTAGCTGGGTGGGGTGAGGTCTTGCCCTACCTGAATCTCTCCTTCTATACCAATGCAGATCAGAGCTTGCCTGGATCTCCTTACTCTCTCAGTACAAGCCTTGGTGTCAACAATAAAGTTTTTGGTACTCTCTTTCAATTCAAATTGTACATTTTGTATTTCTTCTTGCCCCACTTGGACCTTACCAGTTTAGTCCTGCATAAGAGTGATTACTAAGGACCACATGACAGAGTCAATATCAGGCTGTCTTAAAATCTCATCCATCAAAGAAATTAGTCTATTACTTTTCAGTTTAGCTTCAGGTAAATTATTAGGATGAGAATATTCTTTTCCAAAATATCACAAAAATGGCCTGTAACCCAGTTGCTAATAATTATTTCCCACTAAAATTTCTTGGACTGGACTTCTATAGTCCACATTGCTTGCAGAAATACTGTCTTCCAAACTCTTATTAGAATGATCCATTAAACTATCCTTACAATGTTAAGCCACTTTCCTAGTCCAAAGTCCCCAAATCTCCCACATTCCTCCTAAAAGAGTGTGGTAGCACCTGTCATAACAATAGCTCACTCTCTGGTACCAACTTCTGTCTTAGTTAACTTTTCTATTACTGTGACAAAACACCATGACCAAGGCATCACATAAAATAAAATACTTAATTGGGCTTACAGTTTCAGAGGATTAGAACCCCCCCCCCCCATGGCAGAGCAAAGGTATGGTATCAGGAACAACTGAGAACTCACATCTTGATCCACAAATGGGAAGGAAAGAACACACTGGGAATGACAGTGTTGTTTTGAAGCATCAAAGCCTACTCCTAGTGATACATCCCTTCCAATAAGGCCATACCAAATAGTTCCACCAAATGGGGCCAAGTATTCAAATATATAAGCCCAAGAGAGCCATTCTCATTCAAACAATCACAGACTTACCAGTAAAAAAAAAAAATTATTTTTTTTGCTAAAGCTATAGAGACCTACTTGATATTTGCAGGCCATTTTTTTTGGCTCTGAGATTCTTCATTTCTAGAGAGGTCTTCAAGATCTTGCCTTATGGAAGATTGGAGAAGGCTCCAGAAGTCTCTGCCCTAGTCCCTGCTTTGTAATAAGACTCTATGAAAATTATCTGAACATAGCTCTGGAACTCCAGAACTTACCCTGGAGCAATGGACACAGAATTCACTGGCAGCTGTTTCAGTATTTAACAAGCAATGGAATGTTCAATGGATGACTTACTATTTGTTTACTTTTAACAGGGGCTCATGAAGCATAAGCTGACTTCAAACTTGCTATGTAGCTAAGGATGACTTTGATCTCCTGGGCCTCCTTCCCCTTCCTTCCAGTGCTAGGATTACATGAGTGCACCTCCCATATCCAACATGTGAAGAATTTAGAAGCTGACTGTAGTGGTGATTCCAGACAAAGGAAGTGGAAAGTGTAACCAAAGAGAGAGAAAAGCTTTGATTTTGATGTGAGGATCCTGGGCTCTTCTAGTGGAACCTTGTGTCTGTCATACTCATTTAAAGTTGAAAAATAATGGTGAGGTTATCGTGGTATTATATTTTACCTCTGAGCAGGTTTTCTTTTCGAATTAAACAGGACCATAACAATATACTGTAGTTATGAGAGGACCTACAGTCATTCCGTTTTAAACCTATTAACCAAGAACTCGATGAAGATTTGGCATCAGGGAGTCCCTACTCAACTTTGTGGAAGTGGAAATTAAGCTTGAGATACAATGAAAAAATTATCAAGACACAGGCAGAATTGAATCCAATGAGATCTAATGGTGTTAAGTTTTATCGAGTGTGATTTCTCTTGGTTTTCTTATTTAAAAAAAAATAACTCCTTCAACATTTCCTTTTAGATTAAAATTTATATGCCTAGAAATACTCTTGAGATTCTGTGTTCTTCTTTTCACCATGTTGCAGCTGTATAGATTTATGTTGGATATAGTCCAAGGCAGAAGAGTGTTCCACACGCTACACTATAGAGTGCCTGTACAAGCAGTTACTATTAATGTTTATTGAGTGTATACTACACTGTACTGAAAATGCACAGTTATGATCTTTTGTTGAAGGTACAGAGATCATTTCCATTTTGTAGATAAAAAATCTGAAGACAATATTTAGTTATGTGGGTCAATTTCACAAAGTAGGTCAGTGTTGAAAGAACTTTCCTCTAGACCAAACTGACTCTCCAATCCAGAACCTTGATTACAACCCTGGATCGCTGATCATTTTGAAATGAGATAGAGTTATTTGAAATGATTTCGTGGGAATGGAGGAAAGGGAGGTGAGTGTTACTCTATGTGATTACTCACTTTGGTCCAGGCATTGGAAAACAAACATTGGGTTAGGCATAGGGATACATAGAAAAGAATAAAAGTTACTGTCTGACATCAAGTTTAAAGCCCATAAGAGCCTCACAGCTGGAATGAGGATATGAAGGGGTGCAGACATGACTTATGGTGAGAAACACTGGTGCAGTAAATGGGGCAGATATAGCAATGGCACATCTCAACGGCTATACCCCTCAGAACCCCTGATTGGGAAAGTGGACTCACCTTTTCTCTTACAAAGCAGACACGCTAAATCTTGCAATATGGCAGAAACTCTTAGAAGATTAGAACCAACCATCTTTGCACAAGCTTCCTAACCTCCCCCAAAGCTAAAATATAACTCCCTAAGAATGCTTCAGATGTATACATTAGTCATCTAACTCATAATTTAGTGAACAGCATCTGCATTCAGTCAACCTTACTGGAATTTGCTGAAAATATGAGGAAAACCTCTATCAAGGATGAATAATCACGTTCAGCATAATAAAGACTCATTAACAAAAGCTTAGGGGGATGAGAGTAGGGAGAGTCAGTTGAAGATTAAAGCCAAATCAAATATGGATGAGCTGTTGCTGAAGATTAAGAGGTTCTTTGGTATTATAAGGACAGAAAATTAGTGTAACTTAGTTCATGGAAAGATAGTGAAAACAAAATTGTTTCTTATGTCATCTAATTCTAAATCTTCTATTATTTATTACCATTCAGGGATGCAGAGCAAGAGAAAGCCAATAGAGATTGAGAATCATTAGGACATAATGAAGACTTTCAAAGACAGTTTCTAATGAAAAGCAGAATTTTTCAAAAATTAAAAAAAAACAGTCCCACAATTGCATTTCAGTTTAAAATATATAATGATGCCCTGAGTCTTTTGAAGTTGTCCAACCTACAATATGTGCTTATGCTGGCTGTTGCATTAAGAGCTAAATTTATGCTAGACTACGCTTTGCCTAGGAGGTAAAATGTTTACTGCCTTATGTGGAAAATTTTAAATGTGGAAAATTGGGGAAAAATAAATTCTAAAAGAAACTATATGTATATTATTTTATGAACTAGATGTAATCACTAAATGCACTATATGTATATTATTGTATGAATGTAGAATATGCATACAACTAAATGCCTATGAAGTTTTGGATATTTGTGAGTAAAACACAAGCAAAGTCTACCTGAGTTGCAATGCGATTGCAAGTGTTGTTTTTCTATATTTCTTCTCTTGATTTTTTCGAAGTTATTGCAATGAATTGATACTACTTATCAAAATTATAAAAATTGTTATATTATTTCTAAAATATTTACTTACTCATTTGTTTGTGTATGTTTATGTGTGTGTGTACCTAAGTCTATTGTATACCCCATGCATGCAGGAGCCCAAGGAAGTCAGATGGGGACATTGGATCCCTGGAATTGGACTTATAGACAGCTGTGAGCTGCTATACAGATGTTGGGAAGTGAACCCAGGTCTTCTGCAAGGATGGTGAGCCTCTTAAGCCTGAGCCCTCCAGCCCAGTTGCCTTGATAATTTTAAATGGACTTATCTTCTATAGAGTTCTAGAAAATAAAGGAATATATGTTGATAAATGAACACTTAATCAGATATCTAGATTACTGGTGATGTATGTAGCAGAGTTTATTAAAATAAACAAAAAAAAACCCAACACTAAAAATAAATAGCTTCATTCTGGCTTGAACTGGAAGATTCAACAGATGTTGTATTTGGAATTTTAGAAAAAGGACATGATATGGTCTCCTGAGGTTCTGCTGACAAAATGAATTTAAATCTTCACAGATCAAAAGACCTACACTTAGTTGGAAAACAAGGCTAACTGCCTATAAACAAAAGAAAATAATAGCCTGATAGGGAAGACAGTAATTGGAAAGCCTCAGCACCAATCAGCAGTAAACCGTAGGGAGCAATGACCAGCCTAAATAACACAGAGAATACTTAATGCAAAAAATGGGAATGTGGGGGGTGAGTTTAATCATTTATTAAGCATCTGCTTTGTGTGTAGCATTGTGTTAACATTTTCATGCATTTCTCTCTTTCATCACAAGCACAGTAACCCTGTAAGGTAGGAATTGTTTCCAATTTACAGACAAATTAATAATTTAAGAAGATATTAACCATAACAAATAGGAAATACTGATAAGTACATTGATTCATTTATTTGGTTCAATGTGTTCTTTTTTATTATAATTCTTTTAAATTTATTTTACATACCAGCCACAATTTCCCCTCCCTCCTCTTCTCCTGTTCCCTCTCCCCACCTTCTTCCTACCCACCCACCCCCACTCCACAGAAAGGGTAAGGCCTCCCATGGGAGTCAACAAAACATGGCACATCAAGCTGAGGCAGGACCAAGCTCCTCCCCACTGCATCAAAGCTGAGTGAGGCATCTCACATAAGGAATAAATTCCAAAAAGCCAGCTCATGTGCCAGGGACAGATCCTGGACCCACTGCTAGGGGTCCCACAAACAGACCAAGTTACACAACTGTCATCACATGCAGAGGCTTAGGTCATTGGTCCCATGCAGGTTCCCTAGCTGTCAGTCTAGAGTCCATGAGCTCGCTGAGCTCTGGTCAGGTATTTCTGTTGGTTTCCCCATTGTGATTTTGACCCCAACCCCAACCCCTGCTCATATAATCCTTCCTCCCAAATTTAGAAGTTTGAATTTTTTCACTAGAAATCTGGATTCTGGGCTGCTGAGGAGATAGCAAAAAAACTCACTTTATGGACTGATTTGCAATCTCTGCCTTCCAATTTCTGTAAAAGAATTAAAGAAAAGTTTAAGCAGTGAAGGAAACCATCAACAATAGAAAGTTGATACAATTGTAATTGAACCCAGGGGGCCAAATTCCAGCCCCAGCAATCAGCAGAATTACCAGTTGTGGCAAGGTGGTTCTGGCTTTAGAGTCAAAGATAATAAGAAAGGGGTTGTGGAATCTTCCTCAGGAGCTAAAGGAAGCTGATAAGGCCAACTGTCCCTGCAAGGAGGCCTAGAGATGCCCTTGTGTGAAGCTGTGAAGGGGAAGCCTAGATTGTGTTGGAGACGCCAAGGTGTTGGAGATGCCAGAGTTCTGGGTTAACTGCCAAAAAGAGCTGCAGGCCAGGTATGGAAGTATCCCAACAGAAAAAAAAAAGTGTGTTTTAGTTAACAACGCTGAACAAGTTAGAGATCTGAAGAGCACTTTGACATCAGACATAGAGATGCAGAATTTAGAGTTTACCTTGCTGGATTTTGGTCTTGTTTTGGTCCATTACTTTCTCCCTATGTTCCTTTCCCCACTTTTGGAATGGTAATGTATATGGTGCATTGTATGTTGGAAGTATGTGATCTGCTTTTTTATTTTGATTTTACAGGGATTACACTTAGGAGATTGCAAAAACAAAACAAAATAAAACAAAACAAAATAAAAACCTCCCTCCTCCCTCTCTTCAACTGGACACCTGGAGCTTGGCCCACTGCGTCTGCTTCCATCAGTTACTGGATGAAGGTTCTATGATGACAATTAGGGTAGCCACCAATCTGATTACAGGAGAAGGCCAGTTCAAACACCCTCTCCACTTAGCTGAGGTCATCTTTGTGTATTTCTAGGAGTTTCCCTGGCACCAAGTTTCTCCCTAATTCCATGATGGCCCCCTGTATCAAGATACTGCTTTCATTGCTCTCCAGCTCCATCCCTCCCCCAATTCAACCATCCCAATCCCTCATGTTCTCATCCCCCGTCCTCTTTCCTTTACACCCTCCCCACCCCTGATTCACCCAGGAGATCTCCTCTATTTCCCAGTCCCAGGGTGATCCATATGTCCCTCTTATGGTCCCCCTTGTTACCTAATTTCTCTGGGGTTGTGGATTGTAGCTTGGTTATCCTTTGCTTGACATCTAACATTCACTTATAAGTGAGTACATGCCATGTTTGTCTTTTTGGGTCTGGGTTACCTCACTCAGGAAGGGTTTTTTTTTTTTTTTTAGTTCCCTCCATTTGCCTGCAAATCTCATCATCATTTTTTGTTGTTTGTTTTGTTTTTTACCACTGAGTAATACTCCATTGTGTAAATGTACCACACTTTCTTTATCCATTCTTTGGTTGAGGACATCTAGGTTGCTTCCAGGTTCTAGCTATTATGAATAATGCTGCTACGAACATGGCTGAGCAAGTGTCCTTGTGGTATGATTGAGAATCCTTTGGGTATATACCCAAGAGTGGTATTGTTGTGTCTTGAGGTAGATTGATTCCCAATTTTCTGAGAAACCACCATACTGATTTCCAAAGTGGCTGTACAAGTTGCACTCCCACCAGCAATGAAGGAGTGTTCCCCTTTCTCCACATCCTCTCCCATGTAAGCTGTCATCAATGTTTTTGATCTTAGTCATTCTGACATGTGTAAGATCAGAGTCATTTTGATTTGCATTTCCCTGATGCCTAAGGATGTTGACCAATTTCTTAAATGTCTTTTGGCCATTTGAGCTTCCTCTGTTGAGAATCCTCTGTTTAGATCTGTACCCCATTTTTAAATTGGATTATTTGGTATTTTGATAGCTAGTTTCTTGAGTTATTTATATATATTGGAGATCAGTTCTCTGTCAGATGTGGGGTTGGTAAAGATATTTTCCCATTCTGTGGGCTGTTGTTTTGTCTTATTTACCATGTCCTTTGTCTTACAGATGTTTTTCAGTTTCAGGAGGTTCCATGTATTAATTGTTGATTTCAGTGTCTGTTCTACTGATTTATATTCAGGAAGTGATCTCCTGGGCCAACGAATTCAAGACTGCTTCCTACTTTCTCTTCTATCAAGTTTAGTGTAATTGGATTTATGTTGAGGTCTTTGATCCACTTGGACTTAAGTTTTATGAAGGGTGATATAGATAGATAGATAGATAGATAGATAGATAGATAGATAGATAGAGAGAGAGATTTGCATTCTTCTACATGTTGACTTCCAGTTATGCCAGCACCACTTGTTGTACAGTTTTGGCTTCTTTGTCAAAAATCAGGTATTTATAGGTGTGTGGGTTTATATCAGGGTCTTCAATTTGATTCCATTGATCCATGTATCTGTTTCTATGCTGATACCAAGCTGTTTTTATTACTATAGTTCTATAGTAGAGCTTGAAGACAGGGATGATGATGCCTCCAGAAGTTCCTTTTCTGTACAAGATTGTTTTTAACTATCCTGAGTTTTTTGTTTTTCCTTATGAAGTTGAGTATTGTTCTTTTGAGGTCTGTGAAGAATTACATTAAGATTTTGATGGGGATTGCAATGAATCTGTAGATGCTTTTGGTAAGATTGTCATTTTTGCTATGTTAATCCTATCTCTCCAAGAGCATGGGAGATCTTTCTATTTTCTGATATCTTCTTCAATTTCTTTTTTTTAAAGACTTAAAGTTCTTGTCATACAGGTCTTTTGTTTGTTTGATTAGAGTTATCCCAAGATATTTTATATTATTTGTGGCTATTGTAAAAGGTGTTATTTCCCTGATTTCTTTTTCAGCCCATTTATCATTTGTATGTAGGAGGGCTACTGATTTTTTTTAAGTTAATCTTGTATCCTGCCACATTACTGAAGGAGTTTATCAGCTGTAGGAGTTTCCAGGTAGAACTTTTGGGGCCACTTATACATACTATCTTATCATCTGCAAATAGGGAAAATTTGACTTCTTCCTTTCCAATTTGTATCCCCTTGATCTCCTTTCATTGTCTTATTGCTCTAGCTATAACTTCAAGTACTATATTGAATAGATATGGAGAGAGTGGACAGCCTTGTCTTCTTACTAAAATCACTTTTAGTTTCTCTCCATTTAATTTGATATTGGCTATAGCTTACTGTGTTTTGCCTTTATTATGCTTATGTATGCTCCTTGTATCCCTGATCTCTCCAAGACCATTATCATGAAGGGGTGTTGGATTTTGTTAAAGGCTTTTCCAGCATCTAATGAGGTGATCATATTTTTTTTCTTTCCATTTGTTTATGTGGTAGATTATATTGACAAATTTTTGCATGTTGAACTACCCCTACTTGATCATAGTGGATGATTTTTTTTATATGTTCTTAGATTTGGTTTACCAGTATTTTGTTGAGTATTTTTGCATCAATGTTCATAAGGGAGACTGGTCTATAATTCCCTTTCTTTGTTGCATCTATGGTATGGGTATCAGGGTAACTGTAGCCTTATAAAAAGAGTTTGGCAATTTTTCTTTTATTTCTGTTGTGTGGAACAATTTGAGGAGTATTGGTATTAGCTCTTTCCTAAAATTCTAGTGGAATTCTTGCTGAAACCATCTGGCCCTGGGCTTTTTTGGGGGGAGGTGCAGACTTTAATGACTGCTTCTATTTCCTTAGGGGTTATAAGTCTATTTAAATAGTTTATCTGGTCTTGATTTAATTTTGGTATTGGTATCTATCCAGAAAATTGTCCATTTCTTTTAGATTTTCCAATTTTGTGAAGTACAGGTTTTTGAAGTATGACCTAATAATTCTCTGGATTTCCTTAGTGTCTGTTGTCATGTCCCCCTTTTCATTTCTGATTTTGTTAAGGTTCAATGTGTTCTGAAGAATAAAACCTAATAATAATAGTTGGTACCAAAAAAAAAAAAAGTTGGAGGAAACGTATAATAATTATAGTGATAAATGTTAACCAGAGTTTAATACATAATGGGAAAGGACATTTGTGAATTGATTTGTGAAGTAGGATTACCTATTACATTTAACAACGACAACACAAAGGCATGTCCTTATAATAATACTGTTATATATACCTGGACAATGTATCTTGTTGCAGGAGATTTATTCTAGCAGAGAATAAGGCTCCAAAAATTGCTGAAGCAGCACATGTGAGAAGCCCAACTGCGCGTCATGTGCAATCACATGTGTGAAAAGCAAAGTCCTCAGGGGCAAATGATGGAGCCTGATCAGACCAGGAGGAGAAGTAGGGTAATCAGCCAGGGAGAAAAATAAAGGTCACATAGAGGTAACACCTTCCAGTAGAGAGAACTACCCAAGCCGGATTGATGTCTGTGCTGGTTAGTTTTTGTCAAGTCAACATACACTAGAGTCACTGGGATGAGGGAAACTTTGTTGAGGCATTACCTCCATCAGATTGGCCTGTGGGCACACATGAGGAGCATTTCATTGATTAATGATTGATGTGGGAGGGCTCCATTTACTATAGGTGGTGTCACCCTCAAGCAGGCTGAACAAGCAATGAAATACATGCCAGTAAGCATCATAACTCCATGGCCTCTGCTTCAGTTCCTGCCTCTAGTCTCCTGCCTTGGCTTCTCTCCATGATGGCCTGTAACCTTGTGAGCCAAATAAACCCTTTCTTCCTCAAAGCTGCTTTTGGTCAGTGTTTTGCCACAGCAACAGAGGAGCAAACTAGGAGACTGCCCAAAGGAAATTCATATTTAAACCTTGGGTGAATAACCGTGAAATAATAGCCACTCAGGAACACTTCTGAATTCAATGCCTTCCAGGATTCATCTGTAAATAAGATATAGAACCATGAAATCTCATATAGCCAGGGAACAAACCACCCCATAGCAGTCAGCTCTCAAACTAGTGCAAGCCTTGCAATAGACAGATTTTTTTTTTTCATTTCAGCCTCTCTTTAGTAGAGGATTGTTTAAGTTGCATGACTTACATCTTCAGCTTAGCAAATATTCCAAGACATAATTCTGAGATTGTAGTGGGTAGCCATCCCAGCCTTGGCCTGGAAGTTCCAACCCCCATTGAGGCTTCGGTAATGGTCATGCCCACAAGGCGGGGCTGAGGGAGGATGTTGAAGACCCAGGATCGAGAGGAGAGGCTTCTCTTGGTGCTGGGACCCTGGACGCTGGAGGTAGACTGAGCAGAGTTCTCCAGAGAACACTTCCATACCTTTCCCAGACCCTGCAACCTATCCCTTCATTTGTAAGTTACCCCACAAAATAAAACTCCCTTTTAACTATGTGGAGTGGCCTTAATAATTTCACCAATATCTGGCGCCCAACATGGGGCACAAACCCATGACCCTGGGATTAAGAGTCCCATGCCCTACGGATTGAGCTAGCTGGGCCCCTCAAATAGAGCTCTAGATCTTCTTCAGTGTGACCTAGAAGTGAGTGTGACCTAGAAGATCTTTTGTCCTTCTATTCCAGAATCTATGTATTTTAAAAATACTTATTAATAAAGGTACAGGAGGAAATAGTGTGTAAGCTTCTTCATGTAATTGCTCTGGTTTTGAATATTTGATACCTTATTTCTCTGTAGCTGTAACCGTCTTGTTAAATAAGAAACACAGAACCAATTGCAGAGTTAAAAACCACAAGGTCAGAGCAAGAGCGGGAAAAAAACCTTACCCTTCACTGCTTCTGCTGTCCTTCCTCTCCACAAGAGACCTACTTCTGTGTGTCCTATCTTTTTTATAGACATTCTGTTCTGTTTTCTCATTGGTTGTAAACCCAGCCACATGACCTCCTCATCACTGCCTGTTTGTACAGACCTCCAGGTCTTCTATGGTTGGTATTGAGATTAAAGGCGTGTGTCTGCCATGCTGGCTGTGTCCTTGAACACACAGAGATCTACCTAGCTCTGCTTCCCAAGTGCTGGGATTAAAGGTGTGCACCTCTACTGCCCAGCTTCTGCTCTGGATTGCTCTGACCTCAAGGCAACTTTATTGACATACAAATAAAATCACATTTCAATACAAATAAAATATCACTATATTTCTCTGCAACATTTTTGTTTCTGCATTAAATCTTCTTTAGTGGATAGGTCTTAGACTAGGGCTCCATGGATGTTGCCACACTTCCATGGTAATAATGCTCCTGCTTCAGATTCCAGAGCTCCCTCACAATTAAAAGAAAAATCTTTGGGAGGCTGAAGGGATGCCTCAATAGTTAAGAGCATTGGCTACTCTTCCTAAGTACCAGGGCTTGATGTCCAGCACCCATATGGTGGCTCCAAACCATTTGTAACTTTAGTCTGTGGAGGTTTAATGCCATCTTCTGGTCTCTGTAAGCACTGCAGCTACAGAGTGCATAGGCCTCCTTGCAGGCAAAATATCCATACACATAAAGATAATATACAAATAAATAAATCAAAAATATTTTTTTAAATCTTTTGGATTCGTAGGCATATATATAAAATAGAGGCTACTGAAAGTTGATTTACCAGGTAAATGGAATGAGACTAAATGTCTATTTGGGAGAAGGTCAAGTTAGAGATGATGATAAACAGGTAGTGAGCTCTTTCTATGTCCACAGGGCTTTTCTGTGCCCTGTATGTGTCTTACTCACTCTTTATACTATTCTTATGAGACAGACACTACAATCACTTCCATTTTAGAGATAAGAAAACTGGAGTTCATAAAGATAGGACAGAACACAGGCCATAGCACTAGTAATCTAGCCTCTGGCAGTCAGATTGTGGGGTCCATTTAACATATTTTCACATCTTTGCTAATGTACAATTAACATTATTGTATATGCCTCCTCATTCACTTGAAGAAGAATTCCTCTAAGAAAAGTCAGTAAAATGTCAGACCAGTGAACAGGGGCAGTTTGAGCTTTATTTGTTCATTTTGTGTAGGGGGAAGTTTCTCCAGTCCCTCCCATCCTCACAATCCAGATGAATCTTTCCCACCAGTGATCCCACAGCTACTTATAAAATAACCACTCAGAGCCTTAATATTAATCACAAACTGTATGGCCTGTGTCTCAAGCTTCTTGCTAGCTAGCTCTTATAACTTAAATCAACCCATTTCTATTCATCTATGTATCACCACATGTCCCGTGGTTTTACCTGTGTCCCATTACATATCACTCCTTCAACAGTGGGCTGGTGTTTTCCCCAACTCCACCCTTCTCTCTGTATCTCTGCTTGGATTCTCCCCCCTGCCTCTAAGCTGCCTTGCCATAGGCCAAAGCTGCTTTATTTATTAGATAATGTAAATATTCACAGTGTACAGAAAGACATCCCACAGCAATTTTGAATTTGTGACTCAGTACAGAAACACAAAGGAAGTTTCTATGAGGTTTATTATAACATCACTAACTGACAAGAAGCTGCATAAGTTACCAAGTTTTGACAGTTGTATGCACCTATAAAAGCTATCACCATGGTCGGTCCCTTCTGCCACTTCCCTGCTCTTTCAGGGAAGCTGTGGCTGGATTTCCATCACTTAGATTAGTTCACTTTCAAGAATTCTAAGTAAATGGAATCAAATTGGACATAATTTTTTATATTAATTCTTTGCTTTATCATGATTCTTCTGCAATACATCCACACTAGGTTTATCCCCTTCTTTGGATAGAAATTGTTTTACAGATTCACTTACTATCTTCACCAACTTATTGATGGACACTAGGGTTACACTTCTTCAAGGCTATTCCAAATAAGGCTATCATAACCATGTATGCACAGAACTGTGAAGTGAAAATGTGTTTGCTCTCATTTTTCTTGAGTAAATTCTTAGAGCAGAACAGATGTCCTGTGACAGGTATGTATTTTAGGATCTGCCAAATTATTTTCAAAATTATTGTGCAACTTTACATGTCCCACTTCAGTGGATGAGGATTACAGGTATTTCACGTCCTCACTAGCACCTAGTACAGCTGGTATTTCTGATTTAGCCAAGGTCATTGGGTGTGCATTGATGTTTCACTTTGATTTTAGTTTCCATTTCCCCACTGACTTACAACTTGAACATTTTTTTTCTTCCATGTTATTTTGTCATCAATTTGTCTTTGTTGGTGAAAATATGTTTCACAATTTTACCCATTTCTTTTTAAATGGGTTGCTATTTTTATTACTGAGTTTTGAGAAAACCCAGCATATTCTAGACATGGGTCTACTTTCAGATTATAATTGGAAATAGTCTCTTTCAGTCTGTAGTTTATCTGTTCTCTCTCAATGATGTCTTTTGAAAATATAACCTTATAATTTTGATTAAATTACAGTTTACCATTTTTTTTATCCTCTGTAGATTATGCTGTTAGTGTGTTGTGCTAACCCAAGTTCACAAATATTTTTCCTCCTGCTTTCCTTACAGCTCTAGAGTTTTAGATATTATGCTTGGGTCTATGAGTACCTGGTATATATTGTGGACAGGCTTTGGAATTTAATGTGTGGGTTGCTGTAGTTGAATGCCCACTAAACTCATATATCTCAAGTGTGAAATGAGGAGATGAGAAAATTTTAAGAGATGGAGCCCAGTGGGAGGGGAGCTGGCCTTTGCATGGGATCCTCCTTTCCTCACCGGGTGAACAGGCTTCCTTTAACATGTGCTCTTGCTGGGATATGCAGTGCTTTCCTGAGCCCTAAAGCAAGAGGACTGAACTGACTCCATAGAAGTGGATATAGTAGTCTGCTGAGGCTGCTGTGACAATATTCCACAGATCTGATGGCCTACAGAAGTCTGTTTCCTCACAGTTCAGGAGGTCCAAGTCCAAGACCCAGGTATTGGCAGGCTTGGTTCCTCTGGAGACCTTTCTCCTTAGTTTATAGATGGCGCCTTCTCACAGTCTTCCCCATGTGGTTTTTCTTCTGTACATGCTTATATCTGTGTCTTAATTTCCCCTCTATGTAAGGATAACACTCATATTGCATTAGTGGCTACCCTTATAGCTTCATTTTGTGTTAATTATCCCTTTAAAGAATCTATCTCCAAATATCATATTCTGGGGTAATGAGCTTTGTCTTCAATATATAAATGTTGGAGATAAAATGTAACCCATAACAGGCACCATGATAAAGTATCTAACAAACAAGTCAGTTTCATGAAAAAAAAAAAAATTCCAGACACGAGAAACAATGCTGGCAAAGGCAATGGAGAAGGCCATTAGACCTCTTCATACAGCTGTACAGTAGACAGCAGAATAATTGGACCAATCAATAGAGTTTTGTGGGTCCAAATACAGAACTTCTAATTTCATCTTCAAAACCATTGTTCTTCCAGATCATTTGGTAGAGTCTTTTGGGACTTAGAAAGAAAAGCAAGAACAAAGAAATAATATCCTAATCTTACTCCTGAAGAATTCAATATATGTTTATGGGATGATAAAGCACCTGCCTAGGTGGTTCTCACATAAACCTTATAAGAAGCACAGAGATAAGATTTGTGTTAAGGAAAATCACTCAGACTACAAGGAGGAAAATGAGCTGGAAATGAGCTCCATTGGTAGAATGAGCAACTTGCAGTGGTCACTCCAAGAGACAAGTGGAATTTGTACAGCACAGTGGTGAAAATATGCAGGGGACAATAAGAGAGGTACCTTCAGCAAGAAAGCTGATAATTCAATGCATGGAATAAGAAAGTAGTGTGTGTGTGAAGGGTCTTGCATCTTTGGCATGAGTTGTTGTGGAGCGTACAGGTCATCAATAACAAAAACACAAGGGCCGGTGGGATGGTTCAGTGGATAAAGTGCTTTCTGTTGTACCACACTACATGAGTTCTATCCCCAGAATCCACATGATCATAAGAGAGAACCAACTCCTACAGGTTGTCACCTAACCTCCACATGTGTAGCATTGCAAGTGTGTACCTACAGATAGGGACACATGCACATGTGAAATAAAAAATGTAGTAAAATTTAGATACAAGAGGGAGATGAAACTTTGGGGAGGTGATAGGTTCGATTTTGGGTTTGTTGAGTTTCTTGTGATGAAGCAGAGAGAGCACTGGTATGTAAAATTCTGGGCTCAGAGGAGAAATCTGAATATCAAGCATTTGGAGGTCATCAGTGAGTGAATAATTTACACACCCACAGAAGCAATGAGACAGAGAGAACATGGAGTTCTTGTAAGCCGATATTTCTTTCTTTTTCTTTTCTTTTCTTTTTTTTTTTTTTTTTTTTTTTGAGCTGAGGATTGAACTCAGGGCCTTGAGCTTGCTAGGCAAGCGCTCTACCACTGAGCTAAATCCCCAACCCAACATTTCTTAATCTTTCTTATTAATAAAATCAAACCTCAGGCCAGTTATTGGGGTGAATGCTGGAAGATCAGAGAAGCAGACCAAGCCACAGCTTCCTCACCTCGCCAGTTCCTCAGCTGGTCTTGTTTCCTCAGACTGCAATAGGTCTCAGTTGAACTGTGCTGCTCAAAGCCTAAAAGCTTAACCAGCCAAATACTTCTAGTTTGTGGTCCTCATGCCATATATACCTTTCTGTTTTCTACCATCACTCCCTGGGATTAAAGGCGTGAGTCACCATGCTTAGCTGTATCCTTGAACAGATGGATTTCTGCCTCTGGAATGCTAGGATTAAAGGCGTGTGCTACCACTGCTTAACCTCTATGTTTAATATTGTGGCTGTTCTGTCTCTGACCCAAGATAAGTTTATTAGGGTGCACAATATTTTGGGGAACACAATACCATGGGGGAGGGGCGGGGGGAATTTTCATCATAGTTCCAGAGAATCAGTGGATCGTTTTTGTTTTGTGGGTTTTTTAGTTTGTTTGTTTCATTTTTGTTTTTGAGACAGGGTTTCTCTGTGTAGCCTTGACTGTCCTGGAACTCACTTTGTAGACCAGAGACCAGGCTGTCCTCTAACTCACAGAGATCTACCTACCTCTGTCTCCTGAGTGCTGGGATTAACCACCACCCCTAGTGAAACAGTGGATCTTGATCCCAGTTGCAAATTTGAATGAATAGGTTGTGTGTAGATTCTGTTGAGTATAAAATAGTCTTTGGTGGAGGAGCATGCAAAGTCAGGAGGACAGGCCCCTTGTTAGAAAAGTGTCAACTAACATGAAGTCTTAAGGTAGAAGAGACAAGGTAAGGAGAATAAGAGGGCGAGAAAGCCAACAGAGTGAGAGGTTTTGATTGGAGATCAACACAACGAAGTTTAAGGTCTCAGAGTGGAATGAGATTCAAGCAATAAGATTCAAGAAGATATCCTGACAATGAGCTACTGACACAGAGAGGAAGTGAACTCTGAAACCAAGTCATTGCTGCACACAGAGTCCTTTTGATGAAAGGAAAATTTAGGAGCAAGTGGAAGACTGAAAGACAGATGCTCAAAGAGTAAGTAGTTCAAAGAGATGCGGGTTAGGGAAAGATCAGTAGTTAGGGGAAAGATACAGGAGCACCCAGGATCTGCATATATTGCTACAAACCAATCAACCAAGGGTATAGGAAGATCATATAGTTTAAGCAGGAAGGTGGCATTGTAAGGTCTGAGTTTTAGAAATCTCGAAGGAAGCTTGTACAAGATATATTGTGAGGAATCAAGTGATAGAGACCAAATCTGGAAATAAATTGCACAAAGCCAGGTGAAGTTCTGGGGTAGAACAGCAGTGATGCTGAAGAAGAGGCCACAGACTTAACAGGAAACTAGGGTTGATTATGTTGTAAAGACTTAGAACTTAGAATCTGAACACAAAATTAAAGCCTAGTAGGATTCTCAAGGAGGAAGCTATAGAAAAGGAACAAGAGGAGAGAAAATAAAGGAGGAAGAGGAGGGCATTTTATTCTTAAGAAGCACATGATACAATAATCTTTATTGATGCCCTAGATCCAACAAATATACATGTGTATAATATAGAGAGTGGTATATAATATCCTTAAAATATTTCATCTTTCATATATCTTCCAAATTTCTTGTCTATTAAAAATAGCATACCCTTTGATGAACAAATATCAATTGCTAATTTATCACTACCATTACGACTTGTGTGACTGTGATTTCTTGAGAAGAGAGTCACATGGAAATAGGAACAATAGAAAGGTCAGAACAGAAGGTTGGCATGGCTATTTTTAAAAGTTTACCTTACTAAAAGCAGAATGCAGGTCCTGTCCTATAATAGAAAGCCAAGCAGGATGGACCATATTGATCACACTGATTGACAAGCCCAGTGTGGGAGTGGCTCCAGACAGTCAGGCTTGAGGACAGAGTCGACAATGAATGGTTGATGGGTTTTTCTATAGTCTTTCTTACATCACATATAGAAATATATCTTTGAAGAAGTATGATGAGCATTTGCAAATAACTCACTGGAGAAAGCAATTTGAAATGGGGTTCTTTTTCAGGCTTGCAGATGTTTAAATGAAATTAAACTTGGGAAAAATATCTGTGTGAAACAATTCCTTCCCACGCTGTACCTCCTGGCATACACTGAAACTATGAAGGGTCGCTTCTCCTCCCAGGGAGATCTAAACACCATTCCTAGATCTTTTTCTTAAAGTATGAACATGGAATATCTCATGAAAGAGATTTATGAGGCATTTTTTTTCCACAGAGGCCAGAGAAGCAGGTAGCATGAAACATCACCAGGAGACTCCTGAGTGAGACTGGAGGTGAAGACAGAAGGTTCTTCAAGGCAATTGTTACCTTTAAAAATGCACTACTTTAAACTTTCTAATTTCTCAGTATCTGTGATAAGCTCATGCCTTATAATCTTTTAAACAAAAAGTGGTCAGACTTACCCACTAAAACATGGATGATAGCACAAACATTATGTTTAGTGAAAAAAGCCAGGTACAACATGAACTCTATAATTCATCTTATATGAAGTGCAAGTTCAAGCAAAGCTTACCTATAGGGACCATAATTACAAAGGGGTTTCTTGAGGTAAGGTAAAAATGAGAGAAAGGGCAATGGGGAAATTTGATGCAATGATGAGAATTATCTGTGTCTTCCTGGAGGTAATTATACCACTACTGAATAAGATTGTTTAGATGGATTCAAATTTAGAAATAAATTCTGTACATTTTCTTATGTGTAGTATGCTTGATTTAGGCAAATTAATTCTCATGAAAAGTCTTAACAAAATTCTAAAAACGTTTTATCCCTTGACAATGTATAGAATGTATTGGGTCAAAGAATGCTAAAGAATTTAAATTTATCATATATAAACTTGTCTTCTGAAATTTTCTCACCCCTGGAGTTTATATACATATGTGTATGTATACTACTAACAAATAGAATGTTTGCAGCATTCTATAAATGTTACTAACATTGGTGTGCTGTACATGCAGAAAATGAGAAAATGTAGATCATTTTAATGTGCAGTAAATTTCAGCTTATTTATCTAGGAAATATTTCTATGATTTGAGAATTTCTTTATCTTTTTAGTTAAGGTTATATAACTGGTAAGTCTGGAAGAAAAGGCAAATATGACCAGCACACCTGAGCCAAAGAATTTCTGTGTGGTGGGTGTTTTTGTAGCAAAACAAAACAAAAGAAAACAAAAAACAAACAAACAAACAAAAAAAAAAAAGGAAGAGAACTAGCCACAGACAAATGGCATTGGAATACTGGGACAGAGGATCTTCAGGTTCTGCTGAATTAATATTCAGTGTTTGTTTCTAATTTGTCTAAAATCAAAGAGGTACAGAAAATTGCTCCCAGTGTTGTGATGAAGCATTTCACAGAATTTAGAGGAGGCAGTGGCAGGGTTCATGGTTCAGTCCACGCCTGCTCTTCCTCCATGGTCTTCAGTCAGTGATGGGAAATGGGCCTCAACATAAAATAACAACTATACAGATCAGAACTCTGTGTGTTAGGAAGAGAGAAAATCATGAACAGAAAGTAAGTATGGCTGAGAGACTTGCACAGTGAGACAGTTCTACTTGCAGGCAGGACACAGAATAGCCCAGGGTGGGATCCACATGTGTACAAGAGAGCCTAGGTGGGACAAAGAATGAAGAGCAGATGGCCTCAGGCAGGTCATTTGCCTCTAAGAACTTAACTAGGTTTTGTGTGTGAGGCCAGCTCCCACCTTTTCAAGGGTTCTTATGAAGAGGAAAGAGGGATAAAAAGATATTAGATAGAAAGATAGTGAGGAAGAGAAAGACAGAAACACAGGATAACTTCAGGAGGACCTGGGTCAATACCCAATGGCCTTTTCTGTTTATTCAAAAGTGCTTTTTATAACAATGCCAAGGGGTGGGGTAAAAGACCTTCTCCTTGCTAGATCAAAGCACACCACACATCCAAGTGTAGACCCTTCCAAACACCTGGTAACCACGCCTGTGGTCAAATCATCCCCTTATGCAGCCCTGCTGGGTAGAGCAAGCTCAGATTCTCAGACCCTGAGTAAGTTCTCACTAGGAAACCTCTGTGAATCTTTACAGTTTTGCTGGAAGGAGTTGGTCTAATAAGATGGTTTACACCTAAAGAGTATTTGTTACTTACGTAACATCTTGTACTACATGAATTTCAGTTTCTTGTCTAATTATTTTCCTTATCACTGCAATATGTCTTGAACTAATATAGCCACTATAAAAACTATCAGAAAGGGGTGTGTGTGTGTGTGTGTGTGTGTGTGTGTGTGTGTGTTCATTTGGAGGCTGAAGGTTGCTATCACGTGTATTGGCCAATTCCCCACACACTGTTTTTTGTTTGTTTGTTTGCTTTTTGAGAGGATTTCTCACTGGACCTGGAGCTCATCCATTTGGCTAAACTGGCTAGCCAATGAGCTCCAGGTATCTACTTGTAAAATGGAATTCTAGCCCCATTTGCAGATGCCTTCCTGCCCAGCTTTACCTGGGTTCTGGGCATAGAGCTCAGGTTCTCCTGAAGTCAAGCAAACTCTTGGCCATGGAGCCATCTCTTCAGTCTGCTTCCCCACTGTGAGAGTGACTTGCATGTACCACTTTGGAGCCCCAGGTAAGAATCCCTTCAAGGAAAAGCAAGGTAGAACCAGGGTCCTTTGCTAGCAATGTTGGCTTAGTACATTCTTGGCTCCTTATGCTGAGGCACAAGGATCCTGAAGGGTGAATTCATCAGTATTTCTACCAGCAAGCAGGCTTTTGATCATTTTTATATTCTTATCTTGGTCCTTAGCTAAAATAAGCACAGTTCATAAGTTCATGATGTTTCTCTACCCTGTTTAACACCTAACAATTTGCTAAAATACTCATCTGTACATGACTATTTATACTAGCCATTAAGTATCCGTAAAAACATGTACACTGCTGCCTGTCTTTCCAAATAAAGGCTGACTGTCTTGAGTTGACTCCGGATAAGCAGTGTAAACAGGATGGCATATAAAGTGTGAGACAATATACAGAGGACCGAGTGTATACGAAGGTTAACTGATTAATAAAACATGGCTGGCCTTGATTTAGTTTATAAGAAACTTAAGTCATTTATCAACATCTGTCTGAAGCCAGTTCCATTCTCTTGGACTGTGTTGTGGATAGCTGATTAATAAAAGATGATGCCTTAGGAAGGAAGCTTAGATCTTTGAGAGCACTGACAAAGGACAAGGCCAGGCTGAATCTGCATATGAAAGGAAATGGTGAAAGTAAAGGAACTCACCCTGGAAGTCCCTGCCACTTCCCTGCAGCATTTCATCTCCCTGCTATTGGCCAAGTCTGCAAAAGTAAGAAAGAATTTCAAAAATTAAGTGTGGAATTAATTTACAAGACAGATTGTAAGGTTTTTTGGTGTATTTTTTTTTTAAGAAACTGAAATATAATCCTGTTCCCTCGTGGCTTCCTCCCCTTGGTGTTCTTAACTTTGCAGCTTTCTATGTTTGTTTTTCATTTGTACCCTTGATCTTTTAGTCCTTCCTTTCCTCTTGGCTGGAGTAAAGTGTAAGAATTGAACAAGTGCCTCCCTTGCAAGCTGATAGACTTTCCCCCATAAGCATTGCCCTTGTGGAAAGCAGAGCCCAGAATTCTCTTTACTCCTCCAGCCTAATACATCAGTTATGGGTAGTCACTTAGGGATGGTCTTTACTCAACACCTATGGCCAAGGATTTGGTGGTAAAACAAGGTAGTTGATTTGGTAAAGGTTGGTAATAAACATCTCTGCCAGAACATCCCATTACCACCTAGTCAGGTAGGAACAGTCCCCAGAACTACACATGGGTCAAAGAATTCTAAATTTTCAAGAGATAGCACAATGGGCTAGGGGAGAAATTCAGAATCATCACAGTGCTCTGGATTCCTCTGAAAATAAAACACCTCCTTAAATGCTTACCAAGGAAACACTGAAACCCCAACCTGTATATAATGTCTTACATTAGTAATGGGCAGGGAAGGAACCTGGGGAAATGTGAACGTCTTCAGTGTTACATTGTTATCTGTCACCAATGCAAGATGCCCTGTGAAGGGGGACCTCACTTCCTATCACTCAGCAGTGTGCTGGGGTTCAGAGCCTAGACTGGATACCTCCAGACAAGAGGCCAAACAGATAATCTGAGGCACACAGTGGAAGATGGGGTGGGTAGGAGTATGGCCCCTGAAACCTTGGCACACTCAGGCCAACCCCATGTATCCAACTGAACCTTTGACAGTTTTGTCTGTTCCTTATATTCTAGTCTAACTTGGGTCATGTTCACAGTGCATCATAAAAACAGGAAAAGACAAGAAGAAACCAAGAAAAGTTCTCTGATCTCTGTTAGACACCAAAGCCCAAGAACAGCAATATGATCCTTTGATCACGGTGTTGGAGAACTTGTGCCCAGCCCTGCTCCCCACAAACCCTCAAACTTTAAAGACACAGAGAAGCAAACAAAAACTCTCATTGGGGGGACTGTAGGAATCTCTGTTGCAAAACTGACTTATAAATCCATCTAGGGAGTCACACAGTCCCAGGGAAAGAGGAGAGTGGGAAGTCTGCCTGCCAATGTCCACCCGGGGAGTTTCTGCTATTTCTGATAACACTATTCCCTTGTTAAATACAAGTCATCCAAGAATTCTCTTTTTGTGTGTGCGACGTTTGTTTTGGAACCTAAAACAATCTTTTACACAAATCGGGTCCTTGTCATGCTAGTCATGAAAAAATGATAAATTTTAGGTAATTAAAATTAAGCAGTATTAACTAAAACTTGCTTAGCTATAAATATGAGGACATATGCAAATGTGTATATATTCACATGCAAGTATATGTATTCATAAGAGTGGATTTGTATGTATAATATATATAGTATATGTGTGTATATGCATTATGAGGGAAGAACCATTCTTACAATTCATATGTTAGTCACTTGGCCTCAGGGAGATGTGAGGATGTGTATGTGTGTGTGTGTGTGTGTGTGTGTGTGTGTGTGTGTGTGTGTTCTTGTTTGAGCAGTTGATGACAGGGACCAAAAGGACTGACAAAGCTACAGGAGGCCTGTGCAGACATAACCTTTACTCCATGCAGGAAAAACCACCACAAAAAGGGAATTGGGCTGAGTTGGGCAAAGCTGAAGCAGGACTGTCCACTAATATCCAACATGTGGTGTTGCTTACTGCTGAGTCCCCCTAGGCCTGGGAACAGCTCTACAGCTGAAGACTGTGATCTGCTCAGCCTGCCCTGCTGGGGTCAGTGCTGGAGACCACACTCAAGGGGGAGGGGGAGCAGTGTCAGACTTCTCTACTTCTCTAGAAGGAGGGGCATTTTTTTTTTTTTTAACTCCAGGTTTCCATGGTGAAAGTTGTATCCTGGGTCAAAACATCGGAAGTCAGAAAGAGCCTTAAATAAGGTATCTCTTGAAATCAGAGATGAGCCCTGGCCTGTTAGGGTTGTCATACTCTGTCAGGAGCACCATGAACATTCTATGAGTCTGACTGCCCTGCCCTTGCAGGGTTCCCGTGGTGCACACTTTGCCATGTACACATTTCACTTGCAACCCCATGTTCCTACGGGATCCTGAGAAACCCGCAGCATTTGTGGCCTCATTGGGGCACTGTGAGGACAATGATTGGCAGAGCATCAACCTAAGAATGACTTGAGGTCTGGCTCTTAGGACACTACTTATTAACATCTTCCCTCTAGTCACTGGTGGGAGGAAGAAAGCAATACTTGGAGGAAGAAGACATAAGAAAAAGGATGGGAAAGTGAGCAAGGACCAGGAGGCACTGCTTATCCATTCTCCTGCCTCAGACCCTTCGCACTAGCTGCTGCCTCTACCTAGAACACTTTCCTCCAGAGATCCTAAAGATGTGCCTTCTCTCCTCCAAGTGTCTGCCAAATTTCCTTTTAACAGATCATCTCCATCTGCTCTGCATAGTGTGGCATCTTCCTAACCTCCGGTTCCTGTTCTAACGGGAGCTTTTCCTTCTCTCCATTTCCCTTTGCCACTATCTGACACTTATTCTGAATATTCTTTGATTCTATAATGCGGGGGATGGGTTGTTTTAGTCACTGATACAGATCCCTTGTGTCTGACACATAGTAGGGACTTAGCATAGTGTCGTAGAAAAAGTAAATGAAGTCAGTCGTCATAAGTTCTATTATTAGAACTGCCTGTCTCCATAACATAGATACAGTCCAGACTTAAAGAGAAATTATTTACCCACTGCTGACAGGCCTGTGATGAACATCAGAAATATCTCCAGGCTTACAGACGTTTTCCTTGGCCTGGCTAAGTTAGTTGAAGTATGACTGTACAGTCCTTCAGTTTATATTTGGCTTTCTCCCTCTGTTTTTCAAGCCATTAGCCCTCAAGCACAAGAATTGTATCTGCAGCCAATGGTGCAGGGTTCCCTGGGAACAAAGGTTTCCTGCAGGGCTAATAGAGAGACAACAGGAGCAAAGCACATTAAATGTCTCTTTCCACAGCCTGTTTCCTTCAGGATCCTCTTCGTTTGTCTTTGAGTTCTCTGGGATCCCTACTGCCGAGAGCAGTTTTTCTAACAACTGCAGTGTGCTTCAAGACAACATTCTGAACCTCTATGAACTTCCTTTAACGTTGCAACATGTTGACTGGATGCTGTGGTCCGTGTTGTCTCTGATGTCGTCATCTCCTCTCCCCTGTTCTTCCTCCACTCCAGCTTTGAGAACCTCTCTGAGTCTGCCAGGCACATTCCCACTTCCTGCCATTGCTCTAGCCAGCAACTGCGCACCCCCCCTCCTTCCTTCAAACTCAAGACCATCCTTCATATCTTACCTTCCCCACGGGGCTGCACTCACCCACTTGTCAGTCCTTGCAAACTGTTCTTCCTGCAGCTTTAAGAGCGCATTCCTTTGCCTACCCTTTCTTTTTTCCCTAACACTTACCATTTTCTAGGTCACACTGCAATTTAGCTTTTAGTTGCAGTCATTTGCTTACATCTGCCTATCTAGAACACGCCACCAGTGATTTCTTTCACTTCTTTCCCCATTGATATAATCCAAGGATCTGGCTAGCAGAAAACAGGCCTGATAAATGCTGCTGGTGGAAAGAGATGACATGAAATAGGATCAAGTACACTGTTTCTCATTTTCTCTGGCTTTCCTGATGCTGACCAGAAATTTTAGTCAATCTGAAATCCTAATTCTTGGTTCAATATGATTTCTGATTTGACCCTGTTTCCTTTATGGGAACATTGAACTACTCAATACTTCAGTCCCATAGGCATTGACCAAAACACACTAGGAATTAGGCAGTCATGGTACTGGGCAAGTGGGATACAGACACGAGGAAGGTTTAGTCTCTCTAGCTTCAGGATGGAAGACTGGGAACAAACAGTGGAAGAAGGCCCAGACAGCCCAGCAGAGAGAATCGGAGTTTCCAGGTGGATAGAAGAGTGTAGTGGGTAGCCATTCCAGCCTTGGCCTGGAAGTTCCAACCCCCATTGAGGCTTCGGTAATGGTCACGCTTACAACACAGGGCTGAGAGAGGACACTGAAGACCCAGGATCCAAATGAGAGGGATCTCTTGGTGCCTGGACCCTGGACGTTGGAGGTAGACCGAGCAGAGTTCTCCAGAGAACACCGCAGGACTGCGCCATACCTTTGCTAGACCCTACAACCTACCTATCCCTTCATTTGTAAATTATGCCACAAAATAAACCTCCCTTTTAACTACGTGGAGTGGCCTTAATAATTTCACCAATAGAAGAACATGAAGGAAGACTTCCCAGAGCAGGTGATAGGAAGGCTGAAGGTGGCTGTCCAGAAGAAATCAGATGTGTACAGACACACAGACTGAAGAAGGTCACCCCAGGCCAAGGAGGAAGCAATGGCAAAGCCAACAGTATAGCTCCTACTGTGGGGTACAATGCAAGACAACCAGTGCCTCATGGAAAAATAGTAATAATTACAAAAGTCTGTATGCAGAGTGTTTGCTTTGAACTCAGAGAGGGTTGGCGTCTGAGTACCCGAGCAAGCTCAGTTCTGTTTCTCCTTCGACCCCAGGAAGCACTGCTATAATGTTTACCTGATAGAATAGGAGACCAAGACAACAGAGAGGTCATTGTACAATGACCAAAACAAGACAGGCTCAAACAGCATGTATATATGCTTTTTTAAAGTTAAAATAAAGGTCTAGCCTAGCTGAATCCAGGCCTGATATACTTAAAGAAGAGCAGAGCAATTAATGATAACTGGAAGATTGAATTCTTGTAAGTCCTTAAAAATAGTGTCATTTAAAGGAAAAACACTGAAGCTTGCTGCCGTTTTTTAAACACGAGGACTTTTGCTATGCACAAATAGCAAGAAAAAATATATTTTATGTGACTGGTGAGTCAAAAAGAGTATGAAAAGTAGAGATAGGCGTGCTTTTTAATATTTTATGGAGAGTTATATTGAAACTTTATAAAGGCCCACTGGATCTTTATTTTCCCTCCTCCAGTAACAGCCTTAAGTAAATATAATTACTTTTGGACAATAAAGTGCTTCAACCTCGTATGCTGAAGACCTATAAAAAGTACCAGTTACTTGGAAGTGTTCCTGTTTGGAAGCCGACCTGGCCCTTACAGAGCAGAGTCAGGAGGTGAAAGGTTAAAAGTGCATCCTTGACTTCAGACTGAACACAAAGTGGAGACTTTGGAGAATTGTAAGCCAAAGGTAATTTTCTTTCCTGTTTTAAAGAACACTAATTAGACACTGATGCTGACAGTCTCAGGGATCCAAGCGCATTAGGACATTTGGCGTGTGACTTTTTTTCAAACTGAAGGTCCCCGCTCTGTATTTATAGGCTGGGTATTCTGGATAAAATCTCTTCGCAAGGAACAATAAAAGGCTGAATAATGGAGACCATGAGCCTCGGGTTGATGGAATAAAAGACGTTCGCGATACTCTGGCCCTTCTCTTCGGGTGTGGTGTGTGCTATTCTCATTTGCTAGTGTGAGCACTGGCCAAATGGAACCTGAGCAGGGAGCGCTAATCCACCGCTGCTCTGAACAGACAGTAAAAAGCTGCATTTCCCATTTGGATGCTAAAGCCACTTTGATTCACACCTATTTTTTTTTTCCAGATTAGGTCCCAGCCATATTTTTTTATATGGCACTACCACATGCAGTTCACACATTGCAACCTGCTGCCCATTTCAGCTATTCTTATGCCTAGATATACAAGGGATGCAACTTGATAATTCTATTTTTAAAATGGCTTAATCTGCCGGGTGGTGGTGGTGCACTCCTTTTATCCCAGCACTTGGGAGGCAGAAGCAGGTGGATCTCTGTGAGTTTGAGGACAGCCTGGTCTACAGAGAGTGAGTTTCAGGACAGCCAGGGCCACATAGAGAAATCTTGTCTTAGAGGGGGGAAAGACAATCTGTTTGAGGGTATAGGTACATGTGCTGAGTGCTCAGAGGTCAGAGGAAGATGTCAGATTCCTATACCATCACTCTCAGAGTTACTCATCTTTAAAATAAAACAGCACTTTTAAAAATTCATAAAAAAGCAATATGCACTCTTGAAAACATTCACATAAATTCTGTTGTAAAAACATATTTTCTTTCTTGGTTTCTCCACGTGGGAAAACGCGTCTTAAATATAGTTAGTCGGAAAGAAATTGAATGTTAAAGGCAAAATAGCTTTCTCATAAAACATTCACTGCAAAAATCCATAATGTAAATGAGGGACTGGAGGAAGTAGTGGGCTCCACAACAGTAGTGAGTCCTGCTGGGCCAGGGTGAGGAAAAGAAGAAAGCTATCTTTTAAAGATCCTTCCAAAGGAAAAGGTGATAGGAAAATGATGGCCTGGAGAGATCTCCTGAGCCCCTGTCTTCACCTGACAAGTATTTTCTGGGTCTGTTTATCCTACAAGTGGGCTTGCAGGTGCCTAGCCATCCTTGACTCCCAGAATAGTGGTAAAAGCAAACTGTGTTTTAGAATTTAAAGCTTGTGCATAGAGGGTGCTGAAGAGGGACCCTAAGTGTGCTGGCTGCACATGCATGAGTCCAGGTGACAGCACCCTGTCAAGAGGTTGGGTGTGGCGGCCAGCACCTGTAGCCCCAATGCGGTGGGTAGCAAAGACAGGAGGGTATTTGGTGCTTGCTGGCCACTAGCGTAGCTTCAAGTTCCTCAGAGACTTTGTCTCAAATAAGGCGAGCACTGATGTCCTCCTCTGATTTCTACGGCTGTGCATATACCACACCGTGGATGCAGGCATGTGCATGTGCATATGCAATTGTATATAGAAGTATATTTTTTCTAATAAACTGAAGTGTTGGGGTGACTATGAGACAAGGTTAGCTAAGTAGAAAGTACCTTTTAGAGGTATGAGACTAATTGCAATTTTTTTCTTTATGTTCATTTTTTCCTGATAAAATGATAATAAAAAAAATTACAAAGAGAGACAAGCAAGTGAAACCAAATCGAGGAATGGAATAAGTTCCAAACCAAGAGAAAAAAAAAAAAGTCTGTGGATATAGTTGAAGCCTCTGCCCTAAAACATCCAATCAATATTTCCATTGCAAGTGTAGAGGCTGAGTTACTTTATAAGAAAGCTCAGATCTGGATAGAAAGAAAGCGAAGTTGGATTCTGTCTGCTGAGTTGTCTCCATAGTTGAGTCACCAAAATTTTTATATTTCTTTAATTTTACTTCCATTTCCAGTTGAGCCCCATGATCCAGAAAAGTGGGGGCACAGACTTACATAGGATTTAGAAAACACTGAATTAAGTTGTTGGATGAGTCAGAGAAGCTAATTATGAAACAAACTGATTTTATAATTTTATTTTTCTTTTTGTTGTTGTTGTTTGGTTTTTTGTTGTTAATTGTTGTTGTTGTTTAGAGACAGGGTTTCTCTGTGTAGCTTTGGAGCCTGTCCTGGAACTCACTCTGTAGACCAGGCTGGCCTCGATCTCACAGAGATCTGCCTGGCTCTGCCTCCCGAGTGCTGGAATTAAAGGCATGCGCTGCCACCGCCCAGCAATAATTTTATTTTTCATCTAAGAAGTGAGGCAACCTTATAGCCTAAAAATTAGGGGGAAAAAAAAGAAAACCTCAACTCCTTCTCTCCAT
This sequence comes from Onychomys torridus, assembly GCF_903995425.1. Lineage (NCBI taxonomy): Eukaryota > Metazoa > Chordata > Mammalia > Rodentia > Cricetidae > Onychomys > Onychomys torridus. The sequence continues at coordinate 81,070,209 of NC_050449.1, forward strand.
ATATAGTGCTTGTAATTTTAATATTTCTCTGATTTTCTTTGTTGTAGGATGAAGTTTGGGTCCTGCTTATTCCACTTCATGTTCTATATTAAGTGTTCTTCTGTGTCTGCATATTTAACATATTAAAGATTGCACAACCTTTGCCATTGCAAGCAGTATTGTGATGAATTCGAAGCTGAGGCTTGTTTTACATTTTGGACTGAATTGCTAGAAGTAAAATTGTGAGGTTAAACAGTATGAGATTTCAATAGCTCTGTGTATTAATAGTTTTCCAAAAGTGTTGTCCTGATTTGTATTGAAACTATAATGTAAGACTGTACCATTGCCAGCATCTAGTATTTATAACTTTTTATGTTTGCAAATTTAACATGCCAGTGATTGAACCTCATTGCTTGCTTTTGCATTTCTATGAAGCATTTTAAAATAATCTCCTTCTGCCCACTATGTAAGTTGACAAGTTGACAGTGAGCGGATTCATGACCCTTCTGGTTATAATTAAGCATTTCCCCCATTGCCCACCATAACAAATTTAAATTCCTGGCTTTTGTCTTCAAAGTCCTGGATGACATCTTTTCCTCCTCCCCTGTCTTTACTGCTCTCTTCCAGTGCTTCTCAAGACTCCCTTTGAAGAACCACCTGAGATACTTGGTAAAAACACACATTAAGGCCCTGCACCCCATGGGACACCCTTCAGTTAGGACCTCCAGGATGGGGCCTCACAGTATCCTGTGTTTGTTCATTCTGAATCCCTTGGCTTCCCTTCTTATAATGACTTTTATGCCAGAAATAGGTTACAGTCAAAGCTCATTTAGGAGACTTTTCCCTAAGAAGCACGCATAGATTAGCCTCCCTGCAAATGTTTAATATTTAGCACTAAATAATGAAATGTAGTAGAAAGCAAGCAATGCTGCTCTCTTCCATCTACAAACAATTCTTCTTCATTCAGCCTTGTAGGCTTGGTCCCTCCTGCTAAAGGAAGACACAAGCGTTCCAAGGTAGGGGACACCCAATGGCTGGGTGCCCCTTCATTTCCCCCGAAAAGAAAAACTGAAAGTGCACATGGAGACAACCCTTAGATGATGTTACAACCACAAGGCAATCAGCCTCCAAATAAGCCAAGAAAGTTTAGTGGAAAGATGGGAAATTACTGTGCTCAAGGGATGCCAAAGTTCTTGAGATCAACTTAGGGAGGTAAATCCCTTATCTCTGTTCTTGTGGCTGTTATGTACCCTCAGGCTGATTAAGCCAAGAGAAGACCTGTGATTATAATGCTAACAATACTATGTGGTTGATATATTGTGCACCTCAATAAACTTATCTGGGGGTCAGAGAACAGAACAGCCACTATATTAAACATAGCAGTTAGGCAGTGGTAGCACACCCCTTTAATCCTAGCATTCAGGAGGCAGAGATCCTTTTGGATCTCTGTGAGTTCAAAAGCCACACTGGAAACAGCCAGGCCTTTAATCCCAGGAAGTGATGGCAGGAAAAAGAAAGGTATATAAGGTGTGAGGACCAGGAACTAGAGTCCTGTTAAGCTTTTAGGCTTTTGAGCAGCAGTTCAGCTGAGATCGATTTGCATGAGGACTCAGGGGCTTCCAGTTTGAGGAAACAAGATAGGTTGAGGAGTTGGCGAGGTGAGGTTAGCTGTGGCTTGATATACTTCTCTGATCTTTCAGCATTCACCCCAATACCTGGCTCTAGGTTTGTTTTTATTAATAAGAACTTTTAAGATTCTTGATACAGTACTACATGTTATAGCTTTTCCAGTCTCAATGATGTGCCTGTTGTCAATGGAGTCCAGGTACCATTTCCTTCCGTCTCAGGCCAGCACCTGTGGAAGCAGGTACTGAAAGGTGACTAATAAACCATTCCTATGCTGCACGGAAAGTACCTCACTCTCCTGGAGGCTGTTTTTCCTAAAGAATTACAAGTCCCCCAAGGTGGCAACATGTAGTCAGAAGGAATACACACTTGATCTATGAGCTGAAATAGAGTAGAAGAAAGAGAATAGTTAGAACTCTATGACTTGCTATAAGAAAACAAACAAAAAAGTCCCTCTTTTTAGCAAAACAAACTCTGAGTTTCTTTAAAAACCACCATGATTCCCAGCTGTCTTATCCTGTCCTGTCCCTCTAAACCCAATTCATTCCCAAGATATACTTGGAAGTTCTTTTTCCTTTTGGGTTCCAGTTTTAATTTCAGTCATGAGCCATGGGGCTTTTATTTTTTCCAGAGTTTTCAAATTCTTCAAAATCCATAAACAGTGTTTTTATTCCATCGAGATGAGTGCATATTTGAAACCACTAACTTGAATGTTTTTGAGCTAGGTCAACTCAAGGTCAAAAAGATTGAATGGCGTGATTCACACCTCTGGTGTTGATGAGTTGGGGCATATTGCTGATTGAAACTCCACACATGCTTAGGTCTGAGAGGTGCTCAGAGGCCTGGTGAAGTGAGCTCACAACACACGTTTTGTCAGCTCTAATTAAGTGTTGGAGCTTAGAGTCTTATTTCCTACAGAAGTGTCTGTCCACACTGGTTAAAAGTGAGTAAGCCAGAACACTCAGAGATTCCCCCTAACCTAGCTGGGTGCTGGCAGCCCTGCCCAGCTTCCCCAACCCGAGAATTGTTCCCTAACTCCACTGCATTTTGCCCTGCAGAGTTATGCTTTGTGTTTCCTGTGTAACACCTACAGGTTAATGGATAATGAAAATATGGTACATTTACACAGTACTCAACTGTTGAAAAAAAATGATATCATGAGTTTACAGGTCAATGGATGGGGTTAGAAAAAAACAAAGAAAACAAAACAAAAACATCCTGACTGAGGTAACCCAGACCCCAAAAGACAAATATAGTATGTAGTGTCTTGTATGTGAGTGTTAGCTTTTAAGCCTTCAATTGTATGCTACAACCTGTATCATCACAGAGGTTAGGTGTAGAGTAAGGGACTAGCGGGCAGGGGGAGCATCTCCTGAAAAAGGGAAAATAAAACATATAGTCATGGATGGATGAAGATGGGGAGAGCAGGAACAGGGGGATCAGATGAAGAGGAGGAGACAAGAGGAGAGTAAGGGAGGGAATACAGGGAGGCGGAGAAGAAACTTAGGACCATTTACGAGGTCATACAGAAACCTACTGCAGTGGAAGCTTCTTAAAATGCATACATATATAAAAGAAATTTAATGACATTATCAAGTGATGGCAGACAAAGCCTACTTTTTGCCACCCGGTGAAACCTCCAGTGCCTGAGGTGGGTTATATCTAATTGAGTTATTAGCCAAAGAAACCATGGAAACCCTCTAACAATCCAGGTGGTCCCCAAGGCTATTGTTTGTGCTCTACAAACTGATGGTAAGGCCCTGTTGCTGAAGATTTCACCAAACATGGAGAAATCATGATGGTGCCTAACTAGAGTCTTCACTCCACTGACTAGTGTTCATGGCACGGGAAGGTACTCTGCATGCTGCCAGAGGGGAAAGGTAAACACTACCCAGCTACAAACCCTTGAACCGACAATGGTGATCTGTCTGCATGATCAATAGTGGGAAAAACCAACCACTGTCTTATTCGATTTAAGACCTACTCTATGAGATGGAACCTATGCCTGACATTGCTCAGGTGGCCAAGAACCTGAGACTAGATAGGCTGTGGACCTCGGGGAAAACCAAATACAATTTTTCAGCTAAAGGAACAGAGCAATAAAATGACTCCTAGTGACATTCTGCTATTCTCATAGATGAGTGTTTCATTCAGCCACCATTAGAAAAGCTTCTTCCTGCAGAAGATGGCAACAAATACAGAGACCTAAATGGGAAATGGGATGTTCTCATCCACCACCAGCCCTCAGGGTTCAGAGAGCTATGCAGAAGAGGAAGCAGAAAGATTGTTAAGAGCCAGGAGGGATGGAAGACACCAGGGGAACTGTGTCTTCCAGACACAGCAGGACTGACACACACAGGAACTCACAGAGACTGTGGCAGCATGCACAGGGCAGGCCCAGGTCCAGGCCAGATAGGATCCCAGCACTGAGAAGGGAAGTGGACACAGACCCCTCCCTAACCCTGAAGCTATCTCCAATTAATAACCACTCACAAAGAAAAAAATTAGTTTTCTCCAATGGAGCCTCACTAGGTATATAAAAACACATCTAAGGGCATGCCCCGTGCCCAACAGTAATTGGCCAGCACAAAATAAACCCAATGATATTTTTAGAGATGTATTTTTTTGTCTCATAATTCTTTGTTTGGATATTTTTTAACCTTACTGGTCTTCTGCTTATAGATTAAGGTTTCCAATTTTTTTCTTTTTATGGTGTGTGTGTGTGTGTGTGTGTGTGTGTGTGTGTAAATGTATATGTACTTCTTGTCCTTTTTCTTTGTTTTGTTGTTGTTTCTTTGTTTTATTTTATTCTTTTTTTGGTTTGTTTCCTAAAGAGAGAGAGAAAGGGGGATGGAGTTGGATGGTGAGGAGGTGAGGAGGTGGGGAGGATCTGGGAAGAAATGCAGGAGGGGAATCCATGGTCAAAATACATTGTATGAAAAAAAAATTATTTTCAATTTAAAATAAGACAAATACAAAGAGATCCAAATATACACTTTGCATTTTTGAGTTTTCTACACCATCCTTGCAATATGTTTTACTTTGACTTTTTCTGCTAAAAGAAGTTTAAAGGTTTATTACTTTTTCAGTTTCATGAATGAGAAAACCAACTGCTGAGTGAAGTCCAGTTGTCCTTGTAGGTCTTATTCTTTCGGACTTTCACCTTCAAGGCCTCGTGCTCTGCACATTTTCACCTTTTCCAACTGTACCATAGTTTTATCTAGTCCTCTTACAGATGGAAAATCGTTAGCTTTTAAATCAAACTTTTATTTATGAGGTTTTTTTTTTATTTCTAACCAGCACTTTTAACAAATATCATTTTATTCAATATTTCTTTGCTCTGTGTTCTAATGTGCTTGGTATTTGTCAGCTTCCAATATATACCATCTTCTTTCACATTTTCACGACTTCTTCCCATCTCTTCTCTATTCTTTATAACCTTTTCTCCATTGCTCCACCTTTCCTAACGTCCCTTGCCATCTTGTCTCTGTGGCTTTCTCCAGCTCCATAGTCTCACCAGGCCATCTTGGTTCCTGCTTGACTTTTGCCTCTTCCCTTTCTGTTCAGATTCTACATCACCCCTTGGCTTCAGTGCCCGCTCTAACTTAGCAATGAAGAACATGTGTGCGCGTGTACACGTATGTTTGCATGGACTTATGGGCTCATGTGAGTGCATGAGTTTAGAATTCCTTAGTGTATAGTAAGTGGGAAAGAGTTGAAAGGGGCACCCAAGTTGTGTTCACAGAAGAATAGACACTTCACTTATTTCCGTACCTGGGAAGCTAATCAGAAAGTTTCTTTCCTAATGCCTATTTAATAAACATAAGGCAGACACACATGTTCCCTACACACAATCACCCCGAATTTGTGTTGTATAGGTAAAATGTTTCTAATTTTCTAAAATAGTTCAAATTTCATCCACAGTTACCATATAAATAGTTAACGAACAACATTTTTCTTTTTGAGTTTCATTTGGATACATGTGAAGTATAATAAACAGGTTAAATTATGTTTGGTATATCACTACAATATGTTTTTAATAATTAAATTTTTATTATAATTTCCTCTTTTCTCCTTTCCTTTTCCTCCATCCAATCCTTCCCAGGTACCTCCTGCCTTGCTCTTTCTCAAATTCATGGACTCCTTTTCTTTAATTTCTGTTACACACACACACACACACACACACACACACACACACACACACACAAAACCAGTATTTTATAAGGGCAGGCTATTTGGTATTGGATAACCAATTGGTGTGTTCTTTGCTTGGTTGCCTGTAATTCTGTGTTTCTGGTTGAGGCCTCCTGAGCTTTCCCCCATCTATCTTAGTATGCCTACTGGTGTCTTTCCTGTTCAGGTCATGTTTAGGTAGCCATGCTGCTGAGACTTCATGGGTGTAGTGTCTCTGAAATTTTTAAAAGACATAATCTCAGAACAAGCTTACTCTTCCTCTGGTTTTTTCTATCTGTCCATCTCCTCTTCTGCAGTGACCCTGAGCCTTAGGTGTTGGGGTTATGTTGTAGATACACCAGTTGGGACTGGCCTCCACAGCTCTGCATTTTGATCCAGTGTAGTTTTCTGTGGTAATCTGTCTGTTGAAAAACAAATCCCTTGATGAGGGTTCAGAACTACACTATTAGTGTATATAAGGATATATATATTTAGAATGTGGTTAGAAACTGTTCTGGGTTAGTAAAGTGGCAGTTCTAAGTTCTCCTTCAAGTTTCATGACTTCACTAGCCCTAGGTAGCTGGCTAGGTTCAATTTCCCTCTTGTTGACTGGGCGTGTCCTAGTCAATATTCTATTGCTATGAAGAAGCACTGTGACCATGGCAACTCTTACAAAAGAAAGCATTTAATTGGGGCTGGCTTACAGTTCAGAGGTTTAGTCTGTTATCATCATGGTGGGGAGCATGGCAACATGCAGACAGACATGGTGCTGGAGATGTAGGTGAGAGTTCTATATCCAGATCCATAGGTAGCAGGAAGAGAGAAACTCTGGGCCTGGCTTGGACTTTTGATACCTCAAAGCCACTCCTAGTGACACACTTCCTCCAATAAGTTTACACCTCTTAATTCTTGTCAAGGGTGCCACTACCTAAAGACTAAGCATTCAAATATATGAGCCCATGGGGACCATTGTTATTCAAACCACCATAGGACACTACAATGTTTAATAATGTCACATATGAGATACCTCTAAAGCTACCTTGATGGCATCAGAACAAAGCTGTCTGCTGAATTAAGTATGGAGAACACTTAAATGTCTAAGTAGAATATACTCTGAAAAGTAGTTTTCTGAGTTATAGACTTTGAATGAACTGAATTAATATTATAGGGATAATAAGTGGGATGATAATAAATATTAGTTCTGTAGCAGTAAAATAGGTTGGGGTATGCATAGGCTTAATATTTATAGAGTTTTATCCAATCCATGACATTAGAGAAAATTTCCCTTTATTCTGTAATCAGCTTAATGGATAACTCAGAGTTGGAAATCAGCCCGTCTACAATTACATACATAGAACAAAGCCTGAGCGTTACTGAGGACGAGGGTGACACAAAAACCAAACTAAGATCACAATCATTTAAATCATTCCAACTCATGGCTTAGTCTTAAATATTAGAAAGCATCCCTAAACATTGATGAGTAAATAAATACACAAATAAAAGCAAGTTGTCCTTTAATTACAAGACTTCTGCTTTAGATACATGGATGAGTCTCCTCTTACAGACTATTTTCTGGCTATCTCATATTAGGGAGCTTGCCCGGTGTTCTCCCAAGTGGCCTTGGTTCAACATCTGCTCTGAGGATAGTTCTTTTTTCCCCCTAGCTCAGTAATTAAAATATGATGATCTTATTACAGTTGGAAAATGATTTATTCATCTTTATTATACATTGATTTTTGGCATGGTGGAAAACAGAGGAGAGATATTAAATGCAATTCCATGGGGCTGGAGATGGGTCTAATATTACCTAATATCCTCAGAACTGACCAGATCAAATTAGACAGTAATCCAGAGGTAGAGGGGCTGACTCACTGTGAGAAAAGGGGACACTCAGGAGGGTATTGAGCTGGGGATCAGATGGTGTGCACCTGGGAACAGAAACAAAGCATTTGAATGTCAGGGAGATGATTGGGTAAAACCGGCAGAAACAAAGAGAAAGAAGACAGAATGACACACACAAAGGACAGAGGGCATTGGTGACCTAAAATACAAAAAGGAATGTCCCACATACAGGAAACTGTTCCTTCCCTATTTTGATGGACCTGTGACCAATTTTTGTTGTTGTTGTTGTTAAAGATTGGAAATTTTGAGGCTATTTCCTTTTCCTTGGCAGAATAAACCCAAGGAGGCTGTGCCATATCTAATCCATCACTGTTCTGACAAACAAACGTATTTGCTAACTTCCCCACTTTTTCTAATGCCAAGTTGGAACTTTCTGAACATAATTGCTTGCCTGCCTTAGCCATTCATCCATGTGTGGTTAATTGTATGGAATGTTTAAAATGAGTCAGTTCTGCTGACCAGGCCCTCAGTGTCCACCAATGTCAAGAGTGCCGATCCTAGCTCAGTATCACGGATAGCTCAACAGTGATTTTTAGCACAAAAGACAAGAACACACACAATATCAGACAGGATGACATTACTCACTGAAAAACTTGATTGGAGAATGACATTCTTGACAAACATGTTTACATGGTTGAAAAACACTGTCTATTTATTCTAAGGAGGACTTGGAAATAGTAACTGGAGTGAAAAATACCCATATTTATTTTAGAACAAGGTTTTGAAATTTTTGTCTGGGGAATGTTTTTGTGTCTTAGAAAACCACAATGGCTTCTACTGCTAACAATTGAAAGATGCGGAGAAGGGTGTGTTAAGAAAGAGTAGGAAGTAAGTCTATTAGGTTTTGTACTTTTATAGACCATAAAATCAAGGTCATAAAAGTTAAGGCAAATTATGGGAGGGAACGCTGAGAGGCGAGACAAGGATTCAAGGAAAGTACAAAGAATTGTCTTCTGAGATCAACAGATGAAGAATCTACTAGCTCAGAGCTTGTCCTGGCTTTTTCCAACACTGTAAATCCTACAAGACCAAATCCAGCTGCATTCACTTTCCTCTCCAGTCAGTGCTCCTTTCTAACCTACTGTTCTGTTTGAATAGCAGCACCTTCCCCAGTATTCACACTGGACATAGTCAGATCATCTTCGGCTCCTGGGACACCCTTTCTTCTGCTCTCCAGTCTCTGCAAGCCCTGTGTGTTCTGCTCACAGACATCCCTAACACCTCCTTGCAGCTTTCTCTGACTCCAGGGATGGCCATGCAACTGGAAATTCTGCTTCACTTTCCTCTGGGGACATGGTACACACTTCCATCCCTGTTGCAACGAGGAGGCAGTACCTAGAGTAGTTACAGATAAATAAGGCAGACCTTCTCCCTATCTTCTCTGTTTATCTGGACCAAGCCCCAGAGGCACTTTCTTTATAAGCACTCTCTAGCTAAACATCCCCCACCAGCCCCACCAGGCTACACCCATGGCCAGGCTTCTTCCTGTCTCCTTAGTGTTCCTCCTGCCCTCTGCAAGACTCCCAGCTGCTGCCTTACCCCTGTTGTGAGTCATTTCCCCAAACTCCAGCCTTGTATGTGATGCCTTCTCTCTCTTTTCCATGGCTGTGCATCTTCAGAGAACTCCTAGGCACCAGTTAGAGACCATACATCATCATGCTTCTTTTCCTCCTTCCATTGCATCTAGCTGGGTTTAGTGAGTGACTGTCAAGAAGTGAAGAAATATAGTCACCTAAATACAAAAGCCAAGATTTGGGGGATTTTGCTAAAATACAACTTTATTTTAAAAGGACACAGCTAATTTACTGTTTCAGGGTCTTTAGAGGATAAGAGGGTCTCTATAAACTCTTAGATAAATAATAAATAACAATGGTAAAAATGGAAGAGAGGTCACTTACTGCATAGCAGTCACTGACCTAAGTTTGTCAGTTTAAGTATTATGCAGAACCTCTCACGAGTGAAAAAATATGTATATTTCACTCAAAATGTGTTTGGGGGACCTCGGGAGATGGCTCAGTGGGCAGAGTACTTACTTACTGCTCAAGCGTGAGGACTTAGTTTGGATCCCCAGAGCATCTGTAACCCTAAAGTTGGGGAGCAGAGACAAGATCCCCAGGATTTCCTGGCTCGCCAAATTAGTGAGCTCCAAGTTCACTGAGACACTCTATCTCAAAATATAAAGTGGTCAGTAGTTGAGAAAGACTTTCTTATGTCAACCTTGGCTATTAATCTCATTTTATCCAGCCAGAAAGAGGGCAAGTGTTTTGTGTTAGTTACTTGTCTATTGTTGTGATAAAACACCATGATAAGACAAATCTAGAGAGAGAAGAGTTTATTTGTATTTACAGGTCCAGAGAGATAAGAGTCCACTATAATGGGGAAACCTGGCTGCAGGCAGGAGGCAGCCTTTTCACATTTAGAGGTCATAGCTATAGCGACCTCCATTCTCATACATAACAATAGCTTCTGCCAAGAAATTTGCATGCTCATGATAGAGCATTGGTCTGTTATGTTACTCTTCCTACTCCTATGGGAATGGATGTCAGCCAAATAGTGGGGACAAACTTCTCTCTCTCCAAGCTGCAGCCTTGGTCAGCACTCCTTTTCCTCTGGGAAGCAATCCTTAGCTCTTCATTTTCATGTATCTCTTCTGAGTTCCTTTCCCAGCTCTTCTTAAAAAAGTGAGCTTAGTGTACCCTCCATAACTCACCTGGTAGAGCAGAGAACTGTATGTTGGACAGACACCTATGGATTTCTAACATGGTGAAGCGGGGACTCAAGGGCTCCCATCCCTAACTGAGAAGCTGTTGACAGTTGATAACACTTGTAGGAGGGAGAGTTAGTGTTCCTTAAGGGCATGACCCTAGGAAGAAGATTACATTGCAATGGCAGGCCACATCTAAGAACATGTAGAAATTGGATTCAGTGGGTTATTAACAACAAAAAGATTATGTGAAGTTGGAAGGGGATGGGAAGGTGGAATTGTGGATCTGGGAGGCATTACAAAGAGTAGAGGATAAATATGATAAAAATATATTGTAAGAGAATTTTTTAAATTAATAAAATATATTATAAAAAAAGAAGTGATCCTATTTGTATAAAAACTTCAGGTTTCCTTCTACAAAGTCATAAACTTCTTTAGGGCAAAGATGATGTCATATACATTTTGAAATCCTTATATGTACCCTAGGAATTGTTTGAACTCAGTATTAACAAGGTCATATTAAATAAATGTATTTAACACATTCTTACATAGATCCCAGTCCATTTGAAATAACTCTGTGTGTTTTATAAACATTAACTTTATTTGTTTTGGTTCTGTTTTGATCTAGGGACCCTCTACATTACCCAGGCTGCTCTGCAGCTCATAGGCTAAGGCCGTTCTCCCACCTTGGCCTCTGAGGAGCTGGGACTACAAATGTACCTTCCCTCACTATGAGCTCCCATGAACTCTTAGAACATTCCAATAGCCTACGAATCATTTTCATGCTCATTTCATGGAGGAGGAGATCAAGTCACAGAAAGGTTAAGCAACTAGCCAAAGATGACCTAAGTACAGGATCCAAACCCTATCAGTGAGTAGGACTATGGTTACTTTAGCTTTTGGCTGCCCTCTACGGGGTGTCTGAGTACATTTGCAAAGGCATCATCAGACCATGTTCTGACACATCCTTCACAGTATTACAATCACTTTGTAAACAGTAGATTTTCATGGTGAACTTGCCGTGGCATGTTGCTTCTAGCCTCAGGATGAATCATCCATTTTTTTTGACAAGTCTGTGCTTTCTTCAAAACCCAACTTCTGCTTTTCTCCCTGCCCCGCTCTTCTAGGCACATTCATGTCTACATAAGGTTGCTTTCAAGGATTTAGTGCCCTTCCCCAGTTTATCATGATGATAATAAATTTGGGTTTATACCTTTTGGAAGATGTTAACTTCCAAAATTACATCATTGCAAATTTAACAATGCGCCTCAATTTCACTGTCCAAGTAAATGACAAAAGTCTTTCCTTAGGGAATATTGGTCATGCTAGCCGTTGGATGTGTCATTCAGGTCATGCTAGTTGAGTAGATTAGAGTAATTAATCCCAAACAGAAAAAATAGTGTTCTCCTAATAGGCACACTGCATAGATCATAGTTTCTATGATTCAAAGCCTCAGACTGAGAATTTATATGATACAAGAATACACTTACAACAGGTAGTATTTTATTCTAATTCAAAAGTGTACCTAGGAAATGTTGCATTTCTTTGCTTAAAATATAAAGTCTCCATCTGGCCAAGTACATGAGGATTAGAGTGTCAGTCATTGTTGGAACTTCCTCTCCTTCCTTCATGGCCCCAAGAGAATCCAGAAGCCTCAGAAAAACTCAGGGGTAGAGGAGGATATGCATTCTTCAGTCCAATATGGTCATTATGGACATCTTCACTATCTAGGCCTGTCTAAACCCCAGGGGCAATTTACTGGCAAGCCATGAGGAGGCACAGAAATGCCTGACAAGGCTTCTTCAATGTCCCAGCAATACCTTCTGAGGTTCTTCTCTTTCACCAGGGAGTTATGAAGCTCCCAGCTAAGGAACTGAGTGCCTAAGTAAGGCACTTTCATAACCCAAGGAAGATCTTCCTCTTGCCTCTCTTACTTCCTCCTAGCCTTGGGCATTCACTTCCCTTATAGGAACATCCAACCTAGTTCTTCCTTTAAGTTTAGGTGTCTACGAAAGGCAGGCAGAGCCAATGACCACAAACCGTAAGCATGTTTATTCTCAATGACGAAACTTTCCTGAGAAAAGTAGAGGGGCTGATTCCTAGAAACAGGGGAGAAGTACAGAGAGAAGAAACCATTTAAGAGACCCGGTGGCAAGGTTCTTGTTTTCACCTTGTACTCAGTTTTAGCCAAGGTGAGAAGGGCTGCTTGTCATATGACCTGACCACATGAGTAAAAACAAAAGCTTTAGGAATTCAGAGAGCAGGGCTCACCCTGTGTGCCAAACTAGGGCTAGCCAGAAAGAAATGTAGGTTTCTGGGGACAGCTGTTTTTTGAAGAGAAAGGGAGGGAGGAAGAGAGGCAGGGGTTTGGGGGGTGGAGTGAGGCTGGATAAGAATGTGTGGGAGAGAAAGTTTGAACAAAGAAAGTAAATGTGCTCTGCCATATCCTAAAAGACTGTGGCAGAAGAGGATTGTAGGAGTGCAGGGTGTGAAAAATCACATAGTATCCAAATTGGTGTTCCCCTTCCCTTTATGGATAGAAAAGAAAACCATATTAAACGAAGAGAAATGGAAATATGTGACTGTAGCCCTGGTGTGCCATGTGTGATTCTTTGTGTCCGCCATGTTGCTTTGTTGTATAATGTCAAGGAGGGAACTTCTAATACACAATAACCATGAAGCTGTACATCCAGGGCTTCTTTCTACCTGGAAGGTCTTGTTCTGGGCATCCTGAAGGAAGCCACAGGATTCAAACCACTCAGCACACTCAACTTTGCATTACATCAGTAATCACTCTACAAAACCCAAAGTTCACACTTATTCTCACCTACTTAAGTATGAAGGTTCAGCCCGGTGATGGAAACGGCGGTCTGAAGGAAGGCATGCTATTTCAAGCCTTTCCTTGCTTTTTGATGAACTTGAGCTTTGGAGGCATCAATGTTTGTCAACTCTTAAGGGAACTGTGATAATTTGCTTCAGATCTGTTTGTGATTTGTATGGCATATTTATTAAAAGCTGATATACAAGGTTATCCTAGGGACTTCATCCCTGGGGCTTTGGCAAACAGCCCCTCTTATTTAGTGGGCATGGGTGGCATGTCAGTTGTCCACTCTAATTTCTCAATGAGACAAGGGTTATGCATATTTTTCTTATTAGATTGCTAGTATTCATAGTACAGCTTTACACTGTGATGGGTGTTCTGGAAGAGAATGAGAGTTAAGAAACTATTAGGAGAATACTTTCATATAGTAGAAAAAGAATCTATAACGTCAATCTAAGAAACAGTAACAGAGTTCTAAGGACACCTTTTGCCACTAAAATTCTCAAGGGACTTCAAGACAACGTCTATGAAAAAGTGATGTGACTTTTAAGGCCTTTATGCTTCTTCCTTTTAAAGGTTGTGTGGTTACAATGTGGATATTCCTGAAAACTTATTTCATTTTGTATTACGAACAGAGCGAGTATAAGTTTAATAAGAAAAAAGTGGGAAAGAACTCCTGAGAATGAGAGACGCTCCAAGGGAGAAAAGTATTCTGCATGTGTAATTTTATTTGTGTGTCTCTCTGTGTCTGTGTCTGTGTTTGTCTGTGTGTGTAAATGTGTGTGTGTGTGTGTGTGTGTGTGTGTGTGTGTGTGTCTGTGAGTATATGGCGTGTTGATGGGGGTGGGTGAGCCTGTAAGGGTACTGGATGTCTTCTATCAGTCTCTGTCTATTTATTTGAAGCAAGGTCCTTCTCTGTACCTGGAGCTTGCGTTTTCTTGGCTAGGCAGGAAGGCAGCTAGCTAGTCCCAGTGTTCCTCCTATCTTACCTTCCTAGGAGGTCAGTAGAGGGGCTTAAGGATGCTTGGTATGTTACATGAGTACTGCTGTTCAAACTAGTCTTCACTGTTATGCAAGTGCTCTTAACTCCTGGACCACCTCAGAAACTGAAGTTATCTTCACCCACCTCCACACCTAAATGATGGACAGTCTGGAGGTGAAGAAGTCCTTAAGATTTCTAGCCAGATCCTTGCAAGTGACTTTTTGGAGCTCCCACTAAGTTTAGTTATTTAAAAATGAGACTTGGAAGTAACGTTAAATGTTAGGTTTAGACATTGACAGCAAACTGTCAATAAAAACAGGAGAACTTTGAATCCTGATGAGAGGGATCAGGGAGAAGCCATAGGGAAGACTGACTTAATCTGTAAGCCAGCACAGCCATGGAACATCTCAGGAGCTGAGATGGCTGAGAACACGGTCAGGAGCAAGGGCACCTTTTAAGGATCAAAGACACCTATTATTAAGTTTAAAGTAGAATAGGAATCTACACTCTTAAAAAAGGTTAATAAACAGCACAATCTTGAATAGTGACACTCTTTCTTAAATTCTGTTATTAGCCTCCAGCCTCTTGCCCCTCCCTGCCTTTGGCTCACCCTGCACACCTTTCTTCCATTGTATTCAGCCTGCCATAATTACCTTGTGGGCACCAGCCTCTGGAGTGATACAGCTAATGCTTTATTGAGCACTTGGCCTTCATTTCCCACGAGCCCACGTCATTCTGTACTTTAAGGAAGGATTGCTCTTATTTTCACCATGCCATAGTTCTTGTTTCTGCCCATCAAGCTATAGACTTCCATCTTCACAGCCAACAGATCTAACGCTCTTGTCACAGGACGGAACTCTGTTGTGGGTATGTGTTCCAATAGCTTTGGGTGTGGCATCTTGGCAGGTTATATGACTGGTTAAAACAGAGAAGAGAGGCCTGCTTTCTCTCTCTTGTGGTGGTCGAAGATCGGACTGCTGGTTCCATTCACCCCTGGGGCAGAATGGAGGACCATGGCAGCTGTTTACTTTGTTCTGTATCCATGAGTGCATTTTCTCCCCATTTTATATTTAATAAATCCTTGATACCCTTTTAAAAGACTCTCATGGCTTCGCTTACAGAACTACTCCCTCAGTTCTCCATCATCTCCACCCTGCACCCTGGTGATGAGGTTTGGTTCGAACTTTATAATAAAAGAGGCCATTAATTCTTTTTAAGACAATACAGCAGAGTGAGCAAAGAACAACAGCAGTGAACATATTCAATACATATTTCAACTAAAAAACAGATACAATTAGGGGTTGGAGAGATGATTAGAAGGTTGAGAGTGCATCCTGCTTTTGAAGAGGACCCAGGTTCAATACCTACTACCCACCACACCAGCTAACTCCAGCTTCAGGGAGATCTGAAAACATCTTTTGGCCTCTGTAGATAAACCCACACCATTACCCATATATAGAGACATAATTTAAAAGTGGAAATGTAAAACATTAAAAACAGATGAATAGGACGTCTAACATTTTCTATTCTCCACTGAATTTTTTTAAACCTGCAAGCAAGTCACTTTGAATGTGGAAATTCCATCTAAGACAAAATTAATCTAACAGTGTGACCATTTTAGGGATTGACAAAAGCTCAAGTTCAAGAATGCAAGTGCCTGGTTTTCTTTTCAGTGTAAAATGGGGACAAGGCAAGGTGGTGTAAGGCCTTTTGTAAAGCACTAAAATTGTTCCATCATTATATTTTTAAATCTCTTATAACACCATATTCATTCTACTAATGCTGTGCATGCCTAGCTCTAGACTGAAGACTATAGAATGACTCACATGGGAATGAAACAATGGCTGATTGCTATGCAAGACATGGCAGCTAAAGACGGTGTGTTGTGCATGAACCGGGAGAGCAGAGGCCTATGTCTGATGTTGGATCAGGGTTATGAGAAAGGAAACTGTTATGACTTCCTTGCAGAAGTAGATACAATTATATTTTATAATGTATCTAAATCTATTTAGACATTTTTCACATTACATACCCAGTGTTATAAGAAGTGGGACAATTGCTTGCATGGTACCAAATACCTCTAATATTTTGGTGGTTGGCAGAATAAAGATACCTTCTTGAAACGGTTCATAGCCATGTAGGGGCGCTGTAAATAATGTATTTGTGTTGGGGCCAAGATATTCTGTTTGCCAGCTTCTACTGAAGTCTGAAAACCATAGACCTGGATTACAAAACAATGTTAATTTCAGATCATCTGCCCTGAGAGCCCTCTCTGCATCTAGGGACAGTTCTGTAAGACTCCTTGAACTATAAAAAAAAATCCTCACAAGGAAGACATTTTCACATAAACTTAAAGGATCAAATTTTTGGCTGAGGTTTCATAAAGCAAGAATACTGTATTGTTATACTATGGGTTTGAGCTGGCTAGTTTTATGTTAACCTGACACAAACTGGAGACATTTGGCAAGAAGGAAGGAACCTCAGCTGAGAAAATGCTCCCACCAGATCGGCCTGTACACAAGTGTTTGGGGGCATTTTCTTGATTGGCGAGTGATGCAGAAGAGTCCAGATCACTGTGTGTGGTGCTACCCAGGCTCCTGGTACTGGATGGTGTGAGAAAACAGGCTGAGCAAGCCATGATGGAACAAGACAGTAAGCAAGCGGCCCTCCTCCATGGGCTTTGTATCAATTCCTTCCTCCAGGTTCCTGTCCTGACTTCCTTGGATGATAGATTATAAACTGTAAGATGAAATGAAACTTCCTCCTCCCCAAGTTGCTTATGGCCCTGGTGTTTATCACAGCAATGGAAACTCTAACAAAGAACACAAGGGTCCTTCAGCTCAGTGTGGGTGATGTTTGCTTATAACACATTTAAATAAGGATAAAAAATAAATTTCTGCTGCCCTAAAGCACAGCTCACCTCACTGTGTAGGGGGCAAAGAGAAGAGAGAAAGTGAAAATAACTATAATAATCAGTTTCAAGATTTCCTAGATTATTACAAATGTTCATATGGGATTGCACGCCCATGCATATTCCATTCATTTGCATGAATGCAACCAAACTACAAGATATATTGTGAAGTCTATAGCCTTCCCATGTGTAACACAAATCTTAAAAGGTCTTATTAATTAAAAAAAAACTCAGAGCCAGATATTGGGGTGAATGCTGAAAGATCAGAGAAACAGAACAAGCCACATCCAACCTCATCTAGCCAACTTCTAAGCTGATCTTCTTTCCTCAGACTGAAAGCCTCCAAGTCCTCATTGGAATGGATCTCAGCTGAACTGCTGCTGAAAGCCTAAAAGCTTTAAAAGGCTCTAGCTCCTGGTCTTCATGCCTTATAGATCTTTCTGCTTCCTGCTATCACTTCCTGGGATTAAAGGCATGTGTCTTTCCCAAGCAAGAATTGAGATCTCAAGTCCTGAGATTAAAGATGTGTGTCACCATGCCTGGCTGTTTACAGTGTGGCCTTAAACTCACAGAGATCCGGATGGATCTCTGCCTCTGAAATGCTAGGATTTAAGGCGTGTGCTACCACTGCCTAACCTCTATGTTTAATATAGTAGCTATTCTGTTCTCTGACCCCCAGATAAGTTTATTGAGGTTCACAATATATCAACAACTCCCATGTGCCTAGAGTCTCTGTGAAGTATAGACAAAACAATCGGCCTAAAGGGCAGTCAGAAGGTGCAAATTGAAAGTTAATGCCACTTTGCCATCAAAATGTCAAGAATTAGGGAGGCGGATAATATCAATGTGCACGGAAACAGGAATCATCACCGATTAAGAGTGGCTATCTGGACACATGCTGGTGAGCAGTCACATAGCAGTAGACGCACAGTTCTACTCCATCAGTTCTGCTCCTGAGCTCATGTTCTATGATAACTTTCATGCAGAAATCCAAGGAGACATTTTTGAGGAGATTCTCTAGAATAGTAGAAGAAAATCAAGGGAACCAAGTTGTCAATCACTATGAATATGAATAAGCAAAATGAATCATATGTGCAATCAAAAGAATACTCTGCATTTTCTTTATTGCTTCTATTTCCATTTTCAGGGCTTACACACTTTTATTAATTTCCTTTAACTGTTTGAAAGATCTCAACATAAAACCAGACACACTGAACCTGATGGAAGAGAAAGTGGGGAATAGCCTTGAATACACTGGCACAGGAGACAGTGTCCTAAATAGAACACTGATCGCACCGACACTAAGATTGGACCTCGTGGAATTGAAAAGCTTCTATAAGACAAAGGACACTGTCAATAGGACAAAACGGCAGCCTACAGAATGGGAAAGGATTTTCACCAACTCCACATCTGATAGGGGACTAATATCCAAAATATATAAAGAACTCAAGAAACTAGACATCAACAAACCAAATAATCCAATTTAAAAATGGGGTACGACCTAAACAGAATTCTCA